>NW_020664435.1:39963844-40119223 GCF_002925995.2 Terrapene triunguis
GGGGCTGCCTGAAGCCCATAGCGCTCAGGCAGCTCGGCTCTTAAACAGAGCCGAAGAGTCAGGGGAGGAGCAGAGCCGCCATTTTCCCGGACATGTTCGGCTTTTTGGCAATTCCCCCCGGACGGGGGTTTGAGTGCCGAAAAGCCGGACATGTCCGGGAAAAAGAGGACATATGGTAACCCTAGTTTGGGATTATTGTGTATGCTGGTTGTGATATTATGTGAGTGGTTGTGTTGAAACGTGTCTTGGGGGGATTGTGCTGGGTGTTTTGTTATGATTTGTGCTGGTGGTAGTTGAGCCAAGTAATCCACTAAATATGCAGTCTATACGTTTTAAAAAGGAACAAATTAGCCACCTTGAGACACACTTTAGGACCTGCGTTCGTAAAAGATTAAAGTACAGGGTCCTTGATGGTGAAAGTCTGTCACTGGTACAAAGTGGCTGCAACTTCCTGCCTGCTGGTTAGTCTGCAAGCAGCCAGCACAGCCCAAAAAAGTGGATGCTATTGACCAAGCAAGAAAAATGGAGAATGGGTGTCAGTGAAATGATTTTGAACAGGTGCTTCCTTCCTGAGGATTGGTATACAGCAATCCTATCATGTAGTCTCACATGTCAAATCTGTCAGGGTTGCAACAGGCCAGTGACGGGGTAGTACAATTTGTACTATCCTGTCACCATTAATTATGTTTTATCTACATTGCTTTGTAAGATAATTACAAGGTGACTTATGGAAATATACTTGTGTACACTGTTATAAGATCTCTGAAGTCTAATGAAGAAAAGGTTATTTAAAGTTCTCCATTTCATTGTCCATAATCCTGGTATATCTCAAGCTTCATTTATTTGCTGTGTCATGCAACATTTTGATGTGTTGGATTTTTTGTATGACTTCACCAGTGATAATTTCATGAACATCTTTGTTGGTTCATTGTTCACTACTTTCTTCTGCAAGTTCGACATTTACTGTAGGTTCAGTCAGTTTTACATATGGATATAATTTTGTTCAGATATCCAAACTTTGGTAATGCGCAAAATGCGTCAAGTTTTTTCATGTTTTTCTACAATACTTTGATGATCTTGTTATTGGTAATGCCAGTTACGAGAGATTTGTATCTTGTCTTGTAAATGGGCTTTCATGCCATCAATAGCTTAAAAATATCTAATTCAGAAGTAGTGTAAGCCTGATTTTTTCCCAATAATTCAGCATCCCAACAGCACCCATTTTAGAAAAATGAACTGTGGCAGCCGTCTTTGGCAGTTGTATATTGTGGAGTGAACCCAGGAAGGATAAAGCAACGTATAAACAGCCACATTTATAACATATGTACAGAAAAACATCAGATGGAGACTAAGACAGCTAGGGAATTTACCTCCAGAAGTAGTGCAGAGATCTTTACCAGATCCTGAGCCTCCAAGATCACTCAGTCCATGATCTAGCCAAAACAGAAATCTAAGCTGAGGGGATGAGGCATTATAGTCTAAGATAGGGGACATGATGCCCTGAAAAAAATGTGTTTTGCAGCAGCCAGATCATTATGCTGAGTATAACAGGTAGTAGCCTATGTGAAGATGGTCTCCTGTCTCTCAGTGACTACTATCACTCCGCATGACTCAGCATTGAAATACTATTTGCACATTCTGGATTATTAGGATCTCTAGCTGATCAGCAGAAGAAACAGGTACATTCTGCCAAAGTGTAGCCAGAGATCAGTATTCTTCAGGTGGCCACCCTGTCTCTGGTGACAGAAAATTAATGTAAGTACCTCCTCTGCTGCATTACCAGTAATTGGCTTTTCCTTTCCCCCTACCATCACAAATTCCTCCTTACCTCATCTCTCTATAGTTGATAAAGATGCAACAAGCTTCTCTTAACTCTCTTGATTACATGAGTTAGTAGTCTCAGCCAATCAGGGAACCAGAACTGATGTTATGGGACAGATTTGACTATGTTAGTCAAGCTAATCCCAGTTGAAGTTTTGAATTAACTTTTGTCAAAGGAACAACTTTAATAACATTTGCTACAGGTTTGTGAAATCACAATCAGGTATATTTTGATGGAAAAACAAACTATCATTAAAAAATATTTCACCCAATTGTATTTTAAACCCAGTCTTGCAAATAAAAAGTAATTGGCATTCTGGTAGAAGATATTTGCCATGCTAGAACATTTAGCGGTTAGCAAAGGCTGACAAAAGAAACGTAAAAAAAAACCCCGTTTTACAATTTAGGCTACTGTAAGTGATCAGAGGAGCAGCACAAGATAGATGTATTCAAATATATTCTTATTGTTCAGTGAAACTCCGGTCTCTAGATGTATTCTTTTGTGTGTCTGTTAAACATGATCTTAACATGAAGACCTTTTTGTCCTAACTCAAAAGCCTTCTCATGGTTGATGAATACATACATGATGGTAAGTTATAGTAGAATCTTCTCCAGAGGTTCATTTATCACAAAAGGTAGTCTTTTGTGGAAAATCCTGATTGAAGTTCTGCATATTCTATTGATCGAATGAAATGCAGGGCTGCAGTGAGTGAATTGTTCAGTGTCTTAGTGAAAACTTTGTAGATTGCCTACAGGAGGCTGATAGGTCAATAGTTCCTCAGGTTTTCTGTGTGTGTAAGTAAATGATAATAGCCTTATTCCAGTTCTGAGACTTTTCTTTTATATTATTTTTGTGAATCATGTTTCTAGTTCTTCTACTCTCCATTCATAGTGTTGTAATGGTGATGGCCACTTACATTCCCGACTATTTGTACTACTATTCTAACGTGGAGATATCCCCCTTGCTGTATCCATTATTGGTTATTCCTCATTAGGGTCCAGTGCTGCACCTGTTGCATTCATTTGTAACAGTCCTATCTACTTGCCTTTCATATATTAAGGTACTAATTGCTGTCTCCGTGCAGTGTTCATTATGTTCGTCCTCTACTTCTAGGTCTACCATTCATTCATAGTGGAAAATGGACTATCTTATGCAATACCTTTTATTAAATAAGAATTGGTTTCTCATATTTTTTTGTGAGTTTATTTCAATCTCCAGCAGGACAAAGCTGCTCTGTTTGTTTGTAGGGTATAGACTGTCTTTACAAGTTACTAGAAAGACTTAGGAGTGTTTATTTATTGATTTTAAGACCAGCCTCCTTGGGAGATTAGTTTTGAAGGTGATCAGGTTTGTCGGCCAGCTTCTTGGCTCATTAAGTAGTTTCAGGTGACCATCTTGCAACTATAGGTCTCTGTTAATAAAATTTGGAAAGGCTTCTCCAGTGGTGTCAGCCAAATAGAATGAATTTTCTTATCATATGCATTTATACAAGAAGAGCTGAAACTGCAGCTGCAAGTGTAGCAAACTGTGTCATCCTGAAGATCAATAAATAGGAAGGACTTAAATGTTTGTTTACACATAGTTTTTCAGATTTTAAACCAATACTAAAGCAGGATATATACTGGTTTCACAGTGTCTTTGTATTCCCACAAATGACAATTTTTAGGATAGCCATCTCCAATAATGAGCTTTAAAATGTCAATTTCAGTATAACATTTAAGTATATATTTCATAGTCTCTACACCAGTGGTCTCCAAACTTTTTTGATCACATACCCCTATCGGTAAAAAATTTTTGAGCACGCACCCCCTGCCGTGCCGGCTCTACCATTTTTGACTCCCGCCCAAACTGCCAAAGCAAAAAAAAAAAAAAAAGCACTCCTCCTGCCATGCACCCCCATCCTTTTGCACACCCCACTTTGGAGACCACTGCTCTACACAGTGAGAAGTGTTTATGAATTTTCAGGTTGTGTTGCTTAGTAAAATAGGTGAAGCTTTTTTCCTTTTGATATAGGGTTTCCCTATCACTCTCCCAGGTATAGAATACTTAACCCTAATCCAGCTTTGAGATGAAGGAAAGAAAGTTTTAACATTTTTCTGAACAAAAATAAAACCCAAGTGTAGCTGACAAAGTATGCTGAATTTTTGGACTTGGTGAGTTTCTGCAATTTATAAGCAGAGCCTTTTCACTCGTACATTGAAGGGATAGAGCATCATAACATGGAATGCAGAGTGTAAGCTGATGAACACCATTTGTTATTATTTGATTCCATTTTGCTCTCTTGATTGTAGCTCTGACTACATATTCCTAACTCTAGAACAGATACGGAAAGGGCACGGAAGACAATGATTGCTTATATTGTTTGCTTCCTTGTTAAACAAGCAATCATGACACTTTGACAATGTTAATACATTTGAAACTTATTGTGGGGCAGCTTAATGTTACTTAAATATTAATGCTTTAGTTTCAGACAGCCTGTGGATTGGTATGTTCCTTCAAATCTTAACCTGATTTGGTGTCATTCCCTTTTAGGATCTTGCTAAGATTTTCCAATTGTGAGTTACCTCACAGATCCTCACTTTTTGGAGTCTGGATGTGTGTATGCTTCAGAGTCTTCTAAAGAGTTGAAACATTAAATTGATGATGGCCTAGAAAAGAGGTTTTTGGTAATGTGAACAGGGAGGAAAGGTTGGATCTTGGAGATGTTCTGTAAAGGGCAATTTTTAGATGTAACCTGGATATTTGGGACTCAAAGAGCTTATCTAGATTATGGGCCTGAATAACTGAGGTTGTGTGAGAGGAAAAATGAGAAGGGTTAGTGGGGAGGAGAGAACAAGTTTTGGCCACATTGAGTTCAAATTGATGGCTGGACATCAGCAAGGAGATGTCAACAAGAAAAGCTGAGATTCTTCTTCGAGTGATGGGTCCCTATTGTATTCTACTGAGGGTTTATGCATGCACACTATGCATCCAGAGCTGGAGCTTTTTCAAGTAACAGTGTCCGTCAGTCTGCCCATGCGCACCCTTGGCTTACCGTCTGGTTTCGTCCAAGGTGATAAAGGACGGGGCGGACCGACTGGGTCTCTGATTCCTTCTCATCGTCATATGGTCTGGGTCGGAACTATTAGTGTCCTCTTGCGTGTGATGCACTTTAAAAATATACAATTGTACATAAATCGTTGTTGTTTTTACAGTAGTTTTTAGTTGTTTGATAGTTTAGGAGTAGGATCAGGGTTCTTTTTTAGGGAGTTTTTGTTCCCCGTGAACACCCCTGCCCTCTGTACTGACATAAGGGTACTGGACTATGCCAGAAACCCCAGGCTTTAAAATCTGCACCTCCTGCCTGCATTCCTTCAGTCAGCGATGCACATCAACACTGCCTCTACTGCTTGGGAGAAGCCCACAATGCATTCAGGTATAGTATCTGCCAGTCCTTCCCAAGCCATACGTGAGAAGGCCAGGCTCTCTGCCTCTGGAAACACCTCATAGAAGTTGCCATGAGACCTCATTCAGATCCTGTACATTGGCCTGAGGCTGCCAGGAGTGCGCCTCCAACTATGAATCCCAGGCTTGCACCAGTGGACCACCACTATGGACCCCATTTCGGGGCATAGTCGGGAGGTAAGAAAGCATGCACATAAGCATGACAGTAAGTCTTCCTCTAAGCCTAAGAATGGAGCGACTCCTTCCAGTCATGGGGACAGAGTGTGACCTAACACACACAAACATGAAAAGAAGCCACATAAATCAGCGGCTCCACCAGTACCGAGTGTGGACCTGCACACACAATCAGCATTGGCATCCCTCAGAGCTAGAGTGCCATCCACTCAAGGGAAGATCATTGTTCCGGTTCCGGAGAATGTGAAAGTGTCCTTGACTTTGTGCAGATCAGGAAAAGTGCTAGAACCCCAGGAAGTGTTTGCACTGGGGCTCTGTACTTCCAGGGAGACATCTCAGGCACCAGACATGCCACATCTGTGGCACTCTTCACCCCACCCCATGCCCGCAATGGTCATCCTTATCACCCCACTATAGCCCAGACAGTTTGGGTTTCCCAACCTTCTCCACATGTCAGGTCACCTCCATTTCCCATCCTTGCTTTCCCCAAGCTACTACTGCAGTACAGTAATTCTTCACTTAAAGTCGTCCCAATTAACATTGTTTTGTTATTAACTTGTTGATTTATTAGAGAACATACTCATTTAAAATCACGCAATGTTCTGTTCTAAAGTTGTTTGGCTCGCCCCGCTCTGCCCGCCTGGCATTCCAGCCGGGAAGCGGGCAAGCCCCCGACCCTGGTCCCCGGCAGGAGCGCTGAGCGGGCGGACGCGGGCAAGTCCCCGCACCCCAACCCCGCTACGTTCCTGCCTCAACCAGGCTTCACAATCATCATTGGTGAGTACAGTATTACATTGTTTAAAGTTATTGAAAACTTATACTGTATATGTTTATAATGTCTCTTGTCTGGCGAAAAAAAATTCCCTGGAACCTAACCCCCCCTATTTACAATAATTCTTATGGAGAAATTCGATTCGCTTAACATTGTTTCGCTAAAAGTAGCATTTTTCAGGAACATAATTACAAGGTTAAGCAAGGAGTTACTGTACAGCGGCAAGACCAGACATCCCGATCCACAGATGCTTCGCCTCAGAGCATGTTATTTGGATGGGGATCTTCTCTAGAACGGGCATGTTCATCAGAAGTGCAAGACCTCCTCTCAAGCAGCAGGAAGGAGCTGGCTTTCCTACTGAGCCAAGTGGAACTGCTTCGTCTTCTGGGCCCAACAGAAAGGGCTCTCCCCAGAAGAGGTGGAGATTCCCCTTCTTTTGGACTACCTCCTGTCCTTGAAGGCATTGGGTCTCGCCCTCAACTCTCTCAAGGTCCATGTAGTGGCGATTAGCACCTTCTACCCCCCTATGGAAGGACACTCCATATTTACAAACCTGTTGACTGCTAGGTTTTGGAAGGTTCTCACCTGTACAACCTGTCACCCACCAGTGGGACCTTAACCTAGTTCTATCAGCACTAATGAAACAGCCACTTGAGCCACTAGCTTCCTGTTCTATGTCCCTCCTTTCCATGAAAGTTGCCTTCCTTGTCACTACCACTTCGGCAACAAGGGTAGGTGAACTTGGGGCCATGATGGCAGACCATCCTTTTATCACTTTCCATAAGGATAAAATTTCCCTGCTCCTACATCCCAAGTTTCTGCCAAAGGCCATATCCCAGTTTCATCTCAACCAATCCGTCCATTTACCTGCTTTCTTTCCAAAGCCTCAGAAGAGGAATGACAATTTCACTCCTTTGACATCCAACGGGCCTTGGCCTTCTACCTGCAGAGGACAAGACCAATCAGGAAATCTCCTACATCATTTATCGCAGTAGCCAAGGGAGTTAAGGGGTAGGCAGTCTCCACACAGAGAATCTCCAAGTGGATTTTGGGTTGCATTACACTATGCTGTCAGTTTCGGGACTGCCTCCACCCGCTGGGGTGAGGACCCATTCCACGAGAGCCCAGGATTCAACCAGGGCCACCCTCCATGATGTGCTGTTTTGGGACATATGTAGAGTGGCCATGTGGAGTTCGGTACATATCTTTGCCATGCATTACGCCTTTGGTGCAGGACTCTGCGATGGATGCTTCATTCGGTGCAGCTGTCCTCCGCTCAACTGTTCTATCCTCACACCCTCCTTCGACTTAGGTACTGCTTGTTAATCACCCTCAGTGGAATACAATTGGGGACCATCACTCGAAGAAGAGGGGGAGGAGGATACTTACCTGTCACTGGAGGTTCTTCAAGATGTGTGGTCCCTATCTGTATTCCATTTCCTGCCCTTCTTTCCCTCTATTATGGATCTTTTGGATTTGCGGGGGAGAAGAAATTGGAGATGCAGTTGGTCCACCCCACCCTTTATCACCTCAGACAAAACCATGAGGCG
Source organism: Terrapene triunguis (assembly GCF_002925995.2). Lineage (NCBI taxonomy): Eukaryota > Metazoa > Chordata > Testudines > Emydidae > Terrapene > Terrapene triunguis. The sequence continues at coordinate 39,971,607 of NW_020664435.1, forward strand.
AGCTAAGGACGCATGCGTGGACCAATGGACTCTACTCCTTGAAAAATCTCCGGCTCAGACGCATGGTGTGCATGTGTAAACCCTCAGTGGAATACAGTAGGGACCACATATCTCAAAGAACCTCCGTTTACAGGTAAGTAATGTCATCTTTTAGCCTGGACATAGGAAGACAAATTTGGAGGTAGATTTGAGAGTCACAAGTTGAAGCCATGCAAGTGGGTATGGTCACCAAAGGTAAGATATGGAGCAAGAAAAGAAGGGAGCCAAAACAGAACCTTGTGGAAAGGAAAATTTAAAGGAGGAGAAGAGACTAGGAGAAGATTGAGTCAAGAAAGCTAAGGGAGGGAGGGAGGGAGGGAGGACAAGATTTTAAGAACATTGCAAAGGCAGCTAAGAGGGTTGAGGGGGGTGAAGATGGGAGCACTGATGCCAGGATTTAGCTAGGATGAGGTTACAGACCCATATTTGTGAGTTATTGTCTCCTGCCTGTTTCTAGGTTTAATTCTTTGGTTTGTGTTATATTGGGACCCATTTGTTTACATAGACTTCATTAGTTTCTCTCTCTCTCTTTTTACTTTTGCTTAGTCTTAAAAGTAATTTAAAAAAATGAGAGAAAAAAACCACTAAAACCAAGGAGGAAACAACCCCCCCCTCCCCCCCCCCCAGAACAGGTGAGTACTTTTGCTGCCAACATAGTAATTAAGTAGGATAGTCTAAATTCAAAGAGACATTGAGATTAGTGTATGAATTTCCTGAGATGCACACTTTGACAGGTCTGTATTTTACCTTACCTACCTTGGACTTGACTTTGAAGGCTAACTTCTATGTGGACCTGCCACTAGAGGGGGGATGGAGAGAGACACTTTGCCAGTGTGTTTTACAGCTGTTTGCTAGACAGCAAAGGAATGTTGAGACTCAAGACTCCTAGGTTTGTTTCCATGTTCTGTGGGGGAGTGTGCTATAGTGGTTACAGCCTTTCCCTGCCCACTTCTGTTCCTATCACCCACTGTCTAGCTCCTGTCCACCCCCTCCCCCAACTCTTTCTTCCTCGGTTTCTGTTCATCCCCTACTTTCCACTACTCTGTGACTACTGTCAGTCTTGTCCCGCTTGTATCCTCTCCCATCCCAGCTCATATTCCTGTCTGGCCTCCCCCCTGCAAGGGTCTTATCTCCCTCCTGCCCTTCATCTCTTCCTCTCTTCTGCACCCCAACCCCAGTTCCTCACCCCTCTGCATTCAAGTAAAGCTTGTTCCTCCACCTCCTAACCTGTCTGGGTGCCAGCAGGGGGAGTATTGAGAGCACAGAATAGTTTCCTTGTTCTCAGTTCTGGCACCACAGTGTCCCCGGGTGGCTGGGAGGAACAATTACAGAGGAAAGTCATCAGCTCCTGCTGTCCTGCCCTGACAGGAGTCCACACTGAATCATCACTACTGAACAAGTGTGAACTGAGATTCTTGAGAGGCTTATAACTGTGCCAAATTTGGGTGGGATTTCACCAGGAGGGCAAAAGGTACATCCCTGACACCAGCGTGTGTCCCTCCCGCCAAATTTCAAATCACTGCTCCAAAGTATGAAGGCGCTAGAACATCTCAACAAAATGATTGTAAGAATTTTTTTAACACAGGCAAAACATATTTTCCCCTAACCTCATTCTCAGAAATGGCTGAACTGTTTTAGTTGAATATTAAATAAATAAATAAATAAAAATCAGTCAGAGGCAGACATCAGCATCAGAAATGTCCACCTGAATGGTGTAAGTTTGGCAAAATTATAAGCAAGTAAAAATAGGGTCTTAATGTAGGAAGTGTCAGGCAACCTGAACTATAGGGGTTGCAAACTGCACTGCCTGTCATTTAAAAGCACCTGTCTTAGGCTCTAGCCACTCATCTCAAAATTTAGATATACAGTCAGTAAACAGTAAGGACAACAGTTACTCCCTACCCCAAACCAAAAATAACCAGCCACAGTAAAATTCCCAACAATACTCTTCTACATGTCACCCCTGTCATTTTCCTTCTTCTCCCAAATCCTGGCCATACAGCTGGGCCTTGCAACATGCCCTGAAAATCACCAAGTTCAGATCATTTGACACCAAGACAAGAGGGAGAAAATAGCTTCCAAAGTTAAGGTCCCCTTAGGGCCTGTAGGGTTCATCCTGCCAATGACTCCCTCTCTTATCCTAAGGGGGATCCAGTGCTTCCATTGATCACCACTGTGGCAGTATGGTACTGAAGTAGACGGGGTGTCAGTTTGATAGGTCTGAAGCCATTTAAGAATTTATAGGTCAAAAGCAACACCTTAAATTCTGCCTGGAATATAGGCATCATGCTCCCACTGAAGTATGTTTCTTTAATGAGGGAGGTGCTACATTCTGTACCAACTTTATATATCAGGTTGTCTTAAGGTTTAGACCAGTGTAGAGCATGTTGCATTACCCTAATCGCAAAGGATCAGACGGAAAGAAAGTCACAATCTCCTTGCTAGGCCGAGATGGAAAAATAAAAAATTTCTTAACTGATGATGTACTTTCTAGGAGTGGTTTCAGAGTAGCAGCCATGTTAGTCTGTATCTGCAAAAAGAACAGGAGTACTTGTGGCACCTTATGCTCAAATAAATTTGTTAGTCTCTAAGGTGCCACAAGTACTCCTGTTCTTTTTTTCTAGGAGTGATCACTTCTTAACAGATACACCTTATTTCACAAAACTATTGTAACTACGTGTATGGACCTTGGTCATCACAGAAATACCTGAGAGATTTATTTTGGGTGAGGGAGGCAATCTGGGGCAGGGTCATTCTTGGAAAGAAGATCAACAGATAGTGCACATTTCATTCAGGATCATTCAGGCTGTTCCAGTAAGAGACATTTTTGACACAGCAAGCAGTACACAAAAATGAGTAGGGAGCAGTGTTCCCTCTAATTTTTTTCATACATGTGCAGAATGAATTTTGTTATGTGCACCATATCGAGGTAATGTGCAGATATGCACCACCAGTAGAAACCAAAAACCTAGATATGATATATATATTTTTAAAAAGTTGCCATAGGGATAATTACTCCAGCCAGGACAGGTTAGGCATTTTAGAACTCACTTCTCAAATAATTAAATTTAAGCGTAAGAGAAATAAAAATTATGAAATGCATAGGCCAGTCAAAAAACTAAAATAACACACTTTTGAAAGAAGTATCAAGAAGTAACAATACAAGTATATGTTGGGAGGTCAGTGTGACAGAGACGCACCCCATGTGTGGGGTGTGTGTGTGTGTGACAGAGATGTGTGTTGCCTCTTTAAGTATGCTGCCCCCACTTTAAGTATGCTGCCCTTTTAAGTAGATCAGCACATTCAGACACAGCAGCAGCTGCCAGCAAGCTCCCTCCCTCCTGAGCCCTGTCGTGTCCCCCGCCCCCCGCTCTGTGGAGATGGGGTACAGGGGTGGGGGGAGGGGAACACCGAGACACCAGCACCTCTGGGCCCCTCCCCCCCACTCTGCACAGCAAGCAAGAGGCTCCTGGGAACAGCTCTAAGGCAGAGGGCAGGAGCAGCAAGGCAGTGGGGGGGAGGGACACCTGAAGTGCACCTGGCACTTGATAGACTGCTGGGCAGCCGCCCAGTTGCGCAGCTAGGAAGGAACTTAGGGAGGGAGGGAGAGGTAAGAAAGACAGAAGTTCTGTCCTCCTTAAATAGTATATTTATGATATTTTTAGGGATCTCTGCTTTGTACAATTTCTTAACTGATGGTGTTTCTGCAGAATAATGAAGGTCAAACTTGTAGTTCTTTATAAAAGTGTTGGTGGAAGACCATATTGTTAGCTTTACAGACTTCCTATGTGGTAGCTGCTACCCTTTCTGTCTGTGATGCTGTCATGGAATGTACTAAATGGGCCCCAATTCCTTCTGGAAATGGCTCATAAAGAGCTGTGCAGACATCAAAGCTGCAGAGTTTGAGCCAGTGGAAGTTGTGCTACTTAGGTGCCTCTGAAAATCCACCCTTAGATGTCTTAATTTGGATTTAGAAGCCTAATTTTTAGGCTCCTATTTATTGGCCGAAATTTATTAAACAACTCATTGTTTGGAAGGGTTGTTTTCAGTTACTACATTAGTATATGTCTGCCTGCAATGACTCACTAAGGATCTGATCCTGTACCATGGAAGATAATGGGAGCTTTATCATGAACTTCAGTGGATGTAGGATTAAGTCCAAAATACTGTTCTTGGTTGTAGCAGATAGAAGTGGTTGAATACACTGTAACAGATCCTCTCTCTAACACCGTAGGTCAGTTCTAGTTTTCTCACTTCATGGGCAATATATCCATCCTGAACAACTCCTTGGGACCTTCTGGCCAGTCAGGATCAACAAAGACTTGAGATATTAATTCTGCAGTTCTTATACAATGGGCCTTATAGAAAAGCAAAAACCGCAAGTAGTACCAGGAGAAAGACTAGTTGTACTGACTAGTCACTGTATGTATACACTGACAGCCATTTGTTTAAGAATCATTGTGAATAGAATCAAATTCTGTTGATGCTCACCTACCAAAGGGTTTTTCTGGATAATTGGGAGAAACTATAGATCTTCCCATTTTAACCCAGTTCCCTCAGGATAAGTGAGAATTGTTGTAATGTTTTAAATTAATGAAGATATCCTATCTCCTAGAACTGGAAGGGACCTTGAAAGGTCATTGAGTCCAGCCCCCTGCCTTCACTAGCAGGACCAAGTACTGATTTTTGCCCCAGATCCCTAAGTGGCCCCCTCAAGGATTGAACTCTCAACCCTGGGTTTAGCAGGCCAATGCTCAAACCACTGAGCTATCCCTCCCCCCAAATGTTATTTTTATTTGTCAAATTGTGTGGCATTTGATCTATAATTTTATGGAGATTATCATCCAACTGGAGTATCTTCCTCTCTCATACCAGTTTTTCTTGTGGAAGATGTTCTTGTAGATTCTTTATTAAGCCCTTTTCCATGGGCTGTCAATAATGTTTGGTATACTCGTTCTCTGGACAGCTTAGCAAGCATCTGGTACAGCATTTGAATTTATATTAATATATTAAGGAATGTCCAGCTATACATCTGTCTTGAAGAAAATAAGGTTTTTGCGCATCTTGAGACTATATGGACCTGCCTTTAACTATTGACACCTCTTCAATGTTCTCCCAACTCTCATATCTCCTGTTGTGCATGGAGATTTGTGAGTCTCCATGGTCTCTTTTTGGCTTATATGAAACTGTCTTGTACAATTTTTGTTGCTATAAGATTGGAGAATCTTGGTTTTGTGGAAACTCATTTCAAGTTTTTTTAGTATGAATCTAACAAACATAGTCTTTTTAGAGAAGAGATAGCTAATTACTTACCTATAATTCTAATTTTCTGAAGATACTATTTGACTAGATTTCTAATTTCTAACCCACCTCCCCTCAGGCTTATGGAGAGAGGACATATTCTGTGTCTAAATTTTTCTTGTTTTTTTATCATATGCATATTCTTTGGGCATATCTGTTACGTTTAAAATGCGGAGAGCTCTTTGCTTCCAGCTCATCAAGGAACTGAAGGAGAATGTTGTTGTTAGTTGGTCTCAGATGGAGAATGAGGGTGGTTTGCCTGTGAAAAGGGCCCCAAACTGTTGAAAACAAGAGTAGTTATGGCTTGTTATAAGGTCACAAGTAAGTAATCTATTTCTTGCTCATCTTGCAGTATTACTAGTGTTAGTGTTTTAATTAAATGCATATATTTTTGAATATATCATAATTTGGTTATATATCACATCTAGGCAGGCAAAATTCAGATAATACAGAAATAGGTTAAATGAAAAACTCTAACTTTTCCCAAAAATGCATCTGGAATTGAAATTATGACTCTCTCTTGCTAAAAGAAAAAGAAAAAAAAAAATGATTACTTGTTCATAGATAGCTAAACTAAAACTTCAAATTGGTTTTCAGACAAGAAAATAAGGTGGTCCCAATTTTCAGGTTGTAGTCTTATTTTCTCGAGTAAATTTAAAATGAAATACTGTTGCTGGTGTGGTTGTCTTATAGGCAAATTTCTGCATTCTGTCTTATGTTTCAACTGTTGTTACCAGGGTTTCATTTTGATTCTCTTGACTCCATGATCATACACCTTTTGTCCATGCTGCAATAGAAAATAAATGTCACTGCCAGCACCTATCTGAGACTGAGTCAGAACTGAGCCTATAATACTTTGAAGTCAGTTAAAATTCTCATATTTAAATATCATATGTAGTATTCCTCTAGTTTGAAATCAAAATAACACAAGTACAATCTTCCACTAGAGTTGCATACTGTTGCTGTTGAGTGCCTACTCTGACTGTCCACAAATAGCTTCTGTTCTTTAAGTTCATTATAGGAAAACCCATCTTCTGTTCCTGTAGTGCTAAAGGACAAAAGAACATATCCTGACAAGCTTGTGGTGACCTGTGGTGAAAAGTTTTGTTAATCATATATGAAACCGATCACTTTTTGTGTATTTGATGGTCCTTAATTGTAATTTTAGAGGAAACCATTGTTAAAAGGCACACTCATTTTCCTCTTCACTCCATGTACATTGTAGTAGATCACATGTTTTTTAAACAATAGGTCTCTGTGAAATCAAAGCATTGAAACCATGTATGTGGTAGTTGCTGTTTGTTCTCAGAAAACCAAAATTATTTCCCCCATTCAAATTTGCCATCCTTAAGAGGCAGGGTTGTCTTTCATTGCTGTGAGTTCCACCAGAGACCTCTTGCAAAACCTCAAACGAGATATTTCTCAAGATAGAAAGAGAGACATCAGGTACAATATCATTACATCCATCCGTCTACGATTTCTGTCCACAGACTTGTCTGTCTTGATCTCCTCAAGAATACTCCCAACTTGGACTACCTGAAAAAGTTTCTTCAAAGTGTTCCATACCGACTAGCAATCCAGCATATACACCTCTACTCCTATATAACGCTGTCCTCGGGAGCCAAAAAATCTTACCGCGTTATAGGTGAAACCGTGTTATATCGAACTTGCTTTGATCCGCCGGAGCGCACAGCCCTGCCCCCCCCCCCCCCAGAGCGCTGCTTTACCACGTTATATCCGAATTCGTGTTCTATCGGGTCGCGTTATATTGGGGTAGAGGTGTATTGTAGATACCTCCCAAATAGCTTACTATTGCCTCAGTCATCAGCAAGGGTTTGATGTTTTTCCTCTTTTGGGACTGAAATGGAAAACATTAAAATGTCTTTCAAAATACATTCACGCTTCTAAAGATAGGATTAATTTTTTTTGAGATCCTGAATTGCAAGCTCAAGTTTGCTGTGGTGCACAACAGCAACATTAAAAAAGGTGTATGTTGTCTAAACTTGGCCTATACACCACTTGAACAGCCTTTATTCACTGCTGCACTTTCTAAATTTAGGCTAGTCAGTTCTAATTTGAACTCAACCACTTTTAAAGCTCTTTTTACTTTGTGTATGTTACCATTAGCTGTCCCAGATTCGAAGTCTACTTCTGTATGTCAGCAAAGGGAGTACAAAATTTATTGTCATGCACAAATCTGCTGTATACCTTACTCTTGCTCTGCTACAGACTTGTCAGTAGATCCATGCAATGTGCACAGCAATAAATCTTGCATTTTGTATGCATTCCTGAGAAGTTTTTTACAGTTGTCTCTATTAAGACATGTACTCCAATGATCTAGATGATCCACGAATAAGATCATTTTTAGTCTTGTTCTAAATTTTGAACTCATTATTTTTGGACTTATTTCAAAATCTGAAACCATGTTTAGTGACTGTGTAAGTGATGTTAAACAAGGTGTCAAACATTTGTCTCCTCATGTTCTATTTTAAAGAGTAACAAGTATTAACTTCTTGTGGGCAAATTTTCACATCTTCTGCTTCCATGCATTTTATGTTAGTATAGAGAAGTTATGTACATGTGAGAATCAACATAAAAGCTCTTATAACCCACTTACAAGAGAACTGTCTTTATCAGAAAGCTACTCATGTTTTCTAGAAATTATACAGAACATTTAATATTTCTGTCACATAATCCATGGATGTTTAGCTATCCATGAATTCTGGAAAATGTGTCTTTTATGTCTGTTTTTCATATACCTTAGCATACTCTTCTAAGCCACATGTTTTATGCTGACTTTGCCCAGAGCCTCAAGTATTACACTCTGCTGAGTCACCCCTAAAAAACAAATAGGGTGGTTTAATGTGTTAGACATTTTTCAAACTAGTCCCAGTGAAGTCAATGGGACTGCTCCTGGAGTAAAGTGCTACTGAATGTGACTAACGGTATTAGAATCTGGTTCTTTTAAGGGTGTAGCAAAGTACTGAGAGAAGCCATCTCCCTCCTAAAACCAAATTGATTTTGCAAAAACAGCAAATAGTCAAACTGTAGTATATTTTATTACAAAGCCTATATTGGATGAATTGGCAAATTAAACTATTGCTGGTCTTTCTGAAAAAATAACTATAAAGTTTTTCACTCCATGAGCATTAAACTATCTGATAGTACATTTTATCTTGCAAAATTTATTCTCCATCTTAAAATCAAACTAAACTAGGAGTTTCAGCAACCTACTGCTAATTTTGCAAGGTTCTTAACAGTTCTAAAAAGCCTACTGTTGAATGGCTGAAAAATTTAAGCTGTTTCTTGTCTTTCTGGCAATGATAGGAATGTTTTTGACCTACCTGGCTGTAGCAGAAAATTCCAGACCCAATCTCTTTCCTCCCAATTGCCAAAGACTTCTTATGGGAACATTAACGTTCACAGAGATGCCAATTCTCATGATTTAATCATGAGTCTTGCAGCATTTGGTGTCTTTTCTTGAAGTCTCTGGCATTTGGGTTTTTGAGTTTCTGTGCTCAGACTTGTCTGTCAGTTTTATTTTAAAAATACACAAGAACCCTTCTTAAACTTCAAGAATGCTCTTACAACATTTGTGTTTTTTAAAATGATATATGTAGTACAATAATGGTTTATTTTTTATTTTCAGAAAAGCATTTTTCATTTAAATTATTTATTTTCAGTTGCACAATACAATACGCAATTCTTTATCCATTTCAGCTTGGACTATAGCTCATTGGAGTAGTAAACTGATTACTGGCTCACTTGAAAGCAAGCATTTTAGCAGCAAATTGTGGTAGTGCTAATATCTAGATGTATTCTATATGGTGTACAAAAGCTATATTGATCTGTCACACATATTTTAGAAAAAAATATTATTAAGTCAGAACAAGTGTTTCTTAGACATTTGAAATATTCTGGAGTTTAGAATATTTGTATCACTGTGTTTGAAATCCTAATACAGTAATTTTCTGTAATATGCATTAAATAATCTTGACTTCAGCTTTTTTTAGTTAACTTGCTAGATTAATTTTCTGTAGTAAATATACGTCTTCTAATGAATACAAGAGAGAAATTTTATATAAAACTTTTTTTTTTTTCCCCAGGTATTTATAGCAGCAATGATGTAGCAGTATCATTTCCTAATGCAGTATCTGGCTCAGGATCTAGCACTCCCGTTTCCAGTTCTCATTTACCTCAGCAGGCTTCTGGTCACTTGCAGCAAGTGGGGTCTTTGTCACCTTCAGCTACACCTTCTGTAACTACTGTTGTTGCTACAACTCAGGTAAATCATCACAGGCATTTGGATGGGTAAAAATATTATTACAAATTGTTTTTCAGTTTAAAAGAATTAGATTTCCCAGCTTGGAAAATTTCAGTCCAAATTGTTCTAATTGGAGAATTTAAAAGCAACTGGAAACAGAGTCGTACAATGGGAAGCATCTGACAACCTTAATAACAGGCATTGCCACCAGCCCTGCCTATAACATTTGGCCCTCTAAGAGGTCAATTTCCCAGAGCTGAAAACTATTATGAGCAAAAGTGATTGGGAGGAAATACTTAATCTGAATGATGAGTAGGAGTTGTTTAAAAATATTTTACTAGCTGCCCAAAATGCCACAATTCTGCAATCCGAAAAGAAGGCTATGCCTGGTTGAGAAGGGAAGGGAGTGAAAGCAGCAATACTAAAATAAAATAACCCAATATGTTTTACAAATGGGGAAAAGGAGGGTAGTTCATAGCAATGACTATAAATCAGAAATTACACAATGCAGACAATTGATAAGATAAACATATTAATGAAAAGTATTATGGCCATTAGTGTTAGACAATAAACAATTTTATTTTTGCATACCCATCTTCATGCAGTGCTTTGAGACCCCCTAGTGAATAACCACTGTGTAAATACAGAGCACTGCTGCTGCTGTTTTTAAATGGAATCCAAGGGTGATACCTTTTGGTTCCTTGTTTAAGCACTAACCTACACTCCCCTTGAAAGCCAAACACAGAATCTCAAAATCCCTTCATTCAGCATTGTCAGGCAGATAAACTGATGCACGTGCTTGAATGTCGTCTTGTTTTTCAGTTTCCTTAAAAAAACCAAAACAACAACAAAAAAACAAAAACAAAAAACCCACAACACCACACGCACAACGTGGAAATTCAATACAAAAAGTTGAATTAGAAGAACATAAAGTTTGCAAAGTGAAATGTTAACAAGTTAGGAAATTCCAAAATTAATTATTTTACTCCTTAGTAGTATTTAATTACATAATCATACTACCTTCCCCCCCCCCCGCACACACACACACAAACCCATGCTTTATTCAGTACACAGCTTGGATAATGAATCAGGCAGTGTTAGGTAGTAAATGAGGCTGTTTATCTGTAGCATCCTTGACTCAGACACTGGGGATGTTGGAAAATGTGTAGTGAATCAACTGTGTCTGGTTTTTCCACAGAGTTCTTATGTGATATTGGGCAAGTCATTTAGACCAAAATTTTCAGAAGTAGCCAGTAATTGTATGCTCCTCAGTGTTTGTGTTTCTAACTCCAGATGTCCAGGACTTTATAGCAGTACTGAGCACTCTCCATTCTAGTTGAAATCTGTTGGAGTGGTGGGACCATACCACCTTTGCGAAAAAATCAGACTTAGTTGGGTACCCAGAAATTAAGATGCCCAAAGGGGACGTTTTGCCCTTAACCATTGCACCTCAGTTCCCAATCTGTAAAACAAGGATAATACCACCCTACTTCACAAAAGTGTTGTGAAGATAGATTGATTAATGCTTGTGAGGAACTCAGATACTATGGCAATGACTGCCTTATGGAAAACCAGGAAGTAATAAAAGCTAGAACTGGTAGGAAAAAGGAAATCCCTTTCCCCCCCCCCCCCAAAATAAATAAAATCCTCCCAAACCAGGACAAAACATCAAAGATGGAAATGTTTAGCTTCCTAGTTGTCTGTCTAGAAGGCTCTTGTCAGTTTTATTTTCTGCCAAATTGATAAGAGCGTTCCAGCCCAGCTACCAAAGAGTTAGAAGGCCCAGTCACTCAGCCTTCCCCAAACTCTAGCAGCCTTTCCCCAGCCTTGGGGCTAAAGATTCAGCGAGCCTGAGCACTCAGACTCTGGCCCTAGAGCTGGGACGGAGGCTGAAAGGTTTCTGCTTTTCCAACCCTGGAGCTGGGGAGGAGGCTGAGAGCCAGGACACTCAGCCTCAGCAGCCCTCCTGGAAAACTTGTGTCAATTTCGCTTTTGGCAGAAGAGTGGGAAATTTCCTGCGGAAAATTTAAGTTTTGCAAAAAGGGCATTTTTTGTCGGAAAATCAGTCAGATGAAAAATTTCCAACCAGCTCTAACAAAAACTGTTTAATCAGTGCACGGTTCAGAGGTTGTGCAGTAAATAAGGCATGGGACAACACAATGAATATTAATAGGGCCCTACCAAATTCACAGTCCATTCTGGTCAATTTTATGGCCAGAGGATTTTAAAATTGGTCAGTTACATGATTTGAGATGTTTAAATCTGATATTTCACAGTTCTGTAACCGTGGGGGGGCCTGACCCAAAATGGGATCAGGTTGCAAAGTTGTTGTAGGGGGGTTCCCAAGATTGCCACCCTCACTTCTATGCTGTCTTCAGAGCTGGGCTCTGAAGGCAGTACCCTCCCAGCAGTTAGAGGAGGTTCCCGGAGGTGGAGGTGTGGGTAGGATCTGCCCCATGTTGCTGGGAGCACCCCAGCCAAGGGTTCCTAGCTTGTAGTCCATGCCAGAGACAGATTAAGGTAGGTGCCCCCAGGCAATTTGCGAGCCCCTAGGAAAAATGAATGCCCCAGCCCTGGAAAAAGCCCCAGGGTAGAAGCCCCTATCGGGTCACTCCAAGCCACAGGGGAAGAAGCCCCGAGCCGCGGCGGGGGGCAGAAGCCGCGAGCCCGGGCTGCCCCAAGCCCTGGCTGGAGCGGCAGAGGGGAGACGCCTCGAGCCCGGGCTGCCCCAGCTGGAGCGGCAGGGGGCCAAAAGCCCTGAGCCCCGGCTGGAATGGTAGGGGGCTAAACCCCCAAATCTGGGCTGCCCTGAGCCCCAGCTGAAGCGGCTTGGAGGTGGATGCCCCGAGCCCGGGCTGCCCTGGCTGGAGTGGCTCGGGGGTGGACGACGTCCTGAGCCCCAGCTGCCCAGAGCCCTGGCTGGAGCAGCTCATGAGTGGACACCCCAAGCCTGGGCTGCCCTGGCCGAGGCTGGAAGGAGCGCAAGCCCACAGCCCCTGGAGGAGCTGCCGGGGAAGGAAGCCCAGAGCTCAGTGCCCGGAGCTACGGCAGAAGCCGAGGTGGGAGGGGAGGGGAGAAGCCCAGAGCCCAGGCTGCCCCGGTTGTGAGGGGGTGGAGGGGAAGAGAAGCTCTGAGCTGTCCTGACTGGAGTAGCAGGGGGCAGAAGCCCCGAGCCCAGGCTGCCCCAGCTGCAGCCGCCAGGAGCGGAAACCCCCAATGGAGGAAGCCCTGGGCACGGCACCTGCAGCAGAACAGGAGGGGGAAAGAGCGCAGGCTGCTGTTGCCAGGAGCAAAAGCCCTCTGCCTATCAGAAGCCGCTTTGGGAGGAAGCCCCGAAAGCCCTGAGCTCAGTACCTGGAACTGCAGCAGAAGTGGGAGGGGAAAAAAAGCCCGGAGCCCAGCTCCTGGGCTGCCGCAGTGCACAAGTGAAAGTCTATCAGTCTCATTTCTGCGCTGCCTCTGGATGTGGGTCTGATCTCCCCACCAAGAGCAGCTGTGCAGGGGAAGGACAACAACTGTCCCTCCCCAGCGTGGCTAGATTAGCAGCTAGGAGCCCCAGGCTCCCAGCAGCAGGGGAGATCAGATTTCATGGGAGAGGGCTGATTTCACAGTCCGTGACATGTTTTTCACAGCCATGAAATTGGTAGGGCCCTAAATATTAAAGATAAAAATTATTGATCAGCTGCTTCACCATTCATTCACCTGTCAGTAGTTGTGCGTGCATTCTGGTGAATGTTTTAGTTATTTTTTTAAAAGAGTGAGAGAAAAAGATTGAGAAAATAACTTAAAATTCACTAGAAAGTGTCTAAAACTTTCCAGACTCATTGTTTATTTGAAAATTTATCACTTGGAACAACTCTTGCATCCCCCCCACCTCTTTTCCGTTTCTGCTGCCATTTGTAGACAATATGACTCACTGGCCACCATGCCTCCAGTGGCTGTGCATGGTGTAGCAGGCTCTCCTTTGTATCTCGTTCTGACTGCCCTTCCAGCCCTGCAGTGGTCTGCTGCCTCTTGTAACTCAGCCCTCTGGCCGGGTCACTTTTAGTCCTGCCCCTTCCGGGAAAACCCAAGTACAATGTGCCACTGGTCTGGAGGCCTCACACCAGAGGTTTGGACCAACTTCAGGCGTTTAGGACTGCCAGCCCTTGGCTCTGTGGTCTTCATGCTCCCATCCTACACAAGCTGGTAGGGGAACCAGGCCTGCTCTCTACTCTGGGTTCCAGCCCAGAGACCTTGAATGAAGCAGAGTTCGTTCAGACTCTCTGCTGTGTCCCTGGGCTGCTTCCTACAGTGGCCTTTAGGTAGGCATTTCTCATATCTCTTCCCTAGCTGACTCTTGCAGGATCCAAAAGAAAGGGGATCCAATCTAGTTGAGGAACAAAAGAAACAAAAAGGTTCTGCACCAGGCCTACCTGCCCCAAGGGTTTTAGCTCCAGCTGATCATCCTTCACTCTCCCAGCCAACCCCCATTAAGCTTGGCTTTTCCTCTTTTACCTCCTCTCTCCAGGATTGACAATTACTGCAGGTGTTGGAAGGCAAAGCTGATTACACGCACAGGCCTCTTTAACCCCTCCTGGTCTAGAGTAGGGTTGGTATACCATCTCACACCTCCCAGTTGCTTTCCTTAGCTTGGCCTCTGCTCCTTGTACTATACATTTACATTCAATGAGACTTTATTGGCATGACAAGCTATTCAACTGTTACCAAAATATAAGAAAAAGACAGACCCCTCGGGTATCTGTCAGAGATGGATACGACCACTTAAGACAGGTATACACAGTGTGTTTTGAGGGTTGATCTGCTGTGTGTCTGTTTGTCATTGCTGTCCATTCTTCATCCAGTGGCAAGTTACTATGTAGGATGTACCATGCTGCTGTCTTTCCTTTATCCCGAAGTCAGGCACAATTTTTCCTTCTCACTTTCTGATGAGAAGTTTTTTGATTCCTGTTAATGTGAGGAAATAAGCTTTCTTGCATTTCTTTGTATTTGGACAGTGAAGTACAAATAGTCTGTGTCACCATCTCTTCTTTGTCATACTGGCTACACAGTTGCTCCTCTGAGTTTAAACTGTGCTTTATATCTGTTGGTTTGCACCTCTAGTTTGTGATAATTGATTCTGTATTTGCAGAGTCTGCCTTAGTTTTTCACATTTTACTATGATGAGGTTGTTTGATAGTTTTGTATGGGGATCTGTAGAAGTCTAGCATGTTGCTTTTTTTATTTGTTCTTATCTTCTCTGTGATTAATATACTGATGCTCTGACATCTTAAGTATTTTTTGGTATTGAGCAGGATTGTTTGTGCTCCATTGGTCAGGAAGTTATAATTGTTAGACCCAGGGAACAGATATATAAGTAGATCATAATTTCATTATAATGGCACAAGATTGCCACTAATGTTAGGTTGTGTCATGACTAAGGCTAATATTTTGTTGCAGATATTTTTTAGTAAAGGTCATGGACAGGTCACGGGCAATAACCAGAAATTCACAGAAGCCTGTGACTTGTCCCTGACTTATGCTAAAAATATCCCTGACAAAATGGGAATGAAGGAGGATTCAGCACCTGCAGCGGCTGGAAGCTCTGGGGTCCCCTGCTGCCTGCTGGGGTCCTCCCCCTCCCACCATGGCTGAGAGGTTGGGGGTCACCTCATCACCTGCAGAGGCCAAGAGCTCTGGAGACCCCCGACCCGGGCAGCTGCAGGGGGCAACCTTAACTCTGCACTTCCTGGTTTTCAGAAGTTTGAGTTTTACTCAACTCAGCAATCTGCAAGGGGATGACATACCCCCAGCAAAACTAAACTCTGCATTAATGAGTTTTTTTGCCATTGAATTTAGATTTACTTTTTGATCCTCTAGTTTAGTGGTTCTCAACCTATTTTCCATTGTGGGGCACATATGTAGCTCAGTCTGTATGTGTTATGCAGGGCCACATCCACACAATATATATACTACTTGTATGGCCCTGAGGATGTCACATGGGCCGCAGCTGTGTGCTGATTGGACTGTAAGTTGCCTATGGGCCACGGGGTTGAGAACCATTGCTCTAGTTCTTTGTTCTGAAAGGGAGTGTTTGCTGTTTTGGCTGAGATGGAATCAAAAGTTAACTATTCTTTTCTGTATGTTGATTAAATGGGGGAAATCAGCCCAGTTCTGGTCTGTAGTCATTGTTGCTGGAGTTCCTGTGCATATGGGTGGATTTGTAGAACTGCAGTTGTAGATTTTCTGTTGGAGTGTTATCCCAGTCAGTGTATGATTGTACTGTCAAATAATTTTAGCAGTAGTTTTACTAGGGAGATTGTATGTATCTAGTGGTTTCTTTATAACATAGAAGATCCACTGACCTTTTTCTTTTAATGCTTTTGTAACCAGTCTGAAGTGCCTTGATGCATTTATTATGAGATGTAGGAATGTGTAATTTTAGTATGTGTTCAAGCTCCATGTCTCTGTAATAAAATTTGATTCTATTTTGGTAGTTCAGGGACTATTTTCCAAATTAACCTGTAGGGTCCATTTATTGCAGTAGGTTTCTAGAAGTAAATTTCTCTGTGAGGCCATTTTTTGTAGGTGATAGCATGACCAGGTCTTCAGCATACAGCAGACATTTTATTGCACCTACAGTTTCATCGTCAGCAGGCATCTCCCAGTAAGCAAAGCTGTAAGGCAGCTACAGGAGATGTGTAGAGAGCGGGGCATGGGTAGTCAGGTCTAATGTTTAGAGTCAGGAGCCTGGAGCTGGGATCAGAGTGAAGTGCCAAGCCAATGGTTAGAGCTGGAGACACAGTCAGGTGCCAAGTCACAGGTCAGAACCAGAGACAAAATTAGGAATCAAGCCAGGATTTGAAGCCGGAGTTAGCATTAGGTATAGGGTATAGGAACAGGTACCTGAAGCGATGCATGAAAGCGGGAAGCGGAAACAGACTAGGGTCTGGGATAAGAAGGACAGGAACCAGAAACAGGCTGGGAGGCAGGAACCAAGAACAGGTGGGAAGGCAGGGCTCAGGAGTCAAGCAAGTAGGCAGGGTCTGGAGTAGAGCCAGCCAAGGATTTCTTTGGTCACTAGGACGACTTCCTGTACCTTTTTCTGGTTTAAGTAGAACTTCCCAGAAAATTGGTGGGGCTGGACGTCTCCCCCAGCCAGGAGCTTTGTAGTTGGGGCCCTTTGCAAGCTAGAGCTTCACTGGCCCCTTTCTCCAGTCAGTTAGGTGAGCTGCTGGGTTGTGGCTGTGGTCTGAGCACTACCTGAGGACCTGCAGGCCCAGGTTCAAGGCCCATGATCAAGGCTACATTTTAGTCATGGGTATTTTTTGTAAAAGTCATCGACAGGTCACGGGCAGTAAACAAAAATTCATGGCCCGTGACCTGTCCATGACTTGTACTATATACCCCTAACTAAACCTTGGGCCAGGGGACTGAGACCCCTGCTGGTGCTGTGGGATCCCTGCTAGTGTTGTCGGGGAGGGTTGGCAGGGCTGGCAGGCTCCCTACCTGGCTCCGCGCAGCTCCCAGCAGCCAGCATGTCCCTGCAGCTCCTAGGGGAGGGAAGGCCAGGGGGGCTCCGTGCACTGCCCCCACTATGAGTGCCAACTCCGCAGCGCCCATTGGCTGGGGTGGGGGGGAGTGTGTGCCAGTGTGTGTCCTGAGACTGTGCCAGCAGCAGCCAGTGCATCTGGCCCAGAGGCTGCTTGGGCAGCCCCAGAGCCAGCTGTGCTGGCTGCTGCAGAAGTCACGGAAAGTCACAGAATCCATGACTTCCGTGACCTCCATGATAGACACACAGCCTTACCCATGATCCCTCACAAAATGTGGCTTGCAACTGAAAGTAATCTTCTTTAAGAATATTACACAGCAGACTGTCTTCACTCCTCCGGTCAGGATGGTTGCAGCAGTGAATCTTCTTCCTTCCCCTAAAGCTTTTGCATGAGCCCTGCTCCTTCCTTCCAAGCTGCTCTGTTTGCTTTTTTCCTAGTTCCCTTTTATTCTCCCACTTCCCTACTGTGCTGCCCTGAA
This sequence comes from Terrapene triunguis, assembly GCF_002925995.2. Classification (NCBI taxonomy): domain Eukaryota; kingdom Metazoa; phylum Chordata; order Testudines; family Emydidae; genus Terrapene; species Terrapene triunguis. Next base: position 39,989,221 of record NW_020664435.1, read on the forward strand.
CTGAGCAACTGGTAGAAGGAAACAAGTGGAAGAGAGACAGCTACTAGCTGCAACTCCAGCCCCTTTAGGGAAGATTCTCCTTCCCCATTTCCCCTCCCTGCACCTTGTCCACAGCCTCTCATGCATATAGAAAGGGATGCTCATAGGGTTTCACTTCCCCCTCTCTCTCATTCCCAGGCACAGGCTTAGTGAGAGGGTACAGAGAGCTGGAAAGAGAGAGGATGGCTCCATCTCTCCCAGCAGTTCATTTTTAAAAAAATTGTTGGGGAAGAGAGGCTGCCCCCACTTTCCTGTATCTAGCTTTGCATCTAGCAACAATGGATGAACATATTAGCTGGGGTTTTCATCACTGAGCTTCAGAGATAACAACCTAGTAAGGGGGACTGACCTCTCCTGTAAGGTTTGTCTTGACTGGGATCACAGGTGCTTTTAACACTTTTACTGTCAAGGGCCACCATCTTCCCTGAGGGCAGTTTGACTTTACTTGCATTGGGAATAATGGAAGGACATCAACATTTTGAAAGTGTGTGTCTTTGATTAAGGGAAACTGGTGGCTTTACTCCAATTGAGAACAGTAGGAGATGTCAGCCATTTTGAACAAGGGCACTTCATAGATTTGTCTGTAGCAGAACATTATTCATCAGTCCTGCTGAAAAAGAATATTTCAGTTATGAAAAATAATGGTAAAAATGATTAAAGGGAAAAAACCTATTAATCCTAAAATAAAAAAAATATTTAAAGTGTAGCCATGCATCAGATTTCAGTGAGTGTTAACTCTACGGGAAGTTTGAGGAGTCTATCCTATTTCTTTAGGAAGGTGACCTGGGACAAAAAAAGTCTGACACAGGATGCTAAATTTCTTAAGTCAACCATTTTCAAATTAATTTTAACTCCTAAACTATCAGAAAATTAATTCTTTTCTGTAATTACTGTAATTAAGTACTGTAAGTACTGTAATTTTGAGGAGCTATGCTGTATTGTATAACAAAATGGTTGAATCCCTGTTTTAAATGCAAAACTGAATTCAACCTTAATTATGGAAAACAAAAGCCATGATTCAATAATGTATAGAATACCTTTCATCCTTAAAAAATAATAGAATTCTATATAGGCTTAATCAGTCATTGCCGAAATGTAGCCAACTCTTAGGAGGAAATAGTAGCCGTTCTGTACCTGCAACACTGCTCTGTAATTTTTTAGTAGAGGGAAGTGTACAAACATAATTACTACAAGTTGTATATTTTTATTTGAGTAAACTTTCTTTGAGTATTTGGCAGTATTAGGAGATTAACTGGCAGATACAATCCCCAAAGAAGGTGGGTCTGAGGAGATCTAGTTAAATAAGAGTGCCGGATTGCTCTTTCAAAATGGACCTCCACTTTAAATATCTGAACTCTAAGTAGCAGCTTTACATCTCTTTTTAATACAAACATTTGTAAGACATACCATATAGGCTTCTTTGTATAAAAATATTCTAAGACCTTCAGAATCAAAACTGTCAAGTCCAAGTTGAAACTATTAGTATCACAGGCTTGGTCCTATTTGATTTTCCTGAAAAACCTTGGTAATAAAGCAATTGGAGCCAAAGACATACAGGGAGTATTTGTGTCCATCCAGAAGTACAGCAGTAGAACCTCAGAGTTATGAAGACCTCAGGAATATTCGTAACTCTGAACAAAACATTATGGTGGTTCATCCAAAAGTTTACAGCTGAACATTGACTTAATACATCTTTGAAATGTTATTATGCAGAAGAAAAATGCTGCTTTCCCTTTATTTGTTTAGTAGTTTATGTTTAAAACAGTACTGTACTGTATTTGTTTTTTTGTTTTGTTTGGTCTCTGCTGCTGTCTGATTGCGTACTTCCACTTCCAGTTCATAACTCTGGTGTTCGTAATTCTGAGGTTGTATTGTAAGGTATCTGTGAAAGTGCCAGCATGTCTGCCTCCTCCGGAACAGTACTAAAGGCATTGTGTGTTCTCTCATTTGGGAAAGAGGTCTGTGTTTGAGATCCCCCCCTCCATCCCAAATCTGGAAGTAATCACAAAATGCTTGAGACACCTCTTAAGATGAGTGTTGTGATGAGGAGAGTCTGAGGGAACTGGGATTGTTTAGTCTGCAGAAGAGAAGAATGAGGGGGGATTTGGTAGCTGCTTTCAACTACCTGAAAGGGGGTTCCAAAGAGGATGGATCTAGACTGTTCTCAGTGGTACCAGATGACAGAACAAGGAGTAATGGTCTCAAGTTGCAGTGGGGGAGATTTAGGTTGGATATTAGGAAAAACTTTTTCACTAGGAGGGTGGTGAAGCACTGGAATGGGTTACCTAGGGAAGTGGTGGAATCTCCTTCCTTAGAGGTTTTTAAGGTCAGGCTTGACAAAGCCCTGGCTGGGATGATTTAGTTGGGGATTGGTCATGCTTTGAGCAGGGGGTTGGACTAGATGACCTCCTGAGGTCCCTTCCAACCATGATATTCTATGATTCAGCTCAGAGTTCCCATTAATATATTGCCCTTGCCAGGCAGATGAAGGGGCAAAGGAGTGATTGAATGAATGATACTCCATGACCAAAGCTATGCACAGATTTTTGACACGGTGAAGAGTGAGTTCTTCGTTGTCATTTAGTATAATATTACAGAGGGGAAAATGCACTGAAGGAGCATTAAGGTTGCAAAGCCAAGCACTCAGAAGTTAGAAAATGCCAAAATTAAGGTTGCCCAGGCAACCTTAATTTGGCCCCTTTCTGCATATGCATTATGCATATGCATATCTTTAATTACATAATCTCAGACCATTTTTTCCACAGGGCCCTTGTCTCATTTAATGTACAGGATGGACAGTGCTTACTGAATGAGCAGCTATGCAATATTTCATTTTATTCTCATCATTCAGTGTGTGGCCCCATGCATTATTTATTGCATCATTTATTTCCTGCTCTGAGTACAAAATTAATTTCCTTGGGGGGGTTTCTGTGGTGCTCATCTGAACATCTGAGTTCTTCACATAAATTAATGAATTTATCTTCACAGCACCTATGAGAGGAATGATGGTGGCATTATTCCCATTTTACAGATGGGGAAATAAGACACAGAGACGCTAATGTCAAAAGTATCCACTAATTTTGGGTGTCCGGTTTGAAATGCTCATGGCCTGATTTTTCAGAGAACATAGCATTTTATAGAACTTTATTTGTTCAGAGCACTGGTCTCATTGACTTCATTTAGAATTCTAGGTACCTCAAGTTGGGCACCCAGAAAATGAGGAACATGCACTTAGTGGTCATCTGTGAAAAGCTTGGTTTAAATGATTTGCCTGGCATTACATAGGAGCTCTATTGCAGAGGCAGGATTGAAATGAGATGACAATCTCATTCATACCACAACTCTGAATAATCCCCAGAGCAGGTATGGATAATAAGAATATCCAATGTTGTAATAATTAATGCTAACAAAGTTTAGAGGCTAGATTACACATTATAGTTTAGGGTTGAAGCCAAACTCTATTAGAAATTAGGAGGGTTCTTGGACCTTCCTCTGGAACATATGGTGCTGACCATTGTCAGAAACAGGATACTGGACTAGACTGATAGATCCAGTATGGCAATTCTCACGTTTCTATTTTCCTAACAGTATTTCCAGATATGGTGTTGTCAGCAAATGCTATTACTCTACAGGAAGAGCCAGAATTTAGGTCAACATGTAGAAATACAGAGCACAGTTAAAGCACCCAAACCGCCTTAACTCGACTCTGCAGAAATATCATGAGCAAAAGATTTTTTTTTTAAATCCTTTTAATCTTATCTGGGATTACAGACACTATTATGTTGTAATGTAATCATAATTGTATGGTTCTTGTATAGCGGCGCAGCAGGGCAGAGTTAAGGTTTGGGTGCCTTAACTGTGCATTTCCATGTATAAACTTGTTTGGATTTCTTCTAAATTTAACCTTTCCTCTTTATTTCCTGTGTTTGTAGTGTTTGTTTCTGGTGTAACTATAAAATCTCTGTCATGTTTTTACCCGTAAATTACTGCTTTATACTCAACCTTAACTCCGGTTTGACATAGTCTTTATCTGGGAAATTAAATTGTTAATATTCAGGCTGATCTGAATGTCTAGTGGCAGCCCAAAACACTGCCATATGGGGGAATCAGATGTCAGGTCCTGAACTCTGTCCTCAGTTCCTAGGCCTTCAGGGGATGAGAGCGTTTATGGTAAAGGGGGAATGCCTTGTATCATTCTATAGTGGAGGTAATGTTGACTGATTTAGAAGGCATTTCTCATCATCCCTCTACAATGAGAGAGGAGGGATTTCTGCATTATGAGGAAATGAAAGTGCAAGATAGTGACTTCCCTCCCAAACACAACAAAACACATTTTTATCTGATCGAATTATATTTAAACTTCAGGAGATTTTACATGAGTCAGTGATGTTAAGAAACTGTCATGTTAATAAGATTTTCAGTATGAATTTTTGTTCATTATTTCAAACCTGTTTTGATTAATTGTTGATTACTTCCAGGCAAAATTAGGTAAGACTTTTTCTTCTCATTCATTATGACTGAGGATTTTGGGTGTGGGTGTGGGGAAGAGTAGGGTGGAAGAGGAATTTACAGCCAGAGGGAAAATTCCTTGTAACATGTGACTCAACTAGAAGAACAAAGGAATCATAGTTGCAAGTAATCCAGTATTTGGTCCAATTAAAATCTTTACCGTTTATATTTTCTTCTTGTTTCAATAAGGTGGACTTCACATATTTATATGAACATGCAACTAGACTGATAGGCACTTGCATGATTTTGCACACTGCTGCATGCTGAGACAACTGCATTTGTGTTTCAGTCTAGCAGTAAATGCTTTCTGCCTTCAAGCTGAAGCTTATTTAGCTTGGCTTATCTGGTGCTGCTGTAGCAACCATCAGTCTCCAGGCAACTGAGGCACATTGACCTCTTGGTTGAACTGAATGTAGCACTACTTCAATTTAGCTGCCTGAGACAATAGTGATGGTGTTGAATGTGAAAAATGTGAAAGTTTCTAGTCTATATGCAGTGAAAGAAAACAAAAATATTTAGGTGAAATTGAATGTTTAGGTGTGACTTTCAAAATATTGTACATCACTTTGTATAGTGAATCCTTTGTTTCAAGCTTCAAAGTTCATTTCTGATGCAAAGTGCTTACAGGCCACATATAAAATGTAGTGTATTTTGAAAGCATCCTTCAGAGAGCAGTTATTCCTTGGACTTGGTTATTGCGGATGTTTGTTTCATCATTTGAATAACAACAAAGAGTACTGGGCTTTATTTAGGAATTTAAAATACCAATGTTTATTGAAAAACCAGCTCACTCATTACTACTAATATTTTGATATTATTATGGAATAATTATGAATAAGGTTTTTTTAAAAAATTACAGGTTATTTGTAGCATTAGTAGTTACCTTGGATCAAGTTGGTTGATTTTGGAATACCCACATTAAGAAAATAAGACTACTGCAAAATATAATTTTGATAATGATTTTATTGCTAAATCAAATCCTGCTGTCTGGTGCCAGCCAGGATAAAGAATTAATTTGGGATTTCCAATATATAGGTTCTTGGTTTTAAGGAAGACTAATTTTCTTTTAAGTTTGATATTACCACAATTAAATTGGTTAACTGCCATGAGGTAGTGAAGTAGAAGGAATAGGAAACAAATTGACGTAAAAGGGAATCCAGAATCTTACTCTGAATGAAAGCTCAACATTATTTAGGTTGTGAAGGAGATGGTGAATCCCTGGAATCTTATACCTGTAGGCCCTCATTTTGAAAAATTGTGTAAGTTCTACTCTAAAAGAGTTTATACCCTTATGTGATATTTCAACATTAAATATTGTTATAGTTAATTTGCCCATTTGTTAAACAATTAGAGTTGAATTAATGAATAATTTACAGAATATCCAGATTAGTTAACATAGAAGAGATCAGTAAACCAGTAATACAGTTGAGATTATAGATGTTTCACATTACTGGAAGATAGAAGAACTTCTACCCTTGTGGTTTTTAATGATTTGATGTGCCCTTGTTGTACAGTGGGCAGAGGTATAAATTAGTTTCTGTAGGTGTGCCATTAATTTTTCATTTTGCCTTTCAAATCCCACTGTGTTTCCCAGTTGTATTCATTCTTGCCTCTCAGAGAGAGTATTTGAGTGCTTTTGTTTGAAGGGTAGGATTTTTTTTTCCATTTAATTGGAAGATTTATGCCTAAATTTAATCAAAACAATTGATTTCTCTTAAAACCAGCATTTGGTTATCTGTTTTTATAGATAGAATCTTCATCGTGGTTACAGTTGCTTAAATTACTTGCCTTCTCTGTGTTGATCTAAAAATCAATATAATAGTTTAATTATTTAAAATCGTAATACTGAAGGAATATTCACAGTTTGCATATACTTAAAACCTGATCTATATTTTAATTTGCACACCAATGGAATTGTCCTTCTTGGTTGAGAAGTTGTCTTTTTCACTTCTAAATTAGTATGAGACTTCTTCTGTAATTCTTCTATTTTCATTTGTCTAGCATGTTCTAATAGAATTCTCTAGTCAAATTGTTTTATTTCAAATAATTAAATAGTGAAAAATCTTGCTTGTTGAAATTTTCCTATGGATCGGTCAGCCCAGTTAATAAAATGGTAGTTTTGCCATTGATGGAAAAGTTTACGGGCTTTGAAGCACTTGAGTAAGGGCCAGGATATTTCTTTCAGAGCGGGAATAACTAAAGGCTACAGTAGGTGTTTGATTTGTTTCCTTCTGCTGACATAGAAGTGATTGGATAAAGTAGGGTGACCAGATGTCCTGATTTTATAGGGAAAGTCACGATTTTTGGGTCTTTTTCTTATATAGGCTCCTATTACCCACCACCCCTGTCCCAATTTTTCACACTTGCTGTCTGGTCACCCTAGGATTTGCTGTAGGAAGTTCGTGCTGTCCCCACCTTCAGTCACCAGTAGTGCTATAGGCTCTTGCACTGAAGAAGCAATAAGATGCATTGTTTTAATGTTTATTGTGAAAACCGTATGAAAATTGAAAGAAGACAAATGGAAGTGTTGGCCTTGGGTTTTCAGCAGAATCACAAGATTCAGTCCAAAAGCAGTTCAATAGACACTTTCTATTATATGTCCTACATTACTTCATGCATTTGGAATGTTGATATGGTGACTCTAGGAAATAAATGTTGAAGCATTTAACTGCATTGAACATTTTTTTAATTTTGGTTTTCAAATCCCAGCTGTGTTTCTGGCTATCAGAAAAACACTAGAAAGTTTGACTGAGCATTTTTTCCACAGAAAGTTTAGTTCTAGATTGTGCCTTTAAAACATATCCCTCACTTGTGGTGAGGAGTTCCAGAAGTGATGTATTGCAGCAAGTACCTCATAAGTAATTCTGTCTGACTCAGCCAAAATTTATTCTGGGTTTCCCTGGGAGTGTATGCTGCTACAGCAGCAATTTAACCACCCTTTAAATGGTATGGTGTGGAGCTAGCAGAACTGGAAGGGGGTAGGGCCACTAATAACATGGAACAGAGGGTTCATTGCCTAGTGAAATTATAGCTGGTCCCCGTACGCTGTCAGAGAGCCAATCGTAATCTGGTGCCAAATTTATTGTTGAAATTTGTAAAACAAGAGGGTTATAACAGTCACATACATTGTTTTATCATACCTTTTAAAAAAGGGAAAAGAGCAGGTAGCCCCAAAAGCAAATTTCAACTGGTATCAGTCTACATCTACACATTTCAAGATACCAGTTTTGGGTGAAGCTTGATAAACTGCTGCCTCTATTATTCCTTTCTTTTCCACTGTTAAATCTAGATTACAGTACTTGAAATGGAAATATTCTTTTTGTACCAGAAATTTTGCAATGTCTTCCAAATCAAAGACAAAACTAATATGCACTTTATTTTTAATTACTGTGTATTTTGAAAATCCTACAACATGGTTTTATGTAGAGTTTTTTCCTTTAGAAAGTTTGCAGAAACATGATTAGTATTGACTGGTCAGCATGGTTGCTATAATTCATATAAAACAGGACATCATGACATGGTTATGAGTATTTTCTGTCACAAGACTTGCATTAAATATATGAAAAAATAACAGAATTAGACCATACTATTATGGCCTTAAATATACTATTTTGCTGTTCATATTTGAGGCACACGGGCAACTTAAGTAAGAATAAATAATTTTTATTTTAAAGAAAAATTCCATCCCTCATTTAATGACAAATATCTCTGGGCTAAAATAGGCAATGAAATTATCTTCAATTTACTTTAAAGAATCACCAAAATATTGTGGTACGAAACTATTAGCAATGGTTATATTTTTGATCAAAACGGAAGAAGTGTATTGATTAGATATAAAGCGATTAAGAAGCAGTCTTGGAATTGGTTGTTCAGCCCATTCTTGTTGTCCTATCATGAATGAAGGAGAGTTCAGTAATGGTTTAACTACAATTAAATCCCTCCCCCTTCTTTATGGAAACTCAACTGTAGGCATTTCAGCATTAGCCTAAACAATGGTTTTGAATATGTTAAGCCCCTAACAATTAGGGAGCAGTTTGGGGCATTGAATAATGTCGAATGATGCAATTGAACCTGACAGCTTCAATAGTCAGCCTACTCATGGGACCTGAAAGTTGTTCACACTTGGTTTCATCTCTCATCACACGCTGAGTATTAAAACCTTACTGGTGTGGAGCTCAGACAGAAATGGGGCCTGTTATCAGAAAATATTTCATGGCATAAAACTTGAAAGAAACAGGGGAATGTGCACACTCATGGGTTCTCAGATTATCAAGACCTTTCTGATAAAAATTTTATATAGCTAACTATTGGGTTCCTTGTATTCCCTTTGATTTTCTTTCATTGGCTCCATGTAACTTTTTTTAGGCAAGAAACTGTTTTTTCCTGGAAAATTAAATTAATTTCCAGTCCTACAATCTAATACTTTTTGCTAATTTTAGAAACTTTATTGTTCATAAATTCTGTTCATTTTTATGTAAAGTAATACTTTTGGACTTTACTCCAAAGAAACATCAGTGCTGCTGATATCTTAAAAATATTTCACAGGGTATTTGTGTAACTTATTCAATTTAGTTGATTTGTACAAATAATTTTCAAACTTAATTAAAAATATATACGACTTTCCTTTTTACTATAGGAGAAATACATCAGAGGCCAATTAGAATTGTCATTTTTTCTTATTATAATCAATCATTCCTTGAATTATAGTGTATTAACTATCTTCATCTTGTGTTGCTTTGCTCCTTTATTGAATTTTCCATAAATAAAATCAAAATACAGTATATCTCTAATTAGGCTTAAATCTATCTGTTGAAATCATTTTGAGTAAGATTTGTTTTCTGGGCATTAAAAATAAATATTTAGTTAAATATAAATATTTATTATTTAAATTTTGTAAAAGTACATTTCAGCCATGTGTTGCAAGTTGGCTGTTAAAGAGAATCAGCTGAAATAAAGAATGCTACAGCTTTAAAAGTGATGCATTTTAGAGCTTGTTTCAATCCTGTGACCTTAATGTGTATTGACAGGATGATTGCGCATTTTTAATAAATGCTTGCTACAGCCTGTTTCAACTGAGTGAAATGTGAAGCTCCTATTTCACCTTTAAATAATGCAGTACTCTAATACCTTCCTTACTTTCCTGTCAGATGAAGTCGTCACGTACATAGTAATACTTTTCAGATCCATATTCCTGACGTTTTCCCTCCTCATAAAAAAAATATAGTTCTAAGTTTTACCGCCAGCTATTTGAGCAGTTCTATTAAAGTGAGCTTTTTCTAGAGGAGTTGCATAAGATGTGTGATGTCACTAGGAATTCTGTAGTTCTAGCTTACGTCACAGGAAGTCTTAAAATATTCTTTTAAAGTGTAAGCAACCATTTATATGTAGGTAGTGAAGCACCACTTGTGAAAAACCTCAGACTCTTAAATATTGTTCAAATCATGCCAACCCTTTTGATCTGGTATGTCAACCCACATAGCAAACATTTAATTTCTTTGATGTGTGTTGTTTTGCGCTTTAATAGCTTCTCAGCCGAGACTTGCTGTTCCTTTCAAGATATGTAGATCATTCTAACTAATTTCATCTAGCTCTGCTTATGAATTTTTTTGTTAATTTCAGTCTACTAAACATGTTGTGTTTTTGCCGATTATGGCAATTCTGCCACTATTATACATTTATTTGTAATCTTATACATACTACTTTACTTTAGTTTTATTAACCTTGCTGTGAATTAAATAGAATGAGAATAATGGGGGCGGAAATCCAATCTCTGCAGCAGAAGTGAGTAGTGTACCTTTTTGACTTGATTTTTTTAAAAATCTCACTCTCCTGAAATGCTAGCACTTTGAACTTTCAAAAATTAAAAACTAATAAAACATAATTCACATTGATTAAAGGGTAGAAATCCACTAATATAATTTATAACTGCCTCAATTAAACTTAAATTTGGAATATACAGCGTTTTACCTTGTTGGTCTTGTCTTTTTTAAGTATAGGCGCAGATAATACCTTTGCTTAATTTTCTGTTTATTAACGTTTGCTTCAGAGAAAGTGTTTACCGGAAATTTGTAATTCTTATTATTTGCATGAGAGGAAAAATGAATGGTTACTAACAAATAATGCTAGTCGATTTGGAGTCATGCTATAGGTGTTTATTGAGGAAAACAGCTGGAATGGTTCAGTGCTGCCTGCCTCCATCAGTAAGTGTCACTGAACTTAGTGGAAATTAATGTACTACATTTCAGGGACATATTCACATAAACAGGTAAATGAAAAGACTTACAGTATTTTAAACGGCTTATAACTTTTTCAGATTTATTCTAATGGAAATATTCTACAAACCTTGAAATAAGGGCCAGATTCCCCATACTTGGTGAACCTGTGAGCGTTTGTGATTTATGTTCTTATAAAAAAAAATCTATTAAAATGACAATTGTCTTACAGAATTTCTTGTTCCTACATTTTATGTTTGTTTATTCTAACAGTATACTCAACAACAGAAAAACTTGAATACAAGTACTGGCCATGATTTCTCACCAGTATATAGTAAATACAGCATCATTGGAAACAGTTGTGTGAATTTGTAAAAGTCCATTCATCAAGTTTAATACGTTGGCTAAAAGCCAAACCTTAATGGCAGTGTATGATTCTTTCCAGAGACATAGTTTACACTGTGTAATATTTTTCTTGTAATAACCAGTATGTGTCTCTTGTCTCTTGTGTGCAGTTATATATGTCAAAATGTCCTGCAACTTGACTTCCCTGCTGTTCACCTTCTTTTTTACATCTCAAAAAAATAAGCATTTCATTTCTTCTGAAAAGCTTATTTGCGTATTCAGGTTCATGCTAAGATTATTGTTAATGTAATCTCACAGGTTGTGCATCTGTTTTTCTGTAAACACCAGAGCGTAGACTTAAAATCTATTTTTTATTCTGGAAAAAAGTGTGTTCTTTCAGGCTAATGTAAATATCTTCTATTAGCACCGGCAGTATTATTTTTGTTTGTGATCGTATGCTTCCTAAACTCAGTTTTAAGGCAGATCTGTTCTTCGAAAGGGAGAAAGTATAAACAGCCAAGGGAGGAAGGTATTTTTATTGCATTGGATTATGCAAGTTTTTGGCCAGCCTCCTTAGCTTCATCTGTTTAAGGGTTCATTTTCGCTTGTTTGGCACAAGTCCCAGCAAAGACCTTCAGAATTGTGGTTAGCAACATGAATGAATACAAACTTTTGACAAGCTCTTCAGTAAGTAGAGCTGGCCAGCTGCCAAAAATACAGTTCCTTATATGGGGTCAGGGCAAAACTGTGATTCGTTGAGCCCCGTATTGTATAGAAAACATACTTATAATGGCTGTTTGCTTTCTTTAAAATAAAAACAAAACAAAACAAAAAAACACCAGGTTTCCAAGCCTATCAAAATAGGAAGTAACAAAATAGTGTGCAGGTTTTACTAATGACAGAGTAAAGCAAAGGAAATATGGCTCTGTGTAGTTAAACTATAGAGCTGGAAGGTGGACCTTTTGACCTCCACAGCCGTCTTGTGATGTAAGGAACCCAAGCATTTGTGAGACATCTGTTGTCTACCTGCCCTTATTTTGTAAATGGTTTAATAAGATTAAATAATTAGTAGGATAACCGCATGGTCACCATGCCACTAAGTCCTGGCATTGGCTGCATACTTAGGAATTGTAAGCAAGTCTACACATCCTACTTGTTGTATGCCAATCATTTAAAAGTTACAATTCAAAAATTTCTAACAATTCATATGCTAACATTTTTTTAATTTTTATAGAAGCTTTTTGTTTAATGTATGTACCAGAAAAATAGCAATTTACACTTTAATACATTCAGAAAGTATTGCGATTATATTTCCTTATTTCCAAATCTTGATTGAAAATCATTAATTACTTTTTAAATATTAATTAACTTTTAAGTATTTTACATACTAGTAATTAATTTTAATTCACGAGGAAGTGTCCTTAAAATAAATTAAGAATTTTTCTCCCAGACTTTTTAAAGATTGTAGTTTTAATTGTTGTCTTACAGGCAAACACCCTACCTGGATCTTCCCTCGGTTTGCCTCCATCCCACATGTATGGCAATAGGCTGAATCCTAATTCAGCAATGGCAGCACTTATAGCTCAGTCTGAAAACAGTCAAGCAGGTAAGCTTGCTAGAACTGTTCAAAGCATCTGCTTTCCTGATTTTAACTATTTAAAATATGACCACTAATTTTATTTGTGAACTCTTGGTTGGGGATTTGGTTCCTAAATGACTGTATATGGTTCTTTCATGTTGGAAGTAAATTCTTTGTTGTACTGCAAAATAGCTATGCATTTTTTACTGTCTGAAATGTAAATGTTTAAGCAGAGCCATCAGCAGGCAGGAATGCAACAATGTCTCCTGTGACTTTTGTGATTGATGGGTTCAGTTCTCTTAGTTCTTTGCAAAGAAAGTAACAGCACTGGGTTTTGTCTTGAATAGTTTAAACCTTTATTTGCATAATTCATGAAATTGCATCGCACACAACTTTGTGTGGCAGAAAGATCCTGTTAGAGAACTTCTACACTGTTTAATAATCCTGTGAATATTTACCAATTGACATTTTGTAACATCGCAGAAGAGACCAGTTTTAATGAGCTACTGGATTTGCTTTGTTTCATTCCATCTTTAAGGATTTGTTGACATGTCATAGTAGTCATGCCTGTTTGGGGGAAGGGAATGAGTTTAGCAGTTTACCAAGAATGGATCAGTCATGTCTTTGCCCTCTAAGAGGTCATAGGTCATTTGACTCAGAAAAGGGGGAGGGAAGCCTTGAAGGGGGCAGATAGGGTTATTTTACTGAGAGGCCATAGGGAAAATAACCTTTTTGAGTCCTTCCAAGCAAAACATGTCTTTATATTTATTTAATGAGGGTTTTTGTTTGTTTGTTTTAATACATTGTAGCAAAAGTCTTTCCTATGTTCTTGCTTATAAACAGTAGCAATTTTATAAAGTAAGCACTTCAATAAAATGTTCAGTAAATCTTTAAACCAATATATAATTGTTAGACGGTGGTAGGTTTTATGCATTTTATGTTTTATGAGTTGTCTTGGGATGAAAAGTGTTAAAAAAAAGAAAGCATCAGGATTTGCTGTGATAAGCATACAGATTAGCTGTCCACAGCTGTGATTCATTACTTTCACCGTAGAAATTAAAAGTGGCTGAGGGGAGGGTACTGCAAATGCAAACCACGCTTCTGTGCTGTAAAACAGAAAGGAATGAAAGAACTGAACATAATCCATGGCCTGGTACACCCACAGAAATGTGTAAGGACAACGCCTTACATGCTACAGTTCAGCAGTCTTCAACTATCTACACATTAGTAGTAACTGCAGGTAGTGGTTAAGGTTTAATATATTTTAAAAATACAGCAGCTTTAAAACTCTTATCTAATAAGAGTAACTTTATCAGCTGTGAAATATTTACATTACAGGTCAAGATCTTGGAGATAATACTCGCAGCCTTGTTGGCAGGGGAGGTTCACCCAGAGGAAGTCTCTCACCACGGTAAGCGTTATTTACATTGGAGAGTACAGGCAAAGGAAACACTTTAAGATTTGGAAACTTATTTATGTTTTATCGACAGTGCATATATTTGCTAAGATTCTAAAGAATTATGCAGACAATGTACATGTCCAGGAAGTTAGGAAAATGGTGCCAAATTTACTCGAATATTAACTAAAACTCACATGATTAGATTTGCAAGATAAATGAGCTCTTTACCTAGGGTTACTGAGATAATCGAGATCTCCTTAAAGGGACCTGCTTATAATTTTCTATCTACATGTAGTATTAGCTCCACTCTATACCTATTTTTGTTACTATAATTCTTTTTTTAAAATGTCCAAAAATTCCCATATATCATCAGATTACAATACTGGAGGTGAAACATAGAGAACATTACTATATCCAGATATTGTGTTTTCTTGCTCTAGAGACAGTGCACTTGATCTCCACTATTGAAATTTGACAATAGAATCTTCTTTATAGAATTCTTTCACTCTAACATACTTATAATTGTTGCCATTGATTTTTAAATTATAATTTTAAGGAAAAACATTCAAATAGTCTGGAGGTTTTTAAGTGCTTTGAGTGAAATAAGAGTGCTATTTGGTGATAATGGTTATTTTTTAAGAGTGATTATTTTGCATATGTGGCCTATTTGAAGTAGGGTATTTTAAGGATGCTGTTTTATGCCTTGCTTGGGCATTAGCATCAGGATTGCTCAATAGGTGTGATACCTCTGGGCCTGCCTGAGCCTCAGGTACCTCTGAGCCCAAGTCTACTTAAGCCTGATGTATCATCTCTGAGTCCAAAGTGTGTGTGATAAGTCATCAGGGGTAATCACCTGCAGGTCTTGTGATAGTCGTCATAGGTTTAGCCTATCCACAGGCGAGGACACAAGAGGTGATCCCTAGGCACATACATAAGCTCCTAAGGAAAGCAATCTTTCCAGTCTGCTCAACAACACTACTCTGGCCAGGAACACTCCAATTACCAGTAATTTCAACAGACTGCCTTTGCTCTTGGTCCTGCTTAGCCTTACCTGTTTCCACGCTAGCCTGCCTTTTCTCCAGCCTGCCTTTGCTCCTGCCTCAGCTGGCCATCTGGTAACTCTGACAATAGGCCTCCAAAGAATTTCGTTACTATATTATAGTATTGTAACACTGTATTTTATTATTACAGTCTGAGATCATTGTAGAAGTCTGTAATTAACAAAGCTATATTAGATTATAATTTAATGTATATGTTATATACTGGTGGGTCCAAACCATGGGGACACTAGAGCTGTTCAAGGAATAGATTACTAGAATTCTTTAACATGGGCAAAACAATGTATTTTTCTCTAGCCTCATTCTTGTAAATGGCTGAATCATTTTGACTGAAATTTTATTAAAAAAAAATTAGCCTGAGGCAGACACCCTGAAATCAAAGTTTGGCAACGTTATAAGCACTTGAAAACTGAGTCTTATAAAAGGAAGTGTCAGGCAGCATTAATGATAGGCAGTGCCACCAGCCCTGTCTACAATATAAAAAAAGACCATACTGTGACCTGTGGTGCCTAGGGTAGCCCAGACTGAAAATGCCAAGGTCAGGGCAGGCTTCAAAAAGGAGACCATATTCTCCCCAAACTGGAGGTTAACGCTGAAGTTAGATTCACCAACCAGTCACAGACTGTGCTCCTGATCCCCCACACTGGTTATCAAGAAGCTGAAAAAAGAAATCTCTCAGCCCCCTCTATTTCATTCCAGTTCTCTGGTTCCCAGTTAGCACATAGGTCCAGTAAAATGAGAAGTTATTTAAAAACTCTGCTCACTATACAAAATGTCCTTCTGATCCCGAAAGAGCCAGCCACATTATCAGATCAATGCTAGTTTGGGTCTTACCTAAAATACCATGCTGCCAGCCAATTGTTTAGTATCTAAAACCAAAGGTTTATTAGAAAAGAAAAGAACAAGAAGTGAGTTGTTAAATGGTCAGAACAATGAGTTACTATATAAGACTTCAGAGTCCATACATCAGGTTCTTAGCAGCATTGGTGAGTTTGCTGGTTTGTAGAGTCCCTCTGGAACACGCCCAAAGCATGGATGGGGTCTGTCAGTCCTTTGTTCAATGCTTCAGTTTGTAGAGAAGTTGCTCCAGAGGTGAGAAGCAGGTTTGAAGACAAAATGCAGCTGGCTTTTTATATCCATTGCCATGTGACTTGTACTTCCTTTGTCCCAAACACAAACTTACAGCACATGGGAGTCCCCTGTCCACCAGCATGTCCCTACTTGTCCTGCTGACTCATAGGTGAAGTCCCTGGCTTCTCTCAATGGGTTCATTGTATAGCTGATTGGCTTTGATAAGCCATCAAGCAGGCTGGATAGTGCTTGATGCCAATCTGCCTGGGGGAATTACCCAGACGCACAGCACAAGTTTGAAATACAAACATACCACACACATTTATAACTCTCAATACAAAGATGATACATACATATGAACATGATTATCATATTTAGTCAATCATAATTTTTCCACTGATACCTTACATGGCATATCTTGTAAGATTCTTTGTAATACTGGTATCAATAATATTATAAATGGTCACCATATTCCAGACAGCGTCACACGTACCTTGCACCTTTGACTGCCTAATATAACCTCTGCCCACTAATCCATCTCTGTATCTCTCTTGTAATGTTCAGATCTGAGTAACTTCATACATTTGCCATTAAAAAAAGAAGAGAGACACAAATGTTTGCTTCATTCTTTGAAATATGGAAATTCCCCCTGCCCCTCCACCCTCCCAAATTACACTAGTCTTATATGTAGGACAGACAATAATTAGGCCTGAAAGTCTTGGAACATCAGAAGTTAAAGTTGTGGGACTTTTATGTGTTAGACAAGCTATTTTAAGAGTCATTTACAGGGTTGTTTTGGGGTGGGTTTTTTTTACATTTATTAGTTTTATTTTTTTTCTTTCTGAACCCTGTACAGTTGGGCTTATTGTAACTATACCACCTACTTACAGGTAGTAGGAAAGAAAAAATAGACCTAACACTCAGAAATATTCTTTATTTCATATATAGTATACTAAAGTGGAGTGGTTTGAAGATCTTATTGGCAATCATTTGATATGACCTACATAACTCACTTGTGAATTGTGCAGCCATTCCAGCTCATGCTAATAAAACTTCTATACCACTCTACAACAATTGTATTAGATAGATAATCTCACACACATATATACACCCATACTTACAGTATAATATAACTGTTGGTGTGTATAGTGTGTATATAAATGATTTCAGTTTCGAATGGGAAGCGCTTCTTTTCCCAAGCATGCCTCAAATATTATTTAACTAATATACCAACAAACATTCAAAATAACATACAGTATATAATACCTGTTTTTAAATATGTATGTACATCCCTATATAAATGCAAATCAATATTTTAATATAATAGGCTGAGAATTTACACAGTTACATGCTGACTCTGCAATAAGTAGGAGGTAAATATTGAAGGCCACATGGTACAAAAACGTATGCCTGAAATGAGGCAAGGGCTTCTGTTTCATTGCATATATAACACACTATACAGAGCGTTCTAATTCTGTCTAGCAAATAGTTGAACATGGTGGAATTTCTTGGGTTTTTTTTTATTTTAATTAGGAAATTCTATACAAAAAGTCACTTCACAATATGCATTACAATATAATCCTTTATTATAGCATCAAATGCTATTTTTTAATCAGGACCCGTGACTTGTTCTCTTGTAGTGAATAAAACAAGGGGGCACTGGAAGAGATCGCTTCATAGCTAAGGCAGTGGACTGGAGTACAGCCTATTTAGATTCTGTTCTTGACTTTGCTACAGACTTCCTGTGTGATCTTGGGCAAGTTGTTTAATCTCTTTGCTTTAGTTCTACAACTGCAAAATACAGAGAATATACTGAGCGCCTGATCCAGAGCCCATTGGAGGCAGTGGAAAGATGCTTCTTAACTTCAGTTGGCTTTGGATCTGGCTTTGAATGAGGCACAGGGCCAAATAGGGAAAAATGAAGATAAGAAGAAATATTGAGCAGCTGTTCTGTTCACTGAGTACGGTCCACCTTGTAGACTGCAGGTGAAGCCACAAAAAGGGATTAATGGGTACATAGACCTTGTACTGGCTTTCTTCAGAGCGGTGAAATTCATTCTGAATGAGATGGGTCCAGTGGAAAGACTAGGGTATGATTATGTATTAAGATGGTATATGAATGCATATGCACAAAGGTGGCAGAGTTACGGTTGTATAGGCAACTTTAACTTGGCACCTTCAAGACTCCGAGGAGTCCGGTGGCACCTTTTTGTGGATACAGACTAAAACGGCTACCCCTCTGAAATTTTAACTTTATTTTTTGATTTTTGAATGCAACTCTAATGTTTTTAAGGTTTTTTTATGAAATAATATTACTACTTCAAGTGCTTGCACATGTCCATTCCAGTGTAGGGGTGTGCACACCCTGAGCAGTTGCCAGAATTTTTTCCCATCAGTGGTATCCGTCGGGACCACTTTGCTCAGGCAATCCTTCTCCTAGTGATTTTTCTGCAGTTGTTAGTGTAAATAGTTATTACAGCATGGTAGGAATTTAATCATTTTAGTGGTTTTTAGTACTTAGTTCCGGATGCCTCCATGCTTAGCTAATGGGGTCATCTGCTTCCCTGGTGCCGGGGCATGCCTCAGTGGCTTGGTTTCAAGCCCTGGGCCTCTGGTAGTAAGACTGTGCCTTTGAGTGACCTGCACTCAAGCTGTCTTAAGTGCCTTGGGGAATCTCGTAAGAAATACTGCTGCCAAATTTGCAGGGACCTCAGATCCTGAAACAAAAAGAACTGAGTGGCAAGACTAAAGGTGATCCTCATGGAGGCAACCTTAAGACCTGCCTTGGTGCAAGCACCCGAAGAAGAAAAAATGGTTACTAATTTTTTTGTAACTGTTGTACTTCGAGCTGTGTTGCACATGTCCATTCCAAAACCCACGCTCTGTCCCCACTAATCAGAGACAGTTGGTCAGAAGAAACTGAAGGGGGAGCAGGGTCAATGGGGCCATTTATACTGGCACTGTGAGCATGTGGCACCAGGGGACTCTGGAGCTGTCCTGACGGATACCACTAGGGAGAAAAAATTCTGGCATCTGTGCTCAGGGTACGCACACACCTACATTGGAATGGACATGTGCAACATTTCTTGAAGAACAACAATTATGGAAATGTTAGTAACCGTTTTTTCCACTCAATCACTCTCTATTCAAAAATTTCTCTTTACATGGGTTTTTGGCACAAATCACACATGAAAATTACATGTGACCTATGTACTATGGGAGAATGTCATAATTGTAATGATTTTAATCAGGCTTCATATTTTGTATTTCACCATTGTTTAGATGTTTTTAGATATTTGATTTATATATAATTTATTACTATACTGAGCACCTATTTCCTGCTCCAGCAATATGTGCTCTTTGAGTTCAATAATATCTGTTAGACATAAACTTCTAGTGCAGCTAAACTAATGCATCTGTTTTCTGTACACAAATTCCCAAACTGCTGTTTTCTGTTAAAACCTGGGTGATGAGAGCTCAGAGTTCCTAGTGGCTTTGAGAAGCTTAATGTTGGAAGCTCTGGATTATGTAAGTGCTAGGGGCTAGCACAAGGTAAGAAACTTTATGGGCCCTTTGCTAAATACATTTCCCTCCTTCCTTTAAATGTGTAAATTACAATGTTTTCAACAGATCTCCTGTAAGCAGCTTACAGATTCGCTATGATCAGTCAGTGAACAGCAGTGTGGAAAATTTGCCCCCGGTAGCTGCCAGCATTGAACAGCTTTTGGAGAGGCAGTGGAGTGAAGGACAGCAATTTTTGCTAGAACAGGGCACCCCTAGTGACAGTAAGTATTCATGTTTTCTGTTATTACTGGGCTTTTTTGTTTGTTGGGCAGTGTTATAAATAATTATCACCCAGTGAATGCCTAAGTCTTTTTAAACAACCTGTTCACCATTTTATGCTGCATAGTTTATAACTTCTGTTTTATACTGATTATCATTAAGGCTTGGTTCCTCAATTGTGCTTTATTTTATGTGATGCTGATATTTTGAAATGTTTCTTTAGAGCTTTATTTTTGGTATTTTTAGTATAAACTACCGGCTTCAGTTGTGAGAAACTCCATTGTTTTTCACAAGTGTTATGCAGGTGTCCTACAGTGCTTTTGTATTTTGTTTATGTTCTCCATTTTTCATGCCATTCTTGTACTGAGTTATTTATTTTTCAAGAGTTGTGTTTACCAAAATGAAATAACTGAAAAGTGAATACAAATAAAGCTTAACTGAGGAAATAACATTGCTTTGGATTTATTCATAATCAATGAGAAATCAATATAAATAAAAATTGATTGAATAGTTTTAGACAAGATATAAAATCATTATTTTGTCACTTTTTGTGTGTGTATATGTTATTGAACATGCTATTCTGGTTGTTGGTAGTGAGTAAAGTGCCATCTAGTTGGTACTTTTATGAATGGTACCCTGACAAAAATGCTAATTGTGAGGAAATTCATGCGGGGATAATCCTTTAAACATGATAGCTGGAGGACAGGTTTAGCTAAGTCTTATTGCATCTCATTTGGGCGCTCTGAGGGTTCCTTTGTATGTTCTTGAAGAGGAGGGATAAAAAGCTAAATCCTTGGGAAATGACCAGATGTGCCCATACCAGTAGACTTGTGTCTGTCGTAGGCCCAGAGGTCATGTTAAACAAATACAATTTGGTATTTAAAAAGTGACTGGCTATCCCTGTGGCATAACAGCTACTCTGTAGCCCTAGTTGGGTCATCCATGTTCTGGAACAAAATCAGAATTTGAGGAAATGGTAGAAGCTGTGCCTGTTCAGATGATGATGCGCTTTATCTGCAAAGAAAGGGTGGTAACTGCAATGCTCATGTAGTGCTCCCTGCTGGGTGATCTGTAGATTGACACTGAAAGCAGCTGGAAGGTTTGGCATCCAGCAAGGTTTATGGTGATTCAAAAGCATAATGAAAACAAAAAAACCCCCAAAAACCCATAAACCCGAATAAAGGGTTTTCATTGATCACATAAATTTGCAATTTATTTGACAAAGAATTCAACAGTTCCTTTTGCACATACTTTTCCTTTGGGTTTTTTAAAAAACAATAATAGTTGACTACATAAATATTATGCATATATTTCAGATCTTTGATCTGCTCTTAGAGTTTTTAGTTGTATTTTAAACTTCATAAGCCAAATAGAATAGGCATTCCACAACTGCTCTGTTACCTGCATGTCATTAAAGGAATCTTGTTTTTATTTCTTTATTTTTTTGTTATGGCTATGTTTACAGAAAAAGCACATTGTTCTGAAACTTGCTCAAAATCAACAAAGACTCAGATGGTGCAACTGTCTCTGCATGGAAGTAAGGGTCCATCCACATGGATCCACAATTGCATACATCTGACTTCAAAGGAGAAATTTTAGCATTTTTTTTTTTATTTTAATACATTATTAATTATTTGGGGTGGATTTTCACTCTAAGTGCTATCTTAATTGGCAATATTAATCCGCAGTATGTAACTAGGGATGCTAAGGATTTATACAGTATTTAAAATTCTAGCACATTACATTGTGCAATCCTGAGATATTCTTCATAAAGAAAAAACTTTGAATGTGACTTTAAAAGAGATCAGATTTATTAGTCAATTGTTTTCTAGTTCTGGGAATGCTGAAGTCATTACACCAACTTCAAGTTGAAAATCGACGGTTAGAGGAACAGATTAAGAACCTGACTGCTAAAAAGGAGCGCCTCCAGCTATTAAATGCACAGCTTTCAGTTCCCTTTCCAACAATAACTTCAAACCCTAGCCCATCTCATCAAGTACATGCATTTCCAGCACAAGCTGGTAAGTAGAGAAAAATGTTTCCCACATTTTGCATAGTACTCTTATCAAAGTAACCTGAAGACTCTTTATGTAAAAGGCCTATTTTACACCTATTTGCCATGAATGGGAGATATGTGTGTGTACAAAGAGAACAGATCCAGTATAATTAGTGGGTTTTTTTTAAAAATGATCTGTCTGGTGCGTATAATTAATCACTGACAATATTTTTGTTAGAGAAAAGAATGCCAAGTTTATAGTGGATTTGGGAATTTTTTAGATATAAGCTTTCCCTGAACGAGCTACTTTGTGCATACTTGTCTTTTACAAAAAAAAAAAACAATAAAAAGTAAAAGATTTGAAAAATTTTCACAAGAGAAAAATTTCCCCTTGTTTTAATGTGTTTAAAGAAGCATGAGACTTATACAAATCATTGCTACTTATGTCCAGGCATTTTCTTTTTTACTATTCAGTCTTGAACCCATCCATCACCTTTCAATAGTCAGTTAAGCTAATATTTTCCTTTGGGGTTGTGATTATAAGAAATGAAGTTTATGTTCAAGTTTTGTGTATTCTGTGTTTAACATCAACATTCTGCTGAAATAAATTATTCTGAATATTTTAATATTTTAAACGTTAAATGCAAAAATTAAACTTCACTTTATTTTTTAAATCATCACTTTAGCACATAGCACTGATTCCTTGAACAGCAGTAAAAGCCCTCATCTGGGAAACGGTTTTTTACCTGACAATTCTCTCCCTGTATTAAACCAGGTAATTTTGTTTTGTTTTTTATTTTTGTTTTTCTAACCTTGTTATAAATTAACTTCATCTCAAAATCCTTGTGCTGTTCTGTTCTGTTTGAAATTCTATACAGCTGAAGGTTTTTGTTGGTTTGTTTTTTACATTAGGAGATAACCTCCAGTGGACAAAGTACCAGCAGTTCATCAGTTCTTTCCACTCCACCACCTGCTGGGCAGAGTCCCGCTCAGCCAGGCTCAGGAGTTCAACAGGTCAATGGTGTGACAGTGGGGGCACTAGCTAGTGGTATGCAGACTGTAACATCCACCATTCCTGCAGTGCCTGGTGTGGGTGGAATAATTGGAGCATTGCCAGGTAACCAGCTGGCAATCAATGGAATTGTAGGGGCTTTAAATGGGGTGATTCAGACCCCTGCCACAATATCCCAGAATCCTTCTCTCACTCATGCAGCTGTGCCACCTAATGTAACACATCCTCTGCCAACAACACTAAATAACAGGTAAGAATCTTACCAAAATGTATTTGCTTTTTCTTACTGTCGCCATATACTATGTGCAATATTAGCTTAATTTGGTTAAACAGTTTTAAGCATAGAATTTATTTTATTTAGCATTTCTTCTAGCTTATGAATGCCTGACTAGATTCTTGTGTTCTGTGTAAGACCAATGTTAAGAGGACAGGAATTTAATTGCACTATGGATAATGAAGTTTAAAAATCAGCAATATTCTGTTTAAAAAGAAACAATGCCTGCCATACAATTTTTGGGCCTTCACTGACCATGTTAGTTAGGGTTCATCTATTTCTGCCTTTTCCACTTGCTTCTAAATATGCGTTGGTTGATCCCATTAATGTGCCACAATGAGCCCAAATAGGTTCACTCAAAAGAAAAGTAGTCTTAGCTAGAGTAAACTGTTTTTCCAGTGGCAATGAAGTAGCATTGAAAATTACTTTAAGTTATGGTATTGCATTTATCCCACATGTAATATGCTAGCATACATACAAAAAACTACATAAAAAGAGCATTTGTGTTGCAAAGTTAGAAGATGGTAGATTAAAAAGTTCCAGTCCTACCTTAATTCTTCCCTCTTGCACAAGTTGGGCAGCATTATGGTTACACAGGCAATTGTAAATCTGGCATTTCCTAAATTTTGAGTGTTTGACTTTGCAACCTAAATAATGTTCTTTTAATGTAGTCTTTTTGTATGTCATTTCCTATGTTTTTTTAAAAGAAAAAAGATAAAAGATTCAGTTATGAGCATCTGTAACAACCCCTCTCTCCCATCAAAATGCATCATAAGCAGGTTTTGAATCCTAAACCTTCAGGATTGCAGCACAGACTGCTGTCACTGGAGCTATGGGGCTCACTATGTTAGTTGGCAACAGGAGATGGCTGTTATCCCAGAGGGAGGATAGACTGTTTGGATTGGGAGGTAGTTGAGGGGAGAAGCGAGCCTGGTCCTGTTCTTTCTTCCTGCCCATCCACCCCACTTGGGAGTTGGGAAAGCTCCATCCCCATGTGGGCTTCCCCCAGAGAGTGGGCACAGAGGGAATGGGCTTTACGGTCTTGACTGGGGCTGTTTCCAGGGGTAGGGAAGCATCCCAGCTTCATGTGGTTGTCCCAGAAGTGAGCGTTGGCCACTGGGGCCATTTCAGGGGGAGGGGAGACCAACTCCAGATCTCTTCGTCTCCCCCATCTCCCATGCCTCCTTGTTGTTGACTATCAAAGCTCTCACTTTATAATGGAAAGTGTTAAACAACCTAAATTTAGGGATTTTTACCATACCATAATTTTCCCTCTCCCATGTATAAAAGTGGAGTCCAGATACTGCCATCTTTTCCTCCGTTGCCAAAATCTGACCATTTATTCTGTCTGTCCAGATCCTGCAAAAACTCTTGTGCATGCCTTCCTCATATCATACTTTAATTATGGTAGCCTGCTCCTCTACAGCCTCTTTGATACACACATCACCCACTTCAGTCCATTCAAATGATGCTGTCAAAATTCTATTTCTTGCCTGTCAATCTAACTACATACCCTTCCCCTCTTGGAAACATTTGGAAGAGTCTCCCTTCTCCACTTTTTTAAGTTTCAACTTCATGTCTGCCCCTTCCAGGTGTCTATAACCCCAGTTACCTTACCTTTTCTCCTTTCTTATTATCCTTTCTGTTCTGCTCCCTCAGCAATGCCAACTTCAATGCCCCATTCATGCCCTTCTCCCACATATATCTCTGTTTTCTTTCATGTACTTGTTGTTCATCTGTAATGTTCCCCTCCTTCTCTTTCAAGTTCCTCCCTAGGACCCACTTCTGCCATGTAACTAACCAGCTAGGACATCCATGTACAAAAAAACACATCCACCCTCCTTATTACATCAGAGCAAGCACTAATCCTCAGTGATTAACCATATAATCTTATTAATGACACCGGTGTATTCCCACCCTATTCCTGCTGTCTTGTTTCTCCCATGTTTGCTTGCCTAACTTAGTTTGTAAGGGATGGTATTGTCTCTTCAAGTTTTCAAAGGATTCTGACACACCTTTGGGGGCAGATAGAAAGACAGATTATTTCACATATATGAAAGTACTTTCCACGTGGTTGAGCCTTCAGAACTACTGACTCTGAAAATATGCTGAGCACTGTTTGGTCCTGTCCACTCTTGCAGTTAAACCATGTTCAACACTGGTTCAGCTACACCTACACTCATTGCCCTGTGTCTTTTCTATACTAAACGCCTTTGGAAAAGTCTCTCGCTTTTGTACTACCACTGATACAGCTGACCCAGTGGGAGTGCTTATTTAGGGCTTGTCTTCACTACTGGGGAGACTGACGCTGCTGCAATCAATGCACTGGGTGTCGATTTAGCGGGTCTAGTGAAGACCTGCTAAATCGATGTCAGAGCACTCTCCGGTCGACTCCAGCTTCCTGAAAAGATTAAGGTAGTCGATCAGAGAGCATCTCCTGATATTTAGGGTGAATTGCTACTGCTGGTTAATTACGAACGTTATGGATCTGAGAAGACAACTTCATGTGGGAGATAGGTAGTATAACTGAAGACCTCTGCATGCATGTTGCTTCCACAAATCCACACACTTTTCTCATTACTGTGCTGCTTGGGAAAGCTATATGCTGCAGCAGAAGTATATGTTGAAGTATTTCACTGGGGGAAAAGCATTCAAAATCAGAGGCTGGGGGAGAAATAGATTAATAGAAGGAGCCCCACCCATACAACAAGCAGGAGGGTTAAATGATTGTTGGAATGAAAAGGAACAATCCTCTTTTTCTCCAGGCAGAGGAGATTGTGCGATGGGGAGTTTCAAACTAATCAGATATATTAGTCAGAGGCCTACAAAAAAGTAAATCCCCATGCCAACCAGGGAAAGCACACCCTGTTAGGAATCCCAGGAAACTTCCCTTTCCTGGCAGCTTTGGGAGGCAAGCTTGTCTTCTTCACTTGGGTGTTTCTCTGGACATTTAATTCTCCAGCTATTGGGGTTGTGCGTTTGCTTGTTTTCTCCCACCCTTATGTATCAGCAGGTGACTAGATCAGGGTGGGCTAGGTAGGACAAGGGGATGAAGAGACAGAAAATTTTTTTAGGAAGAAATGAGACCCTAAATATGTGGGAAGAGGTAGAGCACATGATGTAGGGGAAAGAAAGAATGGGATGGAGAAAGAAGGAAAAGAGCAACAGGCAATAAAAACAATACAGAAAAGGATACATTGTAATTATAGGAAAATATGTAAAAAGTGGAGTGAAACCAGGAAAAGAATACTAAAAGCTAGATACAAATATGTTAAGTTACGTTTAAAATCATTTATTAAATAGTTGATTAACATGAAATACAATACAGAATAAAAAGTACACAAAGAGTTTTGTTCCTTTAAATTCTAAGAGAGTTGGTTTGGGAGGAGTGGTGATAGCACAGGTATTTTTCAACCCAGGCTAGTTGGCGTCAGGCAAAGTTTTCAGGCCCTGATAATTCATCATTGTCTATTTATATTACCATAGCACCTAGGAGCCCTAGTTATGGTGTCCTGTTGTGCTAGGCATTGTACAGACACAGAACAAAAAGACTGTCCCTGCCCCAAAGAGCTTACAATCTTAAGTGTAAAACAAGAGATATCTGATGGATATAGACAGATTCATAGGAGAGCACAATGAGACAGTATTGGTCAGCTTTTTAGGCAATGGTCACAGCACCCTAGCCATCATGAAGTTTTTTGTAGGCACCACAGCAAACGACTTTTAAGCAAGGATTTGAGAGATGATAATGAGGTAGTTTTGCAGATGTTGATGGGGCCTGCTCCCTCATGAGGGACAGCATGGGAGAGAACACAGAGGTTCTTGTTTGAAAATTTAGCAAGTGGGCAATGGAGGCTGACATCATGGGCTATTTGGAGGTAGGAGTCAACATGTCAATAGCAAATGAAAGATGATAGGTAGCATGGGGATAGGTCTGTGAATGGCCTTCAGAGTGAAGACTAGCAGCTTACATTTGATGTGATGGAGAAAGAGAAGCCAGTGGCAGATTTAAAGAGGGGGTAACATGGTCAAAATGAGAGGCTAAGAAAATAAAGTTTGTAGCACAGTTCTGAATGGATATGTGGCCAAGATTGCATTTGTCAAAGCCACAGAAAAATATGTTGTAGTAATTGAGATGTGAGATCATGAGAGCCTGGACAAGAGTTTTAGCTGTGTGGATGGATAGGAAAGGCCAAGTCTTAGAAACATGATATAGAAAGAATCTGCAATATTTAGACATACTCTGGATGTGAGGGTCTAGAGAGATGTCCAAGCTAAAGATAAAACCCAGGTTA
Source organism: Terrapene triunguis (assembly GCF_002925995.2). Classification (NCBI taxonomy): domain Eukaryota; kingdom Metazoa; phylum Chordata; order Testudines; family Emydidae; genus Terrapene; species Terrapene triunguis. The sequence goes on from NW_020664435.1 coordinate 40,016,793, forward strand.
TCGGCCTGGTGACAGGTATGATGGTGGTGGTGTCCATAATGCTTGGAAAGAAGGTATTGGGCAAAGTTAAGGGGGAAGGATTGAGAGTTCTGTTTTAGCCATGTTGAGCTTGAGCTGATGGCTAGACATTCACAAGGAGTTGTTAGAGAGACAGGTTGAGATTTCAGTTTGGACAGGTCTGTAGACAGACAGATCTCTAAGTCATCAGCATAAAGATGATAGTTAAATTTGTGTTTGTGGGTGAGATTGGAGTATCCAGGCATATGTTAGCAAAATGTAGGTGAGCTGTGTGCATATTATAACTGTGTGTATGTTGTTTATTTTGCTGTCCAACTTATGCAAGAAATAACTACTCATTTGCTATTGGTATTCAGTGGGATATCTAGCAATATTTAATCAAATGCTATATAGCAAGTGAGTGTTACTTATCAAAAAGTCTGTACATGGTTTGGGTTTGTAATTTTGTTGAAAGGCTGAAGTAAAAATGATGACCCAGACCTCCATTAGTCAAATAAGCTGCAGTGTTACATTGCAGAAACTAAGAGCTTGGTCATTGCTTTGCAGTGCCTCGGGACTAGGATTACTTCCTGACCAACAGAGACAACTTCTGCTCCATCAACAGCACCAGCAATTTCAGCAATTACTGAGTACTCAACAACTCACATCAGTATGTCCTATGTTTATAATAGAACTAGCTATGTTCTCTGTAAACCTGAGCCAGGACCACTGCTTTCTGAAGTATAGACAAACTCCTCAGGTTAATACAAATATTAGACCTGTGCGGATTAACTCGTTGAGCATATGTCTGTTTAAAAAATTTAATTTTCAAAAATAGTTTATTGTTCAATTGTCTGCACCTTTTTATAGCATGGCGAATATGTTCATTGTAAATAATGGTTTGCGCTGAAGAATATATATGCCACTTGGCAGCTGCTTGGAAATATTTTAGTTTGTATTGGAAACAGCATGAGTTTAATACTGTGCCAAACATATTTGAGACCCTTTTTTGTAAGAAAAGGATATCAAATCTAGGGTCCTGTGATAGAGGCTTGCCCAAGCCAGCTGGCTCAGCTGAATGTCTGTTGAGCTGCTGACGTTAAGAAAGCTTTAAGAGGCTCTCTTCCATCCTCCACGTTCCTGTGGAGCTTCATCATGGCAACCCACGTTAACTGGAGTGTGGTAAATTGTGGTTACATTGCAAAAAACACTAGGGTAAGAAAGGACCTAGAAAGGAGTGACCATTTGTTGAATGATTGTTGATTAGAATGTTCTTTCCTTATATTAACTAAGGAACAACATCAGGCCCTTCTGTATCAGCTAGTGCAGCAACAGCACCATCAACACCAGCACCACCAGCCTGAAGTGCAGCAATTGCAGATCCCAGGAGCAGCACAGATACCCATAAATAACCTGCTTTCAGGCACTCAAGCATCACCCCTTCATACAACTACTACCAACCCATTTCTTACAATTCATGGGGATAATGCAAGTCAAAAAGTGACAGTAAGTGTATTTTCACCTATAATGGCATTTTCAGTGATATAATTAAAGAAATATTGTGCCAAATTCAGAGGCAAGTCTTAAGGGAAACCAGATATTTAAGTTGGTGTAACCTATATCTTCTGTCCATTCAAGGACTTGCATGCATTTAGGCTTCCTTAGACTCTAAGCCACTTACTATAGTAATTGCTATACTGGATAAGACCAATGGTCCACCTAGCCCAGTATCCTCTCTCTAAGAGTGGTCAGTACTAGATGCTTATGGGATACATGCAAGAAACTCTCTAGTGAACTTCTTTCATCTGTCTTTGTTTAATTGACATATTCAAAGCTTTATTGTCTTACTTTTTTCATTATGAAACCGACACAGTCAAATCACCAATCACAGTTGTCAGTGTTTCACTTGGTATTTTCCAGGTAATGCCTTAAATGAGTAAAAAGTAAGTACTTAAGTCAGTTGACAGGGGGTAGAAAGTGTATGTTGTGTGGCTTCAGGAATAGTGACTGGGAACGGGTATTTCCGTGGTGAGAGTTTTTTGGGTCCTTAGATGGAATTGTTTTGACATCGTGAAAATCCCCTTCCCCCTCTCTCCATGAAGCCTGGCAGATCAAAAGCAGCAGGAAATACAAAGCAGGGTTAGATGGCCCCAAGGAGAGATCAGTAGTTTGGATCTGTTTCCTGGTGGTAATTTTGGAGGTCTAAAATACCTTTGCTGTAATTACTTTCTTCTTTCCAAAGTTTTGTTTCCATGGCGTATGAATATTTTTATTTAAAATCCAAACATTTTGCTAAAATCATGACAAAACTTCTACATTTGATTCTTTAGCATAACTATCTAATCTTATCTACTTTTGTGTCCAGACTGTATTCCAGCCATGCCTTTTCATTTATATGTAGAAGTTGTAGAATTTAGCAAATCTAAAATACTGTCCGATTGTACAAGTGTTTTGTTTTGTTTTTTTACCACAGAGGCTTAATGATAAAACTGGATCGGTTGCACCTGAAAAAAGTTGACATTTGAATAATATTTGAGAACTGCATATCCTGCTGTTATAGCACTTCATCTAGCTGCGAACTGTGGATCTTCATTTCTGCAGGTATGAAGAAATGCAACAAGGACCTAACTGCACAGCAAAGAATTAATCTTCATAAGGACATTCTTCTAAGGCTTTGATCTATTTTCTTGTTGCACTGAAATGGAACTACTTTTTCAGATTTAACAGACACTGCAAGAAATTAAATTCTGCAAACCATAATTATTTTGTCAGTATGACAATACTAAGTACAACTACACATTCAACCCTGGAAAATATTCTACTTGCTGCTCAAGTAGTAGTTCTTATTATAAAGCTGGAGGGCTAGTAAATTGAAAATACTTATTCCAGTCACACATTACTTGATTTCAGAACAGGAGTCTTAGCAAACAAACCAACCTTATCTCTGCTGCAATTGCAAATGCTTTCAGACCCAGGTTGTAATTGGCAGTGTGTATTTCCTGTTAGGTGTGTGTGTGGCTTTTTAAAACATTTTGGAATCTGACTCATGATATAAAGAATCCAATTCTGAACTTGTCACTCCATCAAATTTCTACTGACTCTAGAGTGAATTTTGCCAGAATAAGATTTTCAGGGTAGAGTCCAAAGGTTATTAACGTTCGTTTGGGTTTTGGGAGTTCTAAGGTTGCTGGACAAACCAGATCAGTTTAAATAGATTTTTTTTTTTTTTTTTTAACCAGATGAGAAGGCCATTTTGGAAAGTACTGGTAGTGTTTGGCCTAAACTAAGTGCCTGTTGCTACCTCCATTGTGTTGAAATGGCTGCAGACAGCTGAGCGTGCACTAGACAAGTCCTTGTAAGCAGCAGAAATATTCAACATTGCACCAGCAGCCTTCCCCATTGTTCTGCCTTTATTAGAAGTGTTTATGCCACTGTAGATAGCTCAGGCAAATTGTTACCTGGGTCACTTTTCACTAATAAATTATAAAAAAAGTGAGTAGATATTTAAACATTTCCCAATGAAATATACCAGTGGTTGAAACGGGTGAACTTATTGTTAGAACATTTTCACTTAGGATAGATGATTTTATGGCAGTGTGGTAGAGTGTAGATAAAAATTGGGGTAATGACCACTAATCTGTATTTAGAAGTGTAAATTATTAGTGGAAAATGACCCAGCTGTAATTAGACCTCCACTGTGTACTTAATTGGAAGAACATGTTAATTCTGCAATATGTCTCTTGGTTAAACATTGCACAGTTCTTACCTCATTTCTGTAAATAAGGTTTTTGTGAATCTGTTTTGTATTGTGAGGAATTCATAAGAAAACATTGATATTTTGATTTGTAATATTTCTAATTAGTAGATTTAATCAAATAATTTATTTTTATATGTTCAGGGGGATTTTAAAAAATTGTCACAAATCACTTTTGTGGATACTTTACAAAAGTAAATCAGTGTGGTTTATTTTACTTATTTAACCCACTGGTTAATATTCTGTAACAATTTGTACAAATGATAAAATTAAAATGGGCTGTTATTTTGCTTAGATGTAAAATTCCAAGAGTATGAAAAGATATGTACAGAGCTTTTGTTAATAAATTTTAATAATGTTCATAGTGGTACACTTCACAGATGTGTGAGAGAGATTCTTATAGAAATTGGAGGATATTCTGTCCTTCCAGTTCTATTACTATTCCATGACTGGCTGGATTTTAGTACTTGTTGCTACTGTAATAATCAGATATCAAATTATACTAAAGTTTTTATTTACAGCAACCAGTTTCTTAATGTTTCCTTTCCTCTCTTTAATTTTGCTTGCAAAATACACTTTGACACTAATATACAATCTTTTTACTGTAAAAAAGGAAATGCATTTTTGCTTATGTGATCCATTGTAGCAGGTCACCAGGCTGGTGTCTGTGCCATAATCACAGTATAAATTACCTATGGTCAAATTTTAAAGGCATTGGTCTCAGCAGAGACACTCCAACTGAGCATAACTCCTAGTGAGATCTGTACAGTAAATCAAGTACAGAGACATTTTGTTTTGCCATTGACTTCACCAGTGCCAGGATTTCATCCTATATATACATTCTGTAACTTATCATATGTCAGGCTACAAGAAAAGCATTTCATATTTGGTCACTATTAAATTTATATTTTAAGGCATAAGTAGAAAGGGCAAGCTTTCAACTTTACATTTGTGAATTTCTTATTTAAAGTTTCTTTGATGCTAGGCTTTTGCATGGAATTTCTTTATTTTTATGTTTGTTAAAGAAAACAATCCAAACCTGCTTCATTTAAGATCTGATTTGCCAATCTTCTCTGGAACTATTTGTAAATGGACCCATTCTTAGAAGAGTTGCATCCTAATTTATCCTCAGTTATCTCAAATTTTGGGCCATGTCACAGTTGACACTTTATGTATGTTACTTGTCTAGAAAACATCTTGTGGTTGGTAGTGTTAACTAAACACATGGAAAGATCCTTTGCTCCACCTGCCACCTCTCTTGGAGGGTCTCATTCTTGAGGGCCTTACCTGAGTCTGCAACTTCCTGGATATGATGACTCTACCTACATTATACTGTCTTCCACAAAGATAAAAGTGGTACTTCACCTCCAAATTCAGATTAAAATTTGGTACTTTCACTCTGCCATGGCCTGTGTTTCCTCCAAAGTCCTATCCTCATCCTTGAGTAGTGAGGTTACATGTCTTGACTGTTGAAAGCTTATTAGCTGCTACATGTAGATTGCCTACACATGGAGTTATCCAGGAATAGTGATTGCACTTTAAATTCACACCCTAGCTTAATCCAAAACAACTTTCACATATAGACAAGCCCATAGACTCATGCTATTTAAAAAGCCAAACAAACTATTTGTGACCTTTGGAGAAAAATTTAGGGATCAGGTCATCTCAGCTCAAAGAAACAAAGACTGTGCAGCCAGTAATGTAATAAACCAGTTCACATTCCTATATGTGAATTTTTAGAGTTCATTTAACTAGGTGGGTAGTTTCAATAGATTTTATCTCAAATATGAAATCTGTGACTGTTATACAGAGTTGTTTATACCTTTACAAATGACTATTTTCTCAACACTTCATAGAGATGTTGGATTGGCAGAGCAGGGCTCCTCAGTCTACATCCTTATGGAATTTACTGCTAGTCAGTCTCCTATAGTGGGGTCATCCTCATCATATTTCATTTGAAAAGCAACATTAAACGTTGACATCCAGGTTTACCATCCACTCTGTGGCTTCCCATGCCATGGAATGAATCAAGGTTGTCCCATTGGAGAGGATCTTAGAAGGCAGCAGTTCACTAGATATGGCAGGGTTCTGATGTATTCTCCACATTCACATAGCAGGCTGTCCATTTGGGTAGTAAGTAACTGCAAATCCCACAATGGGATGCTGTGAAGGCAATGTGATAGAGAAAAAGTAGTTCTTAACTAGCAGTAACTCTTGTACTCCAAATATATTGCCTCCAAAGAGTCAACACTGTTGTCTGTGTGGTGAACCTCCGCTACAAAAAGGGCTTCTAGAGAGTTGAACGCAGGGACCAGCTTCAGTCGTACAAAGTAGAGTTTGAGCAAAGCTCACATGCACCCCTTGCTGCCACCTACTTGGAACATTGCACATGACCATACAATGGGGTTCTTGGGAGGCAATACTAACCTGAGAAATTGTTGTTAACCTTGATCAACATGCTGCATAAAAGCTGAAAGCACATTTTGTACTATTGCTGCGTTAATCACGGATAGATAGGCTCACTTTCATAAAGTGTCAAAGAGGAAGCTGGGTAAAAGTGTATAAAGGCACACTGTCGCAGAAGATAATATATTATTGATAATAGTTGATGTGCTTTACAGCTGGAAGAGCAAGACTTTTTTAAAAGAAGACAGCACTAGATTCTGAAAATTAAGCACAGCGGATAGAGCAATCCCACACCAATCTGCAAATTTGCTATATATCCGTACATTTGGGGGGGGGGGGACGAACTTTTTAAAGCCCTAAATTCTCAAAATGGAATTCTTGCAAAATAGTGTTGTGTTGATACTTTTTTATAGAGAGTATTATGTAGTTCAACTTCTTACTTCTTGATATTATGCATCACTTTAGACCTCTGGAACAGTGGTCCACTCACAGGCCTGCCAATTTCATGGGAACATAATAGAAATTAAATACTCTCAATTAATTGTGTGTCAAGAACTCTTACGAGTGAGCTTGTAGGATGGTTTGCAGTGGTTTAATCCAGGTAATCTGTGATGAGAAAAGACTCGCCCAAATGTCAATCCCATTTTGAATCCTGAGGTTGAAGGCTGCTGTTCTAGCGGGCCAGAAGTATGGAAGCTCAAATATAGGAATGAAAGTGAGTAAAGAGGTGGTACCTCCCTAACCAGCCCTTTTCCCCACTTGTATAAAATGGCATGTGTGGCACATACCCTGTAGCTCCCAGCCCCCCGCCCCCACAACCCAGTGTCATCAAATCAGTGATTATAGTTTGTTCGTAAGAATCAGTTGTTGCACTTTTCATTGAGCAAATTCGTCCTAGATATTTTCATATACAGAGTGGCTGGATAGCAAGGATCTGACTAGAGGGTAGCAAGAAACAGGCTGGGGCCACAAAGCCCGAAGGCTCTATAAACACTGCCTACAGACTCTGGAATTACATCCAGGAGGCCTGAGTCTACATTCCTCTACTGTCAGCAAATATCTATGAAACCCATTGCCAAACAGGATGCCACTTTCTCCTCTAGTGACTAGTCTACATAGTGGATAACAACCTACTATTGCTAATCGGTTAGGTCAGTGGTGCTTAAAATTATTTGATTGGGTTCCCCCTTCTTTGTGTCTGTAAGTTGTTTATGCCCCCCGCCCCCAAACAAGTACATATACCACTACCCAGCTCTGAAGGCAGAGCATAGAGCAGTGGCTGCTGGCAGGGTGCTCAGCTCTGAAGGCAACATCCAAGTGAAGGATGGGAAGGAAGTCTGAGGCCAGGCTGCCTCCCATTGAGGGGAGGACGGAGGAGGGGAAGGGGAACCCAAACCTGGGTGGCGTGTTTCCAACTGTCCCCTTTATCCTCACCACCTGGGTGTGCATAGCTCTTCTGCATGAGCCCCAGCCACCCAAGACTGACAGCTCACACCTCCCTTGACACATTCCCATGCCTCTCTTGGGAGGCCTGCCCCATAGTTTGAGAACCACTGGATTAGGTTAAATGATAGAGTTCTGCTGTGGGTCTACAGGGCTGAACCGTGTTGATGACCTAGGTTGACAGGACAGGTGGTTCTTTGAGTGGCTCCCCCGTTACCTTAGGCACCACACAGAAGCACAGTAGCATAACTGTAGAATCTTCACCGGGCAGTGTCCATTAGACCATTTATGCATACCCTCCTACCCTTTCCCTCAGCATCTCTAAATGTTCTGAGGGTGAGGCTACATAAGGGGACACACTTCCCTCTACCACCTCAGTTCCATCCACCCACTGCGCCAGATACCTGGGAACCGCTCTGGTCCATTCAGAACTAGGGTTGTCTTCATTCTAGTTACCGTTAGGATAGGGTAGTTCCAGGTTATCGTGGAAATGAAGAAGAGACTGGGATTCAAGAGATATGCTTTGTGCCCGGCTGTCTTCCTGGAGTCAGACAACCATGTTAGATGCCTCCAGCTTGGGAGAGGGCCATTCTCCTTATGAGTGTTCCATCTGCTGGAATATCATGCCCAGAGCTTGCAAGGAGAGGCCAAACAGATTGCAGACATTTCTCTTTAAGGAGGCCGTTGAGTCTAAACCCATCGGTTCTGGGTGCTCATTGGATCCAAGGTCTAAGAGGCCAATCTCTGCTCCTGTGACTTGCACCAGCAGCTTAAAGGTTCCAGGAAATTGGAACCTTCATCAGATTCCAGAGTCTGCTACTAAGGTAGTTAGGGCTTTAAATAAATGCAGGGGTTGATAAATGCAGACCAATTGCTATGGAACTGAGAGCCACATTGTCAGTTCCGAAGAAGATGGCCAGTTAGCAAGCCCAGATTCTGCAGGTAATATTTGTTGTATCCATCCAATTTTGACAGGTCTTCTACATCTCTGTCTCTGAACCCAGGCCAGTTCCAGTTTCCACTTAAAGACCAGGAGGGTAGATCTAAATGTTCACTGGATCCTGTGCTGTGCAGGTCATTGGCTCTGACTTCGACCTCTCCTTTAGTTCCGGGTCCATCTTTGGATCTGAAGAGGACTTTTACTTTGGTAACTGATATACACTGTTTGCTTCCTGAGCATTCCTCTGATCCAAATGAGAAACAGAGGGTCTTCGGGAAGAGACAGGCTTTGCTGGTTCTGAGGTATGTGTCATCTTCACCTAAAAAAAAATAAGAGCAGAGAAGATTATTAGCCTCTCTCCTGATCCATTTATACTGCCCTCCAAAGACTCCTACAGAGTCTCCAAGAAGAACTTTCCCTATATTTATGTCTCTCCACCCTCCAGGTCCATTGCTTTCTTTGGTGTGCTCCATCGCGAATGCTAAGTACTCTAAGCCCTTAGCTTTAGAGTACTTAGCTGCTATCAGTTTGTTAGCATTCTATTGTTGTGGACACTTGATAGATTAGGTGCTTGGAAGCTTCCAGCACCCGCCCTGGGCCGCGGGGCATGCCACAGGCCCACGGGTTTAAGGCTTGCACCATGTGCCGCAAGCCTATGCTGGTTAGTGACCCCCACGACTCCTGTCTACGTTGCCTGGGGGAAGCACACCAAACAGAAAGGTGTAAAATTTGCAAGGCGTTTAAGCTTAGAACAAAGAAAGAGATACTTTCGCTTGAAGCAGTTGTTGATGGAGGCAGTGCTGCAGCCATCGGGCCTGGAGCGCCCGATGCCGGCTCCAGCCTCCTCGGTGCGGAGTGCCCCGGAGTCGTCGAGTGCCCCGGAGTCGTCAAGAGACCCGGTGCTCGACAAGCACCGCAAGCCGTTGGCCCCGGAGAAATGTAGGCCCCGGCATCGCTCATCCTCCCTGGTGCAGCCCAAGGCCAAACCAAAAGAAGGGCGCGGACGTTCCCCACAAAGGAGACTGGCGCCATCTAAAGGCCCGGGCACCGGAAAGAGCTGGATGGACATTGTACCGGCGCCAGCACCGGTGGTACCAGCGCCACAAGTCCCTCTGAGTCCAGTCATAAGTGCGCCGTCGCCGAGCGAGAGACCAGAGAAACCGGCACCAAGTCCGGTGCCGCCCCAGGGTCAGTTGTCCGGGCCCAAGCTGGAAGCCCCTCCTTCGGGGGAGGGAGGACCAAGGGGACCAGCAGGAGGAAGCAGAGCAGCTGCTGACCTCCTCGTGATCCCCGGATGAAGCAGTGGCAGGCACAGCGGTATCAGGACCTCCGCCAATAGACCATAGAGCCCACCAAGAGCTACTGCATAAGGTTGCTCATAACTTGTGGTTACAGGCCGAGGAGATGGTGGAGCAGGAGGACCCCATGGTGGACATCCTGAGCCCAAAGGGGACATCCAGAATAGCGCTTCCGCTTTTTAAGACCATACAGTCGAACTATAAGACTATATGGCAGACCCCGGCCTCCAGCGCCCCAACAGCCAAAGGTGTGGAACGCAAGTACTTCGCCCAGTCAAAGGGGTACGACTTCTTGTTTTGCCACCCAAACCCATGTTCCCTGGTAGTCTCAGCGGTAAACAAGAAAGAGTGCCATGGGCAGCAGGCCCCGGCCCCTAAGGCCAAGGAAGCGAAGCGCCTGGACCTGTTTGGCAGGAAGGTGTACTCCTCAGGGGGCCTCCAGTTGAGGATTGCTAACCAACAGGCCATGCTCAACAGGCATAACTTCAACTACTGGACGGCAGTGGGGAAGTTTAAGGACAGCCTCCCGCAGGGTTCCCAACAGGAGTTTACAGTGCTGGTGGACGAAGGCAAGGCCGTAGCGAAGACCTCTCTCCAGGCGTCCTTGGATTCGGCGGAGGCGGCGGCCAGGACAATCACGTCTGGCATGGTCATGCGATGCTCGGTGTGGCTGCAGGAGTCAGGTCTGCTGCCTGAGGTCCAGAACTCGCTCCAGGACCTCCCCTTCGAAGGGTCCGGGCTCTTTTTGGACCACACAGACGCAAAGCTGCATAGCCTCAAGGACTCGAGGGCCACACTCAAGTTGCTGGGTATGCACACCCCGGCGACCCAAAGAAAGCTCTTCAAGCCGCAGCCGCCTCCTCAGCATCACTACCAACCTCGTCCTAGGCAGGAGCCCTACCGCAGGCGAAATGGGGATAATTGGAGGCGGCGCAATAATAACAATAGCTCCAATAGGCCAGGCCGGAGCCAAGGCCAACATAAGTCTCAGCCCGACCCTAAACCAGGCTTTTGAAGGTGCACTCGAGGACAGCACACCAGACCAATCACTGGATCCATCCCCTTGTTTCCTGGACCGCCTGTCCCGCTTCTCCCGTGCGTGGTCCAGTATTACGTTGGACCGCTGGGTGTTACGCACGGCGCAAAGTGGTTACAGGCTGCAGTTCCTCTGGACTCGGTAGTGACAGCCCCGAGGGAAGTGTTGGACTCATTACAGTGGTGGCTGTCCCAGACCATGGTTTGCGAAGGCATCCCCTTTGCTGCACAACAGCTGGACCGGACGCTTGTGATGGACGCGTCAGACCTCGGATGGGGTGCTCACCTAGGAGACCTCAGGACTCAGGGCTTGTGGTCGGGAGCGGAGCGGTCGCTCCATATCAATGTGAAGGAGCTCAGGGCGGTTCGTTTAGCCTGCCAGACCTTTCACGCCACTTTGGTCACAGCGTGACAGTTCTGACGGACAACACGACCGCCATGTTTTACATAAACAAGCAGGGCGGAGCCCACTCCTCGCCGCTCTGCCATGAGGCTCTCCTCCTCTGGAACTTCTGCATATCCCACGCCATTCACCTCGAGGCGTCACATCTCCCAGGGGTGCGGAACAAACTGGCAGACCACCTCAGCAGGTCGTACTGCATGCACGAGTGGACGCTCAGAGTGGACGTCGTGTATTTGCTCTTCTGCAAGTGGGGGTTTCCCCGAGTAGACCTGTTTGCCGCCAGGGGCAACGCCCAGTGCCCACAGTTCTGCTTGTTCCAGAGCCCGGGCTCAACAGCAGACGCGTTCGCGATTCCGTGGGGAGGGGAATTAAAATACGCCTTCCCACCCCCCACTTCCTCTGGTGCACAAGGTCCTGCTCAAGGTGCACAGGGATGGGGTGGCGGTCATCCTCATCGCCCTGGTCTGGCCCCGCCAGCACTGGTTCACCACGCTCCTGGAGTTATTGGTGGAAGCCCCGGTAACCCTGCCCCTACACCGGGACCTCATCACGCAGCACGGAGGGCGGCTCCTCCACCCCAACCTGCATCTGACGGCATGGAAGCTCTGTGGCTGAACGGTTTGGATAGCCAGTGCTCCCTCCCTGTGCAGCAGGTTCTACTTGGTAGTAGGAAGCCCTCTACCAGGGCGACTTACCTGGCCAAGTGGAAAAGGTTCTCATGCTGGTGTGGGCCCCAACAGGTCCAGCCACACCAGGCCCCGGTGCCCACCATTTTAGAGTACCTACTGCACCTCAAGCAGCAGGGGCTGGCCCCGTCCTTGATCAGGGTGCATCTGGCGGCCATCTCTGCCTTCCATCTGGGGTTTTCAGGTAGGGTGACCAGACAGCAAGTGTGAAAAATCGGGACGGGGGTGGAGGGTAATAGGAGCCTATATAAGAAAAAGACCCAAAAATCAGGACTGTCCCTATAAAATCGGGACATCTGGTCACCCTATTTTCAGGGGGCTCGGTGTTCTCCCACACAATGGTGGGGCGGTTCCTTAAAGGACTGGAGAGGGTGTTCCCTTACTCACGCCCTCCAGTTCCCCCATGGAATCTCAACTTAGTCCTTTCTAAGCTCATGGGGCCCCCGTTCGAGCCCCTTGCTACCTGCTCCCTCCTCCACCTTTGCTGGAAGGTGGCATTCCTGGTGGCTATTACCTCGGCCAGAAAGGTAGTGAGCTGAGGGCACTCACTTCAGAGCCGCCATATACAGTATTTCATAAAGACAAGGTGCAGCTCCGCCCACACCCCAAGTTCCTCACAAAGGTGGTCTCACAATTCCATCTAGGCCAGGACATTTGTCTGCTGGTGTTTTTTCCCAAATCCCCATGTGGACCCGAGTCACTGCAGTCTGCATTCCCTGGATGTCCGCCGAGCGTTGGCGTTCTACTTGGAGTGCACCAAGCTCTTTCGTAAATCCACTCAGCTGTTCGTGATCATGGCGGAAAGGATGAGAGGCTTCTCGGTGTCGGCGCAGCGAATCTCCTCCTGGATTAGACTGCATTCGGGAGTGTTATGACCTCGCAGGTGTTCCGGCCCTGGCGGTCACGGCCCACTCGACCAGGGCGCAAGCAGCTTCAGCGGCTTTCCTGGCACAGGTCCCAATCCACCAGATCTGCAGAGCAGCCACCTGGTTGTCGGTGCATACCTTTATGACCCACTACGCGGTCAACCAGCAGGCCCGAGAGGACGCAGCGGTTGGCGGGGCGGTCCTCTGATCAATTGTTCCGTGACTCCGACCCTCCTCCGAAGGTAAGCTTGTGATTCACCTAATGTGGAATGGACGCGAACAAGCACTCGAAGAAGAAAAAATGGTTACCTACCTTTTCGTAACTGTTGTTCTTCGAGATGTGTTGTTCACGTCCATTCCACCACAGCCCTCCTATCCCTCTGTCGGAGTCGCCGGCAAGAAGGAACTGGAGGGGGTCGGGCCAGCAGGGATATATATGTATGGTGCAGTGGCGCCACTCAGGCGGGGCCCCCGACGGCCCGATGGGTACCGCTAAGGGAAAAGTTTCCGCACGCAGCGCGCGCACACCTAATGTGGAATGGACGTGAACAACATATCTCGAAAAACAACAGTTACGAAAAGGTAGCTAACGGTTTTTTATCTTCAGTCTACATTGGTTTATTTCTTGTCAAATCAAAGATGTCAGCAACACCACCAGCAGGCTACATCTTTCCAGAGACAACCCTACGTTTTAGTCAGTAGGAAGCGTGTTTTGTTTTGTTCATAACTATGCCAGTTTTTTTTCCCTCTTGCTCAGTATCACTTAAATCAGGGGGCTGATATACAGTTTAGCAGGAGCAAAGCTCTTACTTTTGCTAAGGCAAAGGGGGAACAGAGTGGCTCACAGTTCTGGGGATCCAGAGCAGGACATCACAGTGGCATAATCTAGTGCAGGACTTACACACAGCTTGCTGGTGAGTGAGAAGGCTGGAAACAGTCAGAAAAGGTCACACTGTTGTTTTTTGTTTATTTTGGGTAAAGGAAATAGAACATAAGATACACAGAACAACAGCAAGGGCAGGGTGAACAAAGAAGCAGATACTGAGCTTACCAAGAAGCAGTTAAGAAGAGCTTTGTGTACTGTGAGGTCTGTCAGCAGCAGCTGATCAGAAGGAATCGGTGCTAATGCCCATGCTCTACTCATATGCCAGGAGGCAGGATGGGGCACCTGCTCCAAACCAGGAGCCACTAGGGATCTCTCTTTCTCCTACAGGGCATACAAGACATCCCCAGATGATCCAGCAGAGACAGTGGCAATGGCAAGAGGACCAGAGCTTTGAAGGCTGGACTGGAAAAGACTGCTAGGGAAAGTGAGACGATGGAGCTGGAGGCCAGGTGTCAAGGGTGTGGAGGCAGAGCTGGAGCAACAGAAGCTTCCTGACAAGGGCAAACACAGGCAGCTAAAACAGAAGCAGGTCAATCACATCCATGGGACACAGGAGGAAGCACATAATGGTGTGCCTGATCAGGGGTGAGCAGACAAATAGCTAGGGGTATGATGGCCCCATCACTGTCTGTATCCTAACTTGTTATGGACACTGAAGGTTATTCTGGGATTCTGACTGGCGGCCAGTGGGAAGTATTTTTTCTTGACATGTTATTTTGTGTAATAATAGGGTTGAGCCCATGGGCTCAGGTACAAGCACGCCATGGGCCAGACTCATGGGAGTAGGAGGGGGCCATAAATTGTGTCAGTAGTTGAGTATGTCTATGCACACTGAGAGGTGCTGTGACCCAAAATCTGCTGGGAGCAGTGGGACACTGGCGCTGCTACTAAATATGGAGATATACCTATCTCATAGAACTGGAAGGGACCCTGAAAGGTCATTGGGCCTTCACTAGCAGGACCAAGTACTGATTTTGCCCCAGATCCCTAAGTGGCCCCCTCAAGGATTGAACTCACAACCCTGGGATTAGTAGGCCAATGCTTAAACCACTGAGCTATCCCTCCCCACCCCCCTGTAGGCCATTACTCTGCTGAAAGCAGGGGAAACTGCCCAGAGTGGTGAGATTCCCTCTGGGAAAGCGATGGGCCAGAACGCCACTGAGCGCAGGGAAACTGAGGTACAGCTAGTAGGTGCTGCGGCCCAAAATCTACTGGGTGCGATGAGTCACTGGTACAGCTAGGTAAATAGGTGTGGCGGTTACTTCGCTGAGAAAAGGGAAAAACTGCTAGGTGCAGTGAGACACTGGCACAGCTGAGGGTAGCTGTATTCCCCGTAAGGGCTGGTCCACACTAAGCCCCCAGTTCGAACTAAGATACGCAACTTCAGCTACGTGAATAACATAGCTGAAGTCGAAGTATCTTAGTTCGAACTTAAAGGTACTTACCGCGGGTCCACACGCGGCAGGCAGGCTCCCCCGTCGACTCCGCCTACTCCTCTCGTGGAGCAGGATTACCGGCGTCGACGGCGAGCACTTCCGGGATCGATTTATCGCATCTAGACAAGACGTGATAAATCGATCCCAGAAGATCGATTGCTGGCCGCCGAATCAGCGGGTAAGTCTAGACGTAGCCTAAGCCGCGTGCTTGGGCGGCCCAACTGATAGCAGAGCGCGCACAGCTGGCAGCATGTGCCCCTCCCTGCACGTTGCTCCGTCCTGAAGTTGCGCCCGGGACCCTCCTGCTGGCTGTTCAGAGTGGGGGTGGGGAGGAGCAGGGTACTGCTGTCAGGGTGTCCCCCTCCCCTGCCCCTGTACTCTATCTCCGCAGAGCAGGGCAGAGGGGACAGCCTGGCTCAGGAGGACTCGGAGCTGCTGCCCTCTGCATGGTGAGTGGCTGAGTGCCTTTCTTAAAGAGACAGTGCACTGTTTCTGAGATTTCCCCAGCAGCCAGTTCACACCATCTCTGTCTCTCTCTCACACACACTCTCTCTCCCCCTGCCCATGTACCCCATCCCCCCAGAGCGGGGGAGGGGAGACAACAGGGCTCAGGACAGAGCAGGAGCGCTTTTAGTGAGTGTCTTAAAGAGACAGCGCACTGCTTTCCCCAGCAGCCAGCACACACACACAGTCTGTCACACACACTATCTGTGTCTCTTTCTCACACACATAGACTCTCTCTCTCTCTCCCACACCCAGAGTCGCTGTGTGTGTCTGTGTCACACACTGTCATACGCACACACACACACACACTGTTTCTTTCACACTCACCTCCCAACACATACTTGTATTGTTGTTGTTGTTACTTCTTGGTACTTCCTGCAATGCACGTATATTCGCTGTAATTTTATTCTTTCCAAATGTGTTATGTTAGTGTTTTAACTGGTCTATGCATTTCATAATTTTTATTTCTCTTAATTAAATTTAAGTGTCTTTGAGTAGTGAGTTCTAAAATGCCTAACCTGTCCTGGCTTGAGTAAATTATCCCTATGGTAACTTTTTAAAAATATATATAGGTTTTTTGTTTCTACTGGTGGCGCACATCCGCACATACCTCAGTGCAGATAAAATTTGTTCCACACATGGATGGAAAAAATTAGAGGGAACATTGGCTGGTAGGAGATCTGGTTTCACACCTTAGGAGGTGACAGAACCCTTTACTGCCCTGGGTGATCAAGATGAGGGTGAACTAATCACTGGGGGAAGTTAAAAAGGGGGAGAGGGGCCCCTTAATCTATGGGTTTAGGATGGAAATTTCAAAAGTAATTAAACGTATTGAGGGACTGGAGAACAAGGTAGACAATGCCCTAATTCAGCAAAAAGGGGGCAGAGGAAGCTTATGTCATGGCCTGTGGCCAAAACTCCAGCATCAAACTCAAAAGGGGGTGTGACAATCAGGGTCCAGAAAACCCAGGGGGCAAACAGGGGCGTCTGAACCCCAAAAAATAAGCAAAGGAATCAACTGATCATATACAATATTAGTGTACTATAAAAGTGTATTGAGTAAAGTAGCTCATAAAAACTGGTGACATGCTGGTCATGAACATTATTGTGTGATATATGCACAGATAGTGTGTAAAGAGTTAGGAATGTGTGCCAGAAATATGTTCCTAAAATATATTTGGGGGAGTAGACTTGATAAAGAAGTTTGGCTTAGACAAAGAAATGTAGAGTCACTTGTCTGGGTCAAGCTTGGTAAGCCAGAGGTCATTGGAAGTACTTTTACATAGAAGGCAAACAAAGCAACCAAATTAACAGGAAACACCTTAGTAAGCACACTAGGGGACAGTCTCAGCACCCTCAGGAAGTCTTACTGGCTCTGGAAGCAAAGACAAAGGATTTTGAGTGAGATAAGGGAAGCAAAAGGACATTTTAGTTATCCATCCCTCAGAGAACAGCAGCCTTTGGTTCTGTGAACGTTGGCTCCCCTGGGCTGGAGATACTGACAAATTGATGTGAATAAAAAACTGCTTAGGCAAAGATTGTAATTTGCTATGATTAAGATTTAGTCACTAGAAAGTGGTTGTTTTGGTTGGTTTTGTTTATAACCATACCTGTCTCTTTTCCTCTTGCTTCGTATCTCTTAAATCTCAAGGTCAAAAGCAAGAGCAGCAATTTTGCTCATAGCCATTTTTCGTGCAGTCATGCTTACCTGCTAGGCAGCAGGGCTTCTCCAGGAAGGGACATAGGTCACAGAGGAGGAAGCCTTCTGGATCCAATTTTAACCAGCCAGACTGTTCTCCACCAGCATTGAGCAAGCAGCCATTTTGACATACAAGTCCAGGCATTCCAGCTGTGACCTTCCTGCCCCCATTTCTATAGTTCAGGGACAGGCTGTCTCACTTTTATGGGCTTAGGATACAGTAAACATGGACAAATGGGTCCTAAGCACCATGAGAGAGGGTTATGCCATCCCTCCTCCCACCCCACTACATCATCCCTTTCCAGGGACCCGTCTCATGAGCCACTTCTCCTTCAGCAGGTCCAGATTCTGCATGCTTCAGGAGCTATAGAGATGGTCCCCCTGCACAATCAGGGAAAGGGATTCTATTCCTGGTATTTCCTGGTCCCCAAATTCAAGGGCGGGATGAGACCTATTCTTGATCTCCACAGTCTCAATAAGTACATGAGGTTACATATCGTCACTCTAGCAACTATCCTTCTCGTGTTAAATCACAACTGATTGGCTGCCCTGCTTACTTCCATGTGGCAAGCCACCGGAGGTTTCTCAGATTTTTGTTATAGCAGGTTACACTATCAATCAGTACATGGTGCTTCCTTTTGGCTTTGGTTACACGCATTTTTACCAAATGCATGGCTGTAGTGACAGCATATCTCGGAAAAAGAGGAATTGATATCTTTCCGTATCTGGACAATTGGTTAGTGAGGGGCAAGTCAAGAGAAGAAGTCCCCTCTCATGTCCAATTCACACTATGTCTTTTCAATTGTTTGGGTCTGATTCTGAACAAGGCAGTCAACATTAATACCAACTAAAAAAAATCAAGTTCTTTGAGGCCCTACTAGATTCTACAATCTTGATTTCAGGCAATTTGTTACCTGTGTCTGTCTCTTCGCTCTCACCATTCAGCTGTAATCCAGGTGTGCCTGAAGCTGTTAGGTCATATGGCCACATGCACTTAAGGGGTCCAGCATGCAAGATTGTGTCTTTGTCCTATTTAAACATAGCTGAAGTCGGTCTATTGTCTGAGTTGTCAGTCATTGCACAGGCTTGTCTTGTACTTCCAGTAATTCTGGACTCCCTATAGTGGTGGACTGTTCAGAGCAACGTATGCCAGGATGTTCCCTTTGCTCATCCTCCTCCCGCCAGGCCAATAGTTACTGATGCTTTCACAGTAGACAGGTGAGCAAATATGGGGGAATTAAGAGTCCAATGTTTGTGGACAGAGCAGGAAGCATCTCTTCATATCAATGTCCTGGAGCTTCAAGCCATTTACAATTTGTGCAGGGTATGTCAAGTACAGATCCAGGGCACAGTTGTTCATATACTCACCAACACCACCACTGCAACATATTATGTGAAAAAGTAGGGAAGAGCCTGCTTCAGCCAACTTTGTGAGGAGGTGATACAATTCTGGTAGTTCTGCACCGAAAAGAACATCATTTCCATAGCTGCTCATTTACCAGTGAACCAGAATTACTTGGCCAATCATCTCAGCAGGAATTTCTCCCAGAATCACAAGTGGTCTCTGAAGAACAGTGTACTGAAGTCCACCTTTGGACATTGGGGCATTTCTGCTTGCAACGAAGGACAACAAGAAGTGCCATCAATTTTGTTCTCAAGCAGGTCTCAATCCAGGTTCTTTAACCAATGCATTTTATCTGAATTGGGGATTGGCCCTGATGTATGCTTTCCCTCTAATCCCAGTCACTCCTAAAGTCATCCTCAAGCTGAAGATGGACTGTGCCAGGTTGATTCTCATTGCACTATTGGCTGAGACAATGTTGTTTTTCTGACCTCTTCAATCTTTCTGTTTGTCCGCCCATTCCTCTTCCTTGTTGGCTCAATCTACTGACAGTCCCATGATCAGATTTTGCATCCAGTGCTAAGCAGTCTGCACCTCATGGCATGGATTCTGCGTGGTTAGATCAGAAAGAGGAGTGCTGTTCCAAAACTGTTTGATAGGTTCTATGCAGTGTTGTTGTAGCCGTGGTGGCCCCAGGATATTAGAGAGATAAGGGGGTGAGGTAGTATTTTTTATTAGACCTAATTCTGTTGGTCCAATAAAATATATCACCTCACCTCCCATGTCTCTCTGACAGGTTCTACTTAATAGTAGAATGCCTCTACTAGGGCTACGTATTTGGCTAAGTGGAAATGTTTTTTGATTTGGGCCCTGGCCTGGGGAATTCAACCAATGCAGGTGTGTGTTCAAGTCATTTTGCAGTACCTGTTAGACCAGAGGAATTAAGGTATATCAGTTCATTGAGGGACCACTTAGTAGCAATTTTGGCATTTCACCCTCCAGTCCAAGGGATATCAGTTTTCTTGAACTCCATAGTAGTCAGGTTTCTGAGAGGGGTCACTTGTCTCTTTCCACAGGTGAAGGAAGTGATTCACTAGTGAGATCTTAACACTGTGTTGGCTGACCTCATGGGTCCTCTGTTTGAGCCTTTGGCAACCTGTTTTCTGTCTCTCCTGTGCCAAAAGACAATGTTTCTTGAGGCCATAAGTTCCACAAAGAGTTAGTAAGCTGCAGGCCATAATGGCAGACCCTCTGTATACCCAGGTTTTCAAGGATAAGGTGGTCTTGAGGCCTTATCCTAAATTCTGTGGTGTCACAATTTTATCTTAACCAATTTACTTACCTGTATTTTTTCCAAACCTTATTCAAATGCAGATGAACAGTGTCTTCATTCCTTGGGTTTGAGACAATGCTCGGTGTTTTCCTTAGAAAGAACTAAGCCATTTTGTTCATCAATTCATTTTTTTGGTTCCTAGGTGGATTGGATGAAGGGTCAAGAGGTCTCTGTGCAAATAATTTCCAGGTAGATAATATTCTGTATTACAACGGCTTATGGGGTAGCTTGGACTTTGCCACCACAGCGGTTAAGAGCTCATTTGAGAAGGGCCCACACAACATCAAACACATTTCTCAGTGAAGTTTCTATATTGGACAATTTCAGGGCTGTTGCTTGCTCTTCTGTACATGCTTTTAGCAAGCATTATGCTATTACAGTTGAGTCTAGATAAGATGCAAATTTTGGGAAGGCAATGCTGCAGTTGTTCTTTAAGTAGACTCTTAGCCCCACCTTCTTCTGATACTGCTTGTGAGTCGCCTGAGTGGAATACACATCTGCAACCATTTAAGAAGAAAAGATGGTTATCTACCTATATGGTAACTGTTGTTTTACAAGAGGTGGGTGCACATGTGTATTACACAACCCAGCCTCCATCCCTTCTGCGTTGGAATCTCACCTTTTGATGTTTGGTGAGAAGGAACTGAAAAGGGGTCAGGACACCACCACTGTTAAATAGCCAAAGGAGGGGCTAAGCGACCAGATGGCATGAATACTGCCCATACAGATAATGCTAGGCAAAGTTCTTGAGCTATGGTGCACTGGGCACGCACATATCTGAGTCGAATACCCACCCCTTGAAGAACAGCTACCATACCGTAGGTAACCATCTTTTGACTGAGGAGCTTCAATTCAGCCTCCTTGTACGTATGATTAGGCTTGGAAGGATTAGATTTTTATCAGTAAATGTTCATGCATGTTGATTTCACCCTACACACCACAAACTGATGATAACTGACATTTACAGATAGGCAGAGTAAGAAAAAGGCTACTTGAGAACTTATTAGAGTTTGATTTAGGAATATTTACTTTGAATATTTTCACATATGATGTTGACAATTTGTTTTAATGGTTATAAAGCTAACTTTTTGAAACAATGTCTGCTGTCACTAAATAATTATTGTCTGACCTCCCCCATAATTTCCTGCAACTGAAAATTTAAATAGACTTTTAAAAAAAATGCTTAAAAATAAACATCAATATCATTTGTTGAAATTATTTAAAAAAAATAAAAATAAAATTCTGACCAGCCTAATTGTGATAGGGTCTTTATTTACATGACCACACGGTATTTTTTCCACAAGATCCCTGCCTCATTCAGTGCCCAGGATGAACCTGTTCTAGGGATGAATCAGGGCTGTGTAAGAAGGAAGCTATTATGTCTGTAGGTCCCCTGCTTCATTTGTTGCGGAATTTGGAAAGTATGCAGTGAATGAGGCAGGGGACTGCAGGATAAAATGGCCAGTTTCTCAGAGCTGAAAATAATAACATGCCATTTAGTTGGGTGAAAGAATTTAAATAGAAAAATGTGAATGATAATTGGGAATTACTTAAGAATGTTTTCCTAGATGCCCAAAAAGCCAAAATCCCACAATTGAGAAAGAAGGGCATGCTGGTTAAAAAACCAACCTGGCTTAAAGGGGAAGTGAAGGGGTGTGTATGTGTGTGTGTGTAATGAATGAAAGTGAAGTGTGTGTGTGTGTGTGTGTGTGTGTGTGTGTGTGTGTGTATATATATATATATATATATATATATATATATAAAACAAATGGAAGAAAGGAGAAGTTGACAGTAAGGATTATAAATCAGAAGCTAGGAATTGTAGGAAATTGATAAGAAAATTAAAAGGACACAAGGAGAAATCTACAGCCATCAAAATTGAGGACAATAAGGAGCTTTTTAAGTGAACTAGGAACAAAAAGAATCCTAACAATGGTACTGGTTTATTACCAGACAGTGATGGTAGAATTATCAATAATAATGCAGAAAATATTCACTAAATATTTCTGTTCTGTATTTGAGGAAAAAAAACAAAAACAAAACATCATATGATGTAGTCATATCATATGATGATGATGAAACACTTTCCATTCCAATGTAATTCACGAGGATGTTAAACAGCAGCTACTAAAGTTAGACATTTTTAAATCAGTAGGTCTGTCTAATTTGCATCCCAGAGTTTTAAAAGAGCTGGCTGAGCAGCTCATTGGACCATTAATGTTGATTTTCCATAACTCTTGGAAAACTAGGGGAGTTCCAGAAGACTGGAAAAAAAGCTAATTTGTGCCAATATTTAAAAAGGGTAAATGGGAAGACCTAGGTAATTATAGATGTGTCAGTCTGACATTGATCCTAGACAAGATAATGGAACAGCTGATAAAGGACTTGAGCAATAAAGAATTAAAGAAGAAGAATACAATTAATGTCAATTAACAAGGATTTATGGAAAATAGATCGTGTCAGACTAACTTGATTTTTTTTTTATGAGGTTACACATTTGGTTAAAAGTAGTGTTGACGTTATATATTCAGACTTCAGTAAGGTATTTGACTTTGTACCACATGACATTTCATTTAAAAAACTAAAACAACAAAAAAATCAACATGGCACACATATCGATTAAAACTTGGCTAACTGACAGGTCTCAAAATGCATGCAGCATAGTTGAAGCTGTGTCTGTCCCAGGATATTAGAGAGACAAGATTGGTGCACTCGGAGTACCTTTCCCAGACCTGAAGAGCAGCTCTGTGTGGCTTCAAAGCTTGTTTTTCTCATCAACAGAAGTTGGTCCAATATATTACCTCACCCACCCAGTCTCAAAATGTAATTTTAAATTAGGAAGCATCATCAAGAGGGTGTGTTTCTAGTGGGGTCTCATAGGGATTGGTTCTTGGCCCTTTTTATCAATGAGTTGAAAGAAAACATACTGACTAAGTTTGCAGATGAGAGACAGATTCGAGGAATGGCAAATAGTGAAGATGCCAGGTCTCTGATAGAAAGCGATCTGGATCACTTGCTCCCCATCCCAGCAGGTCACAGTGCAGGGAGGCCTCTCCCCATGCTGGGAGGAGACGGGGATGGGGTTTGTGCCAACAGGCCTAGGCAATGACACGAGGGGGAAGAGAACACAAAGCACCCCAGCCCCATCCTCTTCCCCAGAGTTTACTACTGGTTCTGTCCCACACCCCTCACAGCCAGGGTTTCTGTGCCGGTCACTGCCTGCCTGTTGTGGGGGGGTTTTCCCCTTGACCCTGCAGGTGGTGGTGAGGATCTACAGTGGCTGGCAGGGGCAGGGAGTAGAGCCTGGCTACATTGTGTTTTTTTTAATTGTATATTTAAATTTGGAGCTGAAAAATTTGCTGCCCCCCCCACCCCCCGGAATTAACTAACTTTGTGCCCCGGGCTATAGGGGTACTGCCACCTCTTCCACCCTCTGCTCCACTAACACCGCAAGCAGGAGTCCAAGCAGCAGCAGGAGGCAGACACACAGTGTCCTTGCTACTAGTGACACACTGTTCGCGTTGGGTCCTTTGCACTTCAGTGCCAGATAGAGCAATGTACTGCTGTTGGTCTGAAGGTGGATTTGGGCCTGCTACTGGCAGGGGAGAGAGAACTTTGTCCTCATAATGAGAAGGCACTCTCCAAGCATTACTCTTACAAGCCAGCTGCAGGTCATCAGCAGCTCTGACTGCTACTCCTTGTCTCTGCCTCGGCGTGCAGTTACGCCCAGCAATCAGCAGAATGGTGGAACTACCAGCCTCATACTCCAGTCTGTTTCCTCCTCCTCCACTCAAGCATCTCCCTCAGAAGTGGAGGGAGGCAGGGAAGTATCTCCTGGTAATGTGGGAAAATATCCTCCCAGCAGGGCCGGCTCCAGGCACCAGCCGACCAAGCACGTGCTTGGGGCGGCACCTTAGAAGGGGTGGCCAGGGGGCACTCGTGGTGGGTTTTTTTTTTGTTGGGCAGGGCGGCGCTCGAGGGTTTTTTTTTTGTCTTTTTTTTTTTGTTTGTTTCGGCCGGGCAGCGCGGGGGGTGTTTCGGAGGCGTGGTGCTCGGGGGGTTTGGCCGGTCCGGCGAGGCTCTTGGGGGGGAGGTGCGGCGCTTGGCCGGCATGGTGAGGCGAGGCGCTCGGGGGAGGGGGGCGGGAGTTTGGCCGGTGCTGCGCTCCAGGGGTTTGGGCGGCCTGGCGCTCGGGGAGGGGTGGGGGGGTCGGGGGTTTGGGCGGCGCAGCATCCCTCCAAGCACATGCCTAGGAGTAGATCCCTCAGTTTTTAAGCCCAAAAACTCTTCCTGCAGGGCTTCCCATGAGAGCAAGGGACACTCTCCTGGGCCTATGAACAGATCCCCGTCGAGGACTGTCCAGTAGAGATGTGCTCCTTCCTCGAGACAATCGAGGTTGGGCGAGCCCTTACAAGCAGACCCTAAGGAACCAGTTCCGCAAAATATGCACAGGCTGGTGGGTAAAGCACGTAGGAAGAAGGATCCACTGGCTCTGTTGATGACTCCGGCACCAAAGCATAAGGACTATCATCCGCTGGTTCCATCCACGAGTGTGGTTCTGGACTCTGTGCTACCAATGTATCTGCCTAAAGAACACACCATGACCGGGGATGTGCCAGTACCATCAGTGCAGACCACCAGAACTCCACACACACTGAGGCATATAGAGACCTGCATGGCACCAGCGGATATTTTCCTTAGCTGCAGTCTTCCCTCTTCTCTGCCCCAGCCCTCCTGAGGGACATTACTACACTGGAAAAAATGGTTACCTACCTTTTGTACCTGTTGTTCTTCGAGATGTGTTGCTCATGTCCATTCCAATTAGGTGTGCGCACGCCACATACACAGTAGCTGGAAGGTTTTTCCCCTAACAGTGCCCGTCAAGTTGTCTTACATGCCCCCTGGAGTGGCGCCATATATAGAGCCGTGCCAACCCGCTGCCACTTCAGTTCCTTCTTGCTGGCCATGCTCTTCATCCCCATGGAGAGAGCCAAGCTCACCAGGTGATCCAGGACTTACAGTCGCTACCCTTAGGGACACAACCTAACTAGGGACCCATGGTTTCCCATGCCATGGGGTCTCCCTCTTTATGGCCCTATTGGGGACCATGGGATCCCTATACTAGATTTCCGGGACCCACCCGTAGTTTTCCCACTCTTCTCCCTTGCATCAACAACTGCTTCCATTGGTGTAAGAGAAAGAGGAGGATGTTGAACCAGAACTGCAGGTACCAATAGTTCTGACAGGAATCTCCTTCTCTTCCCTGGATGAGATGGTCTCTACTTCTTCCCCATCCCCACCAGGCAATACCAGGACTTACTATGAAGAGTAGCTAGTGATCTCCAGGTCCCTCTGGAGGAAGTCCAAGACCCACACCACCTGCTGTTGGACATTCTGCAGTCTCAGGGCCCATTTAGGGTAGCCCTCCCAGTTAATGAGGCCAAAGTGGAACCAGTGAGATTGATCTGGCATACCCCAGCATCCTGTGCCCCCACACCTAAGAGAACTCAAAGGCACTATTTAATCCTGGCAAATGGAGCTGTATTTCTATTCTTCCACCCTGCTCCCAACTCCGTGGGACCAACCCGTCAGACAAGGGCTTCAAGAGACTGGACCTCCTGGGGAGATAGGTCTTCTCCTCTGCATGCTTGCAATTCTGCATTGCCAGTTACCAGGCCCTGCTAGCCAACTATGACTTTGATAACTACTCTAGGCTGGTGGCCTTTCAGGACAAACTTTCCTCTGAGGACAGACCCCATTTCCTCTCCCTTCTAGAGGAAGGCACGTTGATGGCAAAAATGGCTCTTCAGGCTACAGTTGATCCAGCAGATACAGCATCCAGAAGCTTGGCCACTGGTATTGCTATTAGGAGGCATTCATGGTTACAATCCTCGTGTTTCCTAGGGAGGTGCAGAATATTATCCAAGACCTACTCTTTGACAAATTGAACATCTTTAACAAGAAGACTGATGATTCTCTTCATTCGTTAAAGGACTCAAGGTCTATCCTCTGCTCCCTAGGGATCTACACATCAGCACCAAGGAGGAAGCACTAAAGGCAAACCTATAAACCAACACTGTCGCCTACTCCCTTTTCTCCTCATGTGTTCTACCACCAGAGTCCTGCCAAGCCCCTCCCCCCGCAAGTGACAGAAAACTCAGAGGCCTCACTTTTTGGTCTCTTCTAGCACCATGACTGCAACCCATTCCCAGCCCACTGCTAGAAGCCACTTTTGACATTTTAGTTGAGACCCTCTCACCACCCTTGATGCCACCTACCTCTTCTTGTGTCACCTTTGGGGGCCGTCTCACACTATTCACCTGCAAATGGGAGCTAGGCATGATGGACAGTTGCATCTTGGAAATTATCCATCAGAGATACTCCATAAAGATCCTCTTCTTCCCTCCTCACAAATCCTCTTCATGGTCCCCTTTTGGATACCATTCTCACAAAGCCATTTTCCCACAGGAAGCGGGACCCCATTGCAATAGAGCACATCTCATCTCAGTATCATGGAAGAGGTCCTATTTTCCGTATTTCATAGTCACCAAAAAAAGATGGAGGGTGAAGACCTATTCTGGATCTTCAGCAACTCAACATTTTCAATCTGAAGTTGAAATTCAGGATGGTTACATTGACATCAATAATACTCTTCCTTCAGGACGGGATGTAGTTCATGGCTTTCTACACAAAGGATGCATATTTTCATATAGACATTCACTCCTCCTACAGGAGGTTCCTATGGGTAACAGTGGACCAGGAGCACTTCCAATTTTGAGTCCTCCCCTTCAGATTCACAACAGCACCCAGAGTGTTTATGAAAGTTTTCTCCATGGTTGTGGCCCAGATGAGATGTCAGGACCGAACAATCTCGATGACTGGCTTCTGGTAGGTCACTCTCGATGGGAAGTCAGGTTGGCTATTCAATTCCGCATGCAAAGCCTGAAGGTTTGTGTGAACAGAGGAAAGTCCATTTTACCCCCCACAAGGACAATAAACTTTATCGAGGCAATGTTGGATTCCAAACAATGTGCAATTTAATTTCTTTGATTTCCCGCAGACTGAAGCCTACAGTGCGAATGTGTCTACTGCTGCTAGGTCATAGGCCAGTGTGTACTTATGTGACACACTTTGCCAGCCTTCATCTATGTTACTTACAGGCCTGGCTCAATTTGGTCTACTCACCCAACAAAGACTACATCAACTCCAAGGTGACCGTTCTCACCAGGCTCATCACCTCCTTCTCTTGGTGGTCAAACTCAGACAAGGTACGAGTGGGAATTCCCTTCTCCACACCCACACTCAGTGCCACCACTGTAACAGATACATTCTTTCTGGGATGGGACACCCACCTGAACAGTCACACTGTCAGGACACATGGACCCCACGGGAGGCCAAACTACAAATCAACATCCTGGAGCTGCGGGCAGTCTGCCTTGCATGCAAGGCCTTCCTCCCACTCATTTGCTCCATCTGCATCCAAGTGATGTTGGACAATATCACCACCGTGGTCTACATAAACAGAGAGCAGCGAGATCTCTCTCACTGTCTGGAGACAGTCAGTCTGGTGCATCACCATCATCCAGGTGGCATAACTCCTTAGTAGAAAACCTCAGTAGGCACTTTGTGGTGGTCCATGATGGGAAATCCATGATTCTGTTCTCACACACATTTTCATGTGGTGGGGCACACCTCTATGGGACCTCTTTGCACCACAAATGAACAAAAACTCCCCCCCCCCCATTATTGTTTCAAAGGAGCCAGAGAGGCCACAACTCCCAGGCCGACGCTCTCCTATAATGGTGGATGAGCAGTTTCAGATATGCCTTTCTTCCCCTCCCCCTGCTTCCACAGGTGCTGAGAAAAATATGTCATGACAAAGCCAGTGTCATTCTCCGAGCCTCCTACTGGCCCAGGCAGTTTTGGTTCCCAGAACTTCTGTCAATGTCAGTTCACTCTCCAATCAAAATCCACCCCTTCGTGGAACTCCTGACACAGGATAGGGACAGGGTCAAACACCCCAACCTAGGCTATCTCCATCTCCTGGCCTGGTGTTTGGATGGGTGTTGGAAGCAGAGCGCTCTTGTTCGTCCCCTGTGCAGGCTATACTTACCCAGGGTAGAAAAGAATTGACCAGAACCTGGTATTTGGCGAAATGGAAATGCTTCTCCACCTGGTTGCAGCACAATCAATCTCACCCAGTGTCTTTAAGCATCCTTATCATTTTAGATTAACTCTTGTCTCTAAATAAGTCTGGTCTCTTAATAGCTTGTTATGCATCTACCTAGCAGCCATTAGTGCCTTCCTTCCTCCAGTATACAGACACTATGTTTTTACCCACCCAACTACGACACAGTTCATGAAGGGTCTCGTCAAGGCCTTTCTACCAGTCATTAAACCAACACCACTATGGGATCTTAATCTCTCGCTGTCAAAACTTACTACATCTCCATTTGAACCGTCAGCAATGTGTTCCATGTCCTATTTATCCATGAAGGTGACATTTCTAGTGCCCATCACTTTGGCCAGAGGGGTCAGTGCACTGGAAGCCTTCATGGCAGACCCTTCCTTTACAGTATTTCACAAGGACAAAGTATCCCTTCACCTTCATCCTAAATTTCTACCCAGGGTTGTCTCCAAAGTCCATCTTAACCAGTGTATTCACCTACCTGTTCTTTTTTCAAAACCCCATGCGTCTCCTGAAGAGAAGAGACATCATTCTCTCAATGTCAGGCATGCACTGCCTTTTTACCTGCAAAGAACCAAGCCCATGAGAAAGACTCTGAGACCTTTTGTCACGATAGCAGAAAGATCTTGTGGTGAAGCTGTATCCTCTCAGAGGATTTCTAAGTGGGTTTCTGGCTGCATTATTGAAGGCTACAGACTAGCTTGCATCTTGCCTCCCAGCGGTATAATGGCCCACTCTAAGAGAGCACAGGATGCCACGGTAGCATCACTGCAGAAAGTCCTGATGCAGGACATATGCAGAACAGCCACCTGAAGCTGCATACACACATTTGCTAGGCATCGTGCGCTAGTCCAGGCCCCTGCTGAGGATGCAGCAGTGGGATCTGCAGTACTGCATGAATCTTTGTTGCCGGCTTCCTTGCACCCAATCTGAGTACAGCTTGTCAATCATCCACATGTGGACTATACATAGGGACTAGCACTTGAAGAAAAAGTGGAGATTACTTACTGTAACTGGAAGTTCTTCCAGATGTGTGGTCCCTAGCTGTGTTCCACTACCTGCCATCCAACCCCTCTGCTTCGGATCTAATTGGATTTGCAGTAAGAAGAGGAACTGAGGGGATGTCAACCTGCACTGCCTCTTATAATGACTGCTTCTTGGAGCAGCTACTCGAAGAACCCACAAGGATAGAGGCAATTCTTGATTTAAGTGATGCACAGGATCTGGTCCAAGAGGTAAATATAGCTGAACTACTTGGTAATAGCAACAATAATGTAATTAAATTTAACATCCTTGTAGTGAGAAAATACCAAAGAAACAAACCACAGTAGCATTTAACTTCTAAAAGGGGAACTACACAAAAAAATGAGGAAGCTAGTTAAACGGAAATTAAAAGGAACAGTCAGAGGGGGAAATGCCTGCAAGCTGCATGGAAATTATTGAAAACACCATAATAGAGGCTCAAACTAAACGTATATCCCCAAATTAAAAAACAAACAATAAGACGACCAAAAATGCTACTATGGCTAAACAGCAGAATAAGGGAGGTGGCAAAATGGCATCCTTTAAAAACTGGGAGTCAAATCCTAATGAGGAAAATAGAAAGGAGCACAAACTCCGGCAAAGTCAAGACAAAAGAGACAAAAACTAACAACAAAATTCTTTTAAGTACATCAGAAGTAAGAAGCTCACCAAAAAATCAGTAGAGCCACTGGATGATCAAGGTGTTAAAGGAGCACTCATGGAAAACAAGGCCATTGCAGAAAAGTTAAATGAATTCTGTGCATCTTCACTGCAGATGATGTGAGGGGGATTCCCACACCTCAGCCATTCTTTTTAGGTGACAAATCTGAGGAACTGTGCCAGATTGAAGTGTCAATAGAGGAAGTTTTGGAACAAACTGATATATTTAACAGTAGTGAGTCACTGGGAAATTTTCACCCAAGAGTTCTGAAGGAACTTAAGTATGTAACTGCAGAACTACAAACTCTGATATGGAACCTGTCACTTAAATCAGCCTCTGTATCAGATGGCTTAATAAAATTAGTATTACATTAGCTATTTTCCAAAGGCTTCAGAGGCAACCCTGGCAATTACAGGCCAGGAAGCCTAACTTCAATACCAGGAAAACTGGTTGAAAATTATAGTAAAGAACAGAATTATCAGACACACAGATGCACACAATACATTGGGGGAACAGCATGACTTTTGTAATAGGAAATCATGCCCCACCAATCCATTAGAATTCTTTAAGAACTAAATAAGAATGTGGACAAGTATGATCCAGTGGATATAGTGCACCTGGACTTTCAGAAAGCCATTGAGGAGGTCCCACACCAAAGGCTCTCAAGCAAAGTAAGCAGTCAAGGGATAAGAGGGAAGGTTCTCTCCTGGATCAGTAACTGGTTAAAAGACAAGAAACAAAGGGTATGAATAAATGGTGAGTTTTCACAATGGAAAGTGGTAAATAGCAGGGTTCCCTAAACATCTGTACTGGGATCAGTGCTGTTCAACATATTCATAAATGATCTGGAAAAGGGGGTAAACAGTAAGGTGGCAAAGTTTGCAGATTATACAAAATTTCTCAAGATCGTTAAATCCAAAGCTGCAGGTGAAGAATTACAAAGGGATCTCATAAAATTGGGTGCCTGGTCAACAAAATGGTAGATGAAATTAAGTGTTGATAAGTACAAAGTAATACATGGTAGAAAACATAATTCCTACTATACATACAAAATGATGGGCTCTAAATTAGCTGTTACCACTCAAGAAAGAGATCTTGGGAGCCATCATGGATAGTTCTCTGAAAACACCTGCTCAATGTGTAGCAGCAGTCAAAAAAGCCAATGGAATGTTAGGAATAATTAAGAAAAGGGATAGATAATAAGACAGAAAATATTAAGACACTATATAAATCCATGGTATGCCCACTTCTTGAATACTGTGTGTAGTTCTGGTTGCCTCATCTCAAAAAGATATATTAGAATTGGAAAAGATATGAACAAAGGCAACAAAAATAATTAGGGGCATGAAACAGCTTCCGTACAAGGATAGATTAAAAAGAACAGAACTATTCATCTTAGAAAAAAGATGACTAAGGGGGAGATATGATAAAGGCCTACAAAATCATGAATAGTGTGGAGAAATTGAACAAGGGTTATTTATTTACCCCTTCACTTAAACATAAGAACCAGGGTCACCCAATGAAATTAATAGGCAGCATGTTTAAACCAAACATAAGGGAATACTTCTTCACACAGTCAACCTGTGGAACTCATTGTCAGAGAATGTTGTGAAAGGCAAAATTATAACTGGATTAAAAAAAGAATTAGATAAATTCATGGAGGATAGGTCCATGAATGGCTATTAACCAAGATTGTCAGGGATGCAACCCCATATTCTGGGCATCCCTAAACC
Source organism: Terrapene triunguis (assembly GCF_002925995.2). NCBI lineage: Eukaryota > Metazoa > Chordata > Testudines > Emydidae > Terrapene > Terrapene triunguis. The sequence goes on from NW_020664435.1 coordinate 40,048,426, forward strand.
TCTGACTGCCTCGACAACAGGGGATAGATCACTTGAAAATTGCCATGTTCTGTTAATTCCCTTTGAAGTATCTGGCACTGGCCACTATCAGAAGACAGAACACTTAACTAGATGGACCATTGTTCTTATCATAGAATCATAGAATATCAGGGTTGGAAGGGACCTCAGGAGGCCATCTAGTCCAAGCCCCTGCTCAAAGCATGACCAATTCCCAACTAAATCATCCCAGCCAGGGCTTTGTCAAGCCTGACCTTAAAAACCTCTAAGGAAGGAGATTCCACCACCTCCCTAGGTAACCCATTCCAGTGCTTCACCACCCTCCTAGTGAAAAAGTTTTTCCTAATTTCCAACCTAAACCTCCCCCACTGCAACTTGAGACCATTACCCCTTTCTTCTGTCATCTGGTACCACTGAGAACAGTCTAGATCCATCCTCTTTGGAACCCCCTTTCAGGTAGTTGAAAGCAGCTATCAAATCCCCCCTCATTCTTCTCTTCTGCAGACTAAACAATCCCAGTTCCCTCAGCCTCTCCTCATAAGTTCTGACCCAGTGTGGCCATTCTTATGTTCTTACAGAACAGTCCTCATGGAAGAAAAGATCTCAGTCACATGGTTCCAGAAGTCTGTTTTGGATCTTTGCCTAAGATAGAGATTTCTAATCAAGGAGTGCAGGATCCTGTTTATATTGTGCCCAAGTAGTGATTCTGGGTCTATGCCAAAGTTATCCTTGAATTCATCAGAGAATTAGCCAGTCATGTAACACTAGGAGGCTCTTCTGCATCTGAGCTTACCTGCAGAAGTTCTTGGACCAATCAGGACAGGAAATCTTTGAGACATTCACCAGTAAGAAAAGCAGCCAATTCCACCAGTGTTTTGGGTGCTCCGAGAAGGAAGAATAGGGACACAAAAAGACATCCAAAAACATGCACCAGTCTTCTTGATTAAATAAGGACCCATAAGCTGGTTTTAACAATTTCTTGGAGGTAAATGACCATTTTATAGCTTGTGGATCCAAGGTGTTTGGATTAGTGTTGGTTGGGAATTTTTTAGCAAAAAAAAATTCTGAGGGAAAATGCCCTTTTTCCAAAATCAAATTTTTCTGTTAGGAAAATCAAAATGATGGCTTTCTGCCTGGAAGCTTCTTGTCAATCTCACTTTTTGCCTGCAGGGTTAATGTGAAATTGACAAGAAACTTCCAAGTGGTCAGCCAGCAAACCAAAAATATTCTGTTTCAGTTCTTCCAAAATGATTTTTTGCTGAAAATTCCTTCCCATGAAAAATTTCACATTTTTGACTTTTTGTCCTGATTTGGAATAGAAATTTTTAAAAATGAAATACAACTTATAGAGGACAGTCACTGGAGATCTTCTAGGTGTGTTGTCCATATGCACATTTTATGACTGGTGCACACACACCACATGTTCAAGTTTGGAGTCTTTTAGCCAGCAGTATCCAGATAGCACATGTCTTGAAGATCAGAGAATCATAGAAATTTAATGTTGAAAGGGACCTTTCCAGCCTCCTGCAGTGAGGGAGTACCAAATAAACCTAGACCATCCCCAACAGGTGTTTAAAAACCTCCAATGATGAGGATTCTACAACCTCCCTTGGAAGCCTATTCCAGAATTTAACTACCATTATTGTTAGAAAGTTTTCCTTGCATCTAACCTAAATCATCTTTGCTGCAGATTAATACCATTACTTCTCATCCTATCTGGACAAGGAGAACATTGATCACCATCCTCTTTATAACAGCTCTTAACATATTTAAAGACTGTTATCAGGTCCCCCTGTTCAGTCTTCTTTTCTTAAGACTAAATATACCCAGTTGTTTTAACCTTTCCTTAGAGGTCAGGTTTTCTATGCTTCTTTTTGTTGCTCTAGTCTGGACTCTCTAAACTTTCCACTACTCCAGCTGAGGCTCCACCAGTGCTGAATCTAGTGGGACAATTACCTCCCATGTCTGACATATGACATTCCTGGTAATGTATAGCAGAATGATGTTAGCTTTTTTCTCAATTGCACTACATTATTGACTCGTATTCAATTTGTGATCCACTAAAACTCCTAACTCTTTTTCAGCATGCTACCACCTCGCATGTTATTCCCCATTGTGTAATTGATTTTTCCTTCTTAAGTGAAGTACTTTGCACTTGTCTTTATTGAATTTCATCTTGTTGATTTCTGACTAATTCTCCAAGGTTCATTTTGAATTTGAATCCTGTCCTCTAAAGCGCTTGCCACCCCACCCAGCGTGGTGTCAGCTGCAAATTTTATAAGCATACTCTTCAAGCCATTAATGAAAACACTGAATAAAATCAGACCCAGGACATACTCCTGTGCAATATCATTAGATACAGCCTCCCAGCTTGACAGCAAACCATTGATAACTACTGTTTGAGTACAGCTTTTCAACCTGTTGTACACCCGCTTTATAGTAATTTCATCTAGAACCCATTCCTTAGTTTATAAAAATGTCATGTGGGACCATGTCAAAAACTAAACCAAGATAAATTGTATCTTCTGCTTCCCCCATCCACTACGCCAGTCACTCACTCAAAGAAGGAAATTTAGGTTACTGTGTCATGATTTATTCCTCGCAAATCCATGGTGGCTATTCCTTTATTATCCTCTAGGTACTTACAAACTGATTGTTCATTAAATCATTCAAGTATCTTTCAAGGTATCAAAGTTAGGCTAACTGGTCTATAATTCCCCAGATCCTGTTTGTTCCTTTTTTAAATATAAGTGTTATGTTTGACTTTCTCCACTCCTCTGGGACATCATCCATCTTCCCTGAGTTCTCAAAGATAATTGCTAACAGTTCTCAAATTGCTTCAGCTAGTTCCTTTAGTGCCCTAGAATAAATTTCATCAGGCCCTACTGACTTGAACGCATCTAAGTTACCTAAATATTCTTTAATCTGTTCTTTCCCTATTTTGGCTTCCACTCCTTCTCCCTTGTTGTTAATATTAATTGTGTCACAATTAACCTTTTTAGTGAGGACTGAAGCAAAATAAGATCCTCATGCTCCTCAGCAAGGGCATAAAAGGGTTGATACTAACCGACATTAGAGTCCCCTCAACCCAGATGAAGGACTCCAACGTAGAGGGGATGGTAGGCAGGTCATGGAAAATTATATATATATATATATATATATATATACACACACACACACACACACACACATCACATCTCAAAGAACTCCAATTACAGTACAGGTGAGTAACTTCTCAGTCTTCTCTGAGTGACTGTCCATATGGATATTTCATTATTGGTGACTCCCAAACAGTGGACCACTGCATTGGAGGTGATAGGTCAGAGTCTAGAAGAATGAAGATTGGAATACTGCCCTGCCAAATGTAGAGTCTGACCTGGAGGCTTTTGTAAATCTATAGAGCTGAGTGAATATGTGAACACAGCCCCAGGTAGCTGCCTTGCTGATTCTGCTTGCACTCTTGTAGAGGAAGCTTTAAGAGGCAATAGGCAGGCCCTACTTCACTAGGCCAGAACAAACTTTCACACAGCCAGATCTCCATTTAGGAAATGTTGGGGAGATATAACTTTGCCTGTTGTCCTTTCCACAATTGCTACAAAGTGTCTTGGTGAAGATCTGAATTGCTTCATCCTTTGTGGATAGACCAGCCCCGGCATTCTAACATCCAATGTGTGGAGAGCAGCCTCCACCTTGCAAGCATGAGGATTAGAAAAAATACAGGTAAGTGAATTTGCTGGGTTAGATAGAACTCCATAATGCTGTTCTTTGATAAATACTTCAGGGGTGTTCTTCAAGGATACACTATCAGGATGGAAGGCTGCATAAGAAGGGTCAGCTATCAGGACTTTGATCTCCTCTAACCTTCTCGTTGAGATAATGGCCCGTGACTACCTACTCATGATTTGGTGAGCAATGTCTGTGGTTGTGCAGCAGTTCCAGAGTTTATACAGCAGGAGTAGTTTGGATGTCAAAATAGCAAGAGTTTCTTACCTTTGAGGGCATTGTTAACCCATTCATTAGTTCCCAGGCCAGAGTATTTCTGTGTGAGAGAAAACATGCTCACAAGATCCCAAAACAGAGAGAAAGAGAAAGAGAGAATATGTATTAGGGCTGTCAAACTATTAAAAAGATTAATTGCACTATTAAACAATAGAATACCATTTATTTAAACAGTTTGGGATGTTTTTCTAAATTTTCAAATATATTGATTTCAATTACAACACAGAATACAAGATGTACAGTGCTCACTTTTTATTTTGTATGATAAGTGTTTGCACTGTAAAAAACAAAAGTAATAGTATTTTTCACCTCATACAAGTACTGTAGTGCAATCTATCATGAAAGTTGAACTCACAAATGTAGAATTATGTACAAAAAAACTGCATTCAAAAATTAAACAATATAAAACTTTAGAGTCTACAAGTCCACTCAGTCCTACTTTTTGTTCAGCCAATCACCCAAACAAGTTTGTTTACATTTGCAGGAGATAAGGATGCAGGGTTCTTGTTTACAGTGTCACCTGAAAGAGAGAACAGGTCTTCACATGGCACTGTTGTAGATGGCATCGCAAGATATTTATGTGCCAGATGCATTAAAGTTTCATATGTCCCTTCCTGCTTCATCAACAATTCCAGAGGATGTATGTCCATGCTGATAATGGGTTCTGCTTGATATACATGCAAAACAGTGCGGACCAACGCATGTTCATTTTCGTCCCGAGTCAGATGCCATCAACAGAAGATTGATTTTTTTTTTTTTGGTGGTTCAGGTTCTGTAGTTTCTGCATCTGCGTGTTGCTCTTTTAAGACTTCTGAAAGCATGCTCCACACCTCGTTCCTCTCAGATTTTGGAAGGCACTTCAGATTCTTAAACCTTGGGTTGAGTGATGTAGCAATCTTTAGAAATCTCACATTGGTACCTTCTTTGCATTTTGTCAAATCTGCAGTGAAAGTATTCTTAAACGGAACAACATGTGCTGGGTCACCATCCAAGGCAGCTATAACATGAAATATATGGCAGAATGCTGGTAAAACATACAATTCTCCTCCAAGGAGTTCAGCCACAAATTTAATTAATGCATTTTTTTTTTTAACAAGAATCATCAGCATGGAAGCATGTCCTCTGGAATGGTGGCCGAAGCATGAAGGGGCATACAAATGTTTAGCATATCTGGCATGTAAATACCTTGCAACGCCAGTTAAAAAAGTGCCATGCGAATGCCTGTTCTCACTTTCAGGTGACATTGTAAATAAGAAGCAGGCAGCATTATCTCCCATAAATGTAAACAAACTTGTTTGTCTTAGCGATTAGCTGAACAAGAGGTAGGACTGGGTGGACTTGTAGGCTCTGAAGTTTTACATTGTTTTGTTTTTGAGTGCAGTTATGTAACAAAACAAAAAAAATCTACATTTGTAAGTTGCACTTTTACCATAAAGAGATTGCACTACAGTACTTGTATGAGATGAATTGAAAAATACTATTTCTTTTGTTTGCCATTTTTACAGTGCAAATATTTGTAATAAAATATAAAGTGTGCACTGTCTACTTTGTATACTGTGTTCTAATTGAAATCAATATTTGAAAATGTAGAAAAACCTCCAAAAATATTTTTAAAATTTCAATTGATATTCTATTGTTTAGCAGTGCGATTAAAACTGCGATTAATTTTTTGAGTTAATTGCATGAGTAAACTGCAATTAATTGACAGCCCGTGTGTGTGTGTGTGTATTATATATATACATATAAAAAAGAGAGAGAGAGCGTGCGAGTGCTAACAGGATGTGGCAGTTAAAATTGTATTTAAACAAAATTTGAGACACTCCTGAGGAACCAGAGCTGTAGACTTCCTGTTTTCCCTGCTAGACAGACAGATGATAAAACAAAGTTGAAAGACAGTCCATTGTTTTAAATCCCTATTTTTACTCAATTGCTGCAAATTCTGACCCTTCCCCCTTGGTCTGTAAATACAATAGTTAGATTCAGCAAGGTGGTTTTTGTGTATGGAAAGCATCAGGGATATCAGTGAAGTTTTTCAGTCACAGGGGTCTGATATTAAATACTGTGGTCAAGTAACTAAAAAAAATGGTTCATGCTTAAACTTTACATTTGCTGGAACTTAAATTCAGATTCTCAAAGGTATTTAGGTGCCTAATTGCTATTGAAATCATGAGATAAGCACTTCTAAGAATCTGGGCCTTAGTCCTTACTGAAATGAAGAAAGTTGGCCCACAAATGAAGTTCTAAGTGACTGAAAAGGACATACTGGATATGTAGTACTATTCTGGCTCTGAAAGTGTCCAGAATAATTGAACAGTTGATATGATGCATGCCAATTGCTAAGTTAACTTTTGGGGTTATGAAGGTAAGATTTGCAGCTTAGAATTTTTATTTGGAAAATAACTGTGTAAAAAGTAACTCAATTTTATCATATAAATATAGACGATACAATTTTCAGAGTTGGGCAGGACCCAGATTTTCCATTTCATGGAAGTTTCCACAATTTCAAAACTTTTTCTGAAATCGGACAAAAAAAATTTCAAAATTTCCCATGCTACAACTGTGTTGTGGATCAACTGAAACATTTTGTTTCAATTTTGACATTTTTATTAAAAAAATATAGAATATATAAAGAAAGAAATTTTGAAACAAAAAACTGAAATGTTTTGTTCCGAAAATGTCAAAACAGAACACGTTGACCCTACTGAAATGCTTTTTTCCCCTTTAGTCTTCCCCCAAATGAAATTTTGTCAATATTGACACATTTCTGCAATATGTTTCTCTTTCAGTGAATCAGCACTTTCTGATGAAAGTGTTCCACTGGAAAATTCCTGATCAGCTCTAGTCCTGAGCACCAACTTCCACTGATTTCAGCTTTGACTTGTAGGTGCCTAGCATCCCCGTAGGAAAAACAAAAAAAGGCCTGTAAACCATATCAGAGTTTATTATTTATATTAAATTTGAGTGGGAGTAATTCTGAAAGATGCTGTAGTCCTCTGTGTTCTTGCAAAAGAGTACAGTATATTTCACCTCCAATTTATTGGTGTCATTTTTAATGACCTTCAGACACTTATCGCTCTGTTGTTTAAATCTTCTTGTAGCTTTTCCAAAGTTCTGAAAAACACTGGAGCAGCAAGTGATGAACGGTAACTAAATACAGTTGTTCGGCTGTAAAAACAAAGCAGCAAAAATAAAAAAAATGTAGGAGCACAACTATGAATTATTAAAATAATGGTGAGGATATGTGTGTTATATTTAAATCAAATTCTGTAATTGAAAATCTGAATGATATGAAACATCTGTTTATGTTAGCAGTCTCTCAATTAAAAAAATCCTCTTAAAAACCTTAATTAAAATATAGCTAAATAATAGCACTACTTAATATTACTGTATATTATCATGTAAGATATTTGAAAGAGCAACTATATAGCAGACATGAATACGTGTGAAGTTCAGAGCTCTCAAATATATAATGAACGTACACATTTTTAAATAGTATGTGTACATTCATATAAATTGTATGTATATATGCAGATATACATGCATATGTGTAGTGTGTCTATAAAGAAAAATCTTAAAGATTTTTTCAACAATCTCATGTTTAAATTTTCAGAGCAGCTAACAGAGATTTCTTTTGCCTCCTTAAAGGTTAGACCTTTTACCCTTTATATACTGCACATTCATTCATACTGAAGTCATCATGCAATAAACTATGGTAGATCTTTAAGAAGATCCTCAATTACCAAGACATATGCAATAAGATGTCTTTATAAATATCTCTCCAAAACAAAAATACATTTAAATTCTTTAACACAGAAAATGGTTAAGCAAGATGGCATAAAATTTATTGATATTTTCTTTTACTAAGGCACATGACATAGAAATACTGCGGTACAAAAATGCAAACTTCTGCATATGAGATTTAAAATATAATCTCATTCTGAAAAATAGAAATAAAACTCTTTTGCTCAGAAGATTCAGCTTTTAGCCATTTTCTTCTTTTGTACCAGTTCAACAAGCAACTTGTATCTTGCCACACACTCATCCTGCAAAAAACAAAAAAAGACAGTTTTTATCTTTTTAAAGCATGAACTATGATTTAATATCTTCATATTACTTCTACTGTACACATTCTCTCTTGTAAAATCAGTTAAGTTGTTTTAAAAGTAGTTTTTCTATTTTAAAAAAACGTAGAAGAATATTCACCCATGTATTGAGCTTTCCGAAGGCAAGGGCAATCTACACATAATGAAAAGTGGATTACAAAAAGAATTTTCAGTTTGGGGTTCATTACAGATAACTGATGTTGTTAGAGACCAGAGAAAAATAGGAGAAAATTTGCCTTATATTGATAGTCTCTTTCTTGACAGTGTTTAGCAGAATAATTATTAAAATAGGGAAGTAGCACAGTTTTGTATTATTGTCAACAGTGTGTCTGAAAAATGATTTTCTCGCTCTTGGGGTTTGTCAACCTTGGAAATTTACCAAAATAGCTATCCAAGTGTAGACTCTGGGACAGCTATTTCATAAATTTCCAAGCATAGACAAGTCCTTACCATCACTTTAATGTAGCAAACCCATCCTAGAATGTGAACTGCCAGACAATTTTGAGATCTAAAAAGACTGTTTCTGGAACCCCACCCACATTTCCTCCTCCCTAACATTGAACTTTTGGTGCAAGTAAGATGATGATATCCTGCTGTTTCAGGCATCAACACTGGATTGCACTGCAAACTGAACTGTCACGAATACTGGGTTCTTACTGAACCTAACCAGTGACAAAGTAGAGGTCACTGATCATGGACACATTGCCTCTGTTAGCTCTGCCCAGGGCTTTTCTTCCATATAATCTAGTAGGTTTATAATTTCAGCTTCTCCATATGCTTTTGCTTCACTGTCTGGAAATTTAAGAACAGGCATACTGGGTCAGATCAAAGGTCCATCTAGTCCAGTATCCTGTCTTCCAACAGTGGCCAATGCCAGGTGCCCCAGGGGGAATGAACAGAACAGGTAATCATCAAGTGATCCACCCCATCACCCATTCCCAGCTTCTGGCAAACAGAGGCTAGGGACACCATCCCTGCCCATCCTAGCTAATAGCCATTGATGAACCTATCCTCCATGAACTTATCTAGTTCTTTTTTTTGAACCCTGTTATAGCCTTGAACTTCACAACATCCTCTGGTAAAGAGTTCCACAGGGTGACTGTGCGTTATGTGAAGAAAAACTTCCTTTTGTTTGTTTTAAACCTGCTGCCTATTAATTTCATTTGGTGACCCCCTAGTTGTTGTGTTATGTAAATGACACTTCCTTATTTACTTTCTCCACACCAGTCATGATTTTATAGACCTCTATCATATCCCGCTTAGTCGTCTCTTTTTCAAACTAAAAAGTCCCAGTCTTATTAATCTCTCCTCATACGGCAGCTGTTCCATACCCCTAATCATTTTTGTTGCTCTTTTCTGAACCTTTTCCAGTTCCAATAAATCTTTTTTGAGATAGGGCGACCACATCTGCACGCAGTATTTAAGATGTGGGCATACCATGGATTTATATAGAGGCAATATGATATTTTCTGTCTTATTATCTATCTCTTTCTTAATGATTCCCAACATTCTGTTTGCTTTTTTGAGTGCCGCTGCACATTGAGTGGATGTTTTCAGAGAACTATACACAATGACTCCAAGATCTTTTTCTTGAGTGGTAACAGCTAATTTAGACCCCATCATTTTATATATATAGTTGGGATTATGTTTTCCAATGTGCATTACTTTGCGTTTATCAACACTGAATTTCATCTGCCATTTTGTTGCCCAGGCACCTAGTTTTGAGAGATCCTTTTGTAGCTCTTCGCAGTCTGCCTGGGACTTAACTATCTTGAGTAGTTTTGTATCTTCTGCAAATTTTACCACCTCACTGTTTACCCCTTTTTTCAGATCATTTATGAATATGTTGAATAGGACTGGGCCTAGTACAGACAGACCCCTGGGGACACGATTTACCTCTCTCCATCACTTATATAAAGAAAAATTATGACATCTAAAATATTCTAGTATACTGGAATATTAAATAGGTTATTGAGCATTATAACACATGCATTAGAATTACTTCTTTTAATGGTTCATTCAGCAAATCTGAACTGCAGAAGGTGCTACTGATAACCTGCCCTGCTCACATTTTCAAACATTCAGTCACCAAATGCGACCATCAGAATTGTTGAAAACTACAATCTACATTCCTCCAGCCTTTCACGTTTTTAATTGTGGGTAAAGACAGGTACTTTAGAAGAAATGGCAGGCAGTTCAACTTAATTTTTCCAACACAAAGCAAAAAATTAAATTAAACAAAAATAAAGTATCAATATATATGGTGACAATAGCCTTTGAGTTGGGCCCTTTGAGTTATCTGATAGTGACAGGCTGGATTAAAGACCTCAGGCTGGTAGCTAATTGGTAGGAAAAGCCCTGCCCAGATGTCATATTGGTTTATTATTAGTCTAATCCCATACAAAACAATGACCCTACCTTACTTTTTCCTGGGACGCATTTTGCTATCTTATCCCAGCGGTCTGATGTTCCCTTTGGATACTGCTGTAAGGCTAGTTCAAGAAGTTTCTGTTGATTTTGAGTCCACAATTCTTCGGAATTGTGGCTTTTCTCTTTTTTTCTGTTCTCATCATCGCTATATTCATCCTGTTCTGTGTTGTTAAAGTCTTTCTGACGCTTTCCCCTGCATTTATCTTCTGCCACCTCTTTCATCGTTGCTAGAGTTATTTCAGATGCTTTGGCTGTTTTTCGCTTGCGGTGTCTGGTTTCGCTTGTCATGGTCTCTCTGTGATCTGCTGGAATAACCATCTGTTCTGGGTCACGATTATAGTTCTCCTCCTCCTCCTCCTCTTTCTCCTCCTCATCTATTTCTCGCTGCGTAATTATATGGTCTGGCAAATCCATGTTGGTTTTGGCATTTCTGGAATTCTGGGCCAAGTTTCTAAGCTCAGAGAGTCTAACAATTCCTGTTGGAAATAACATTATATGTAAAAACCACTGAAGTCAAATGAAAAGGGAACTGGGTGGTGACAAGTAAACTATAGCTGAGAGACAGAGCAGGGAGAGCCCTTGTGGTTGAGAAACCGGGTTACAGAGTCCCCCAGAAACTAGAAGAACTGGAGAGGCAGGGGTTGTGGCATAACCCCCTCTCAGTGGGCTGGTAGCCAGTCAAAATGAGTGTAGGAACAAACAAAATATTACAGGAGTTCTGAGGCTCTCCTCTGCTCGAGCATTTCAAAATGCGAAGAGCAAATTTCCGGATTTCAGAAGATTTTAAAACTTTTTTTTTAAAAAAAGATCATTCTCCCTCGAGTAATCTGCCAATGACAAATTCATCACCTTCAAACCACAGGCCAAAATATATTTTGGGCTAGATTCACAAAGAGGACTTAGACTCGGTGTTACAATGCCTAACATTAGGTGTCCTGCCACCCAGTAGAAGCCTCAGCCCCAAATTAGGTGCCCAGGCTTACTATATAATACATGGGGAAAGTTAGGTGCCTGACTATAGGATTCATAACAGCCAAAAAGCTGAGTAGGGAGTGTAATCAGGCGCGGACTCACCCCTGCGGCGCCTCCTACTGGTCGTCTCGGGAATTAGCTCACCAGTCACCGGAGAGCCCTCTGCAGGCCAGATGTCCCGCCTGTCGTTGGCCCCCGTGTCCCTCGCGGACCCCGGTGTCCTTGGCTTGGGTGCTGCCCGCCCGGCAGTACCCCACTCTCTCTCTGGGTCTCCCCACCTCGACCCCCTATCCCCACCTTGCCTCAGTGTAAGGCTACTGCCAGTCACCAACTAGCCCCCGTTCCCTGGGGCAGACTGCAGTGTATGCCACTCATCACTGGCAAGGGGGGTTTGGCCTGCTGCCTTCTTCCACCCTCAGTACCTCTATGGGCCTAGAACCAGACCCTACAGCCTGGGGAGTTACCAGCTTGGAGCTCCCCTGCTCCTCTGGCTTTTCCCCAGCCCTGCCTCACTCCCAGGTACCTCTCAACCTTCCCCAGCAGCCAGGCCTGTCTCCCTCCACAGCTAGAAGAGAGCATGCAGAGCTTATGGCTGCCCTGACCTTCTTACAAGGCCAAGTTGCTCTGTTTGGGGTGTGGGCGCAGCTGCAGCCACTTCGCCAATCAGCCGGGGTTTTGCTCCTTTCCCCAGCCCCAGCCCTCTGCAGGGCTTTTCCAACCCCTTCAGGGCTGGAGCGCTACAGGAGCCACCTAAGTTAGCCAGCAGGAAATGCTGAGCAGAGGGGTAGGGCCAAAGCCCCATCCCTCAAAGGGAGTCAGGCGCCTAATTCCAGGCCAGTGGGAGGCGCCTATCTCCACTTGGGGTTCATGGCTGTGAACCCTCTCCTAGAGTTAGGTAAGCCCTTTCCCACAAAAAATGGTGGTGTTGCCACACCCCACCCTTAGCACTCAGAGCACTCACCCAGGATGTGGAAGTCCCAGGTTCAAATATCCCCTGCCTGATTTGGAGCAGTGACTTGAACCCAGGTCTTCCCCCTCCCTCCCGCCCCCGCCCCCTGATGAATGCTCTAATCACTGGGCTATAGGTATTCTGCAGTGGGTCTCTCTCAATCTCTCCTGTTAAAACTCTTACACACTTTTTATAAAATACTCAAATAGCCATTGGAGCAGGGACTGGAACCTTTGTCTCCAGGAAGTATGTGCTAATCACTAGGCTACAGAGTCATTCTCACTCTCTCCCTGGCCTAGAGTTTAGGCACTGAGTAGCTCAGTGGCAGCAGGACTTAGATGGCTTTGTGCATGCCACTGGAAGAAATGTAGGCACCTTGGGGAGTTTACTGGGGGGAAATTAGGTGCTCAGGGAATGTAGGAGTGTACAAGGTTAGGTGACAGCTGAAAAGGGGTTTTGAGGATCCCTTTCAATGGAATATTTTTGTGAATTCTGATACATAGCTTTCTCCAGCTATGAATTATATAATTCAGAATGGCCAGTTATACTAATGTACTAGATTGAGAAGAAGGGACTGGGTGACTATTTTGAGCAAATTTAGAGCTAAGGAATAAATGCAAGGGAAATATAATCAAAGAGCACAAACACCTGAAATAAAAAAATCACTAAACTTTGCATGGGTCTTTCCTCTCCCCCCTCTTCGATTTGCTTATCCCCCTTTTCTCTCCTTCCATATCCAAATCAGTCCATAATAGCCATCTCTTCTTCTCATTTTTCTGTTTTTTTCTGTTATTCTTTCCTTTATAGTTCATAATCCTCTCTCCTCTCATTCCTTGTCTTTCATATTTACCCCATTCTCTATTGTCCAACACTCCCGCCTCATTTTCTCCTAGTGTAAATGGTCTTGTTTCCCTTGGTTCATTTCTGTTCTTTGTTCATCCTGTATCCACTGGATGCCTTCCCACATCTTTCAATCTCATTCTACCCCCTTCCTCCTCAAATCTTCTTTGGGAGAGGTAAGAAATAAGCAGGATTGGAGAATTTTAGAAAATTGTAAACTTTCATCATTCCTGGAAAGATTAATCTACTGTAACATTTATTGGCTGCAGGGCCGGCTCCAGGCACCAGCCCAGCAAGCAGGTGCTTGGGGCGGCCAAGGCAGCACGTTGGGCTCTTCGGCGGCGGGTCCCTCGGTCCCTCTCGGAGGGAAGGACCTGCCGCCAAATTGCCACCGAAGAAGAAAGCGGCGCGGTGGAGCTGCCACCAATCACGATCGCAGCTTTCTCCCCCCCCCCCCCCCCCCACCGCTTGGGGTGGCAAAAACCCTGGAGCCGGCCCTGATTGGCTGATTGCGGTTTGGAACTAGTTGTCTCATCGCAGTCACATAAGAAACTGAGCATGTATGTTCCATCCTAGCTGCAAAGGGTGCCGTCAGATCCTTGTGTGACTAATTTAGTGGCCCTCTCATGGCTCTTGTGAGGGGTTTAGGAAACCCTGTCCCTCACCCATCCTATTTAAATATGGAAGTTTTGGTAGTATTGGCATGTGAGTGTGGATTAAAATATGCTTTCTGAGAGCATGTATGGGATTAAAACTTGACTGCCTTCCCCAAACATTCAAGCACACACAGAGAAAAGGTGACAAAATAGATAGAGTTCATTTTAAATTTGAGCAAATAATGAAAAGTTTTTCTGGTATTCGCTGAGCTCGAGTAGATAGATATTATTTAATTATGGCAAGAACTGCAAATCCAGAACATTTAAAAATTGATTACTCACTCAAACTATTAAACAATAACCCACAGAAATAAGCAAGGGTTAAAATAAAATAAATTGGAATTTGGCAAGGGTTGAAATAGCTTCCCAGCCCCAGAAAAAGAAATAAAAAGCTTTACAATAAATAAAATAGGAACAACTTGACATGGGGTTAAATACATTGTTAAAAGTCCTGTACTGTATTCCCCAAGCCTATATGCCTTTGTCTGTCAGTCATCCTAACTGCAAACTCTTTAGGGCAGGGATTTATCTGGTTTTTTTTGCATATCTGAATTGACTAGCACACTGAGGACACCATTATAATAAATAAATAGAATAATAATACCCTAGAAAGAGCCTTTACACAGCCACCACTAAAGGGGAGGACTTCCTCAGAATGCCCATCAACCTTGGTGTCTGCTGAGAGTAGGAGCATGGAGCTTCTACAGCCAAGACCATAAACATCACCTTGAAAGCTGCAAAATGGCCTATACATTGGAAACCCACCATATAAATAATTTGTTATTAACCGCATTGATTAGGACTTAGGGTCACACACCTGGAGTATGTGTAACAGATTCCTTCAGTTGCTTGGTCTTCAAGGTAACCTGTTTTTTAAAAAAAGTCCAAATTAAAAACTGCACTGTTAACACTAGATTATTCATTCAGGCTTTTAAAGATGTCATGAACAGCTTACCCCCAAATACTAACATTTTAACATGTACAAAATACTACCATGGTATCCTACTAATGCTCTTCTGCGAGGTCTTATTCAGCAGGCCATGCCAGTTTTAAATTGCTAATAGCTGATTTTTCAGGCTTAGTCTGAAGGGGAAAGGCAGGGAAAAAACCAGGGGTAACGTCATGGCAGGGGCCTATTATAGACTGCCAACTCAGGAAGAGGAGGTAGGTGAGACTTTTCTAGAACAAACAACAAAAATATCCAAAACACAAGAACTGGCAGCAACGGGGGACTTTAACTACCCAGACATCTGTTGGAAAAGTAATATGGCAAAACACAAAATGTCCAGTAAGTTCTTGGAATGGACTGGGGATACCTTTTTGTTCCAAAAGGTGGAGGAAGTACCTAGGGAGCAGCCATTTTAGACTTGATTCTGACTAATGAAGAAATTGGTTGGAAATCTGAAAGTGGAAGGCAAGTAGGGTGAAAGTGATCATGATATGATAGGCTTCATAATTCCACAGAAAGGAAGGAATGAGAGCAACAGAATAAGGACCATGGACTTCAAAAACACAGACTTTAATGAACTCAGAACTGCTGGTAAGGCCCCATGGGAAGAAAATCTATGGGATACAGGAGTTCAGGAGAACTGGATGTTTCTCAAAGAGACAATATTCAAGGCAAGACAGCAAATTATCCGGATGGAAGGAAATATAGGAAAAAATAGTAAGAGGACAATATGGCTTCTACTTAAGCGCTTTAATGACCTGAAAATCAAAAAAGAATCCTACAAAAACTGAAAACATGGACAAACTGCAACGGAGGAGTACAAAAAATAGTACAAGCATGTAGGGACAAAATCAGAAAGGCTAAAGCACAAAATTAGTTACATCTAGCAAGGAACAGAAAAAGCAGTAAGAAGGCTCTATAAATACATTAGGAGCAAGAAAATGCTGAAGGAAAGTGCATGTCCACTACTTCGTAAGGAAGGAGTCCTAACAACAGAGGACATCAAGAAGGCTGAGATGTTTAATGCCTATTTTGCTTCAGTCTTCACTAAAATGGTTACTTGTGACCAGATGCTTTAACACAATTAACAGTAACAAAAAGGGGAAAGGAACTCAAGACAGAATAGGGAACAAACAGATTAAAGAATATTAAGATAAATTAGATGTATTCAAATCAGCAGGGCCTGACAAAGTTCATCTTGGAGCTCTTAAGGAATTAGATGAAGCAATCTCAGAACCATTAGCAATTATCTTCAAGAACTCATGGAGGATGGGTGAGGTTCTAGAGGACTCGAGAAGAGCAAACTTAGTACCCTGCTTTAATTGGGCAAATTGGACCCAGGTAAATACAGACCAGTCAGCCTAACTTTGATGGCTGGAAAGATACTGGAACAAATTATTAACCACTCAATTTGTGGACAGAGAAAAATAGGGTGATTAATAGCCAATATGGATTTGTCAAGACCAAATCATGCTGAACCAACCTAGTTTCCTTCTTTGATAGGTTATTGGCCTAGTGGATGTGGGAAGCAGAAGACATTATTTATCTTGATTTTAGTAAAGCTTGTGACGTGCTCCCACATGACTTTCTCATAAGCAAACTAGGGAAAATATGGTCTAGATGAAATTATCATCAGGTGAGTGTACAATTGGTTGGCAAACTGTACTCACACTAGTTATCTATGTTTCACTGTCAACTAGGGGCTGTCCTTGGTCTGGTATTATTCAAAGTTATCATTAAAGGCTTGAATAATGGAGTGGAGAGCATGCTTATAAAATCTGCAGATGACTAGCTGGGAGGGGAACAGGATAAAATTCAAAAGGACCTCGATAAATTGGAGAGAGGTTCAAAATCAACAAGATGAAATTCAGTAAAGGCAAGCACCAAAGTATTACACATAGGAAGGAAAAAAATCAAATGCACATCTACAAAATGTGAAATAACTGCAGAAAATGATCTAGTGGCTATGTTGGATCACAAGTTGAACATGAGTCAACAATTAGATGCAGCTGCAGCAAAAAAATCTAATATTCTGGGATGTATCAACAGGAGTGCCATATGAAAGACACTCCTGGTAACTATCTCACTCTAGCTGGCACAGGTGATGCCTCAGTTGGAGTACTAGGTCTAGTTTTGGGCATCCCATTTCAAGGAAGATGTTGACAAATATTTAAGATTCCACAGGAGAGCAACAAAAATGATGGAAGGTTCAGAAAACCAGACCTATGAGGAAAGGTTAAAACAACTGGGCATATTTAGTCTTGAGAAAAGACAACTGATGGGGGACCTGATAACAGTCTTCAAATACATTAAAGGCTGTTATAAAGAGGATGGTGATCAATTGTTCTCCATGTCCACTGAAGGTCGGACAAGAAGCAATGGGCTTAATCTTGTGGAGTCCAGAAGCCATGAGCTATATGATCATTGAGGTGCACTTCCCAATCCAGTAGTGAGGCATCTGTAATGAGTTTCTTTGTGGATGGTGGGGAAACAAAGGGAACCCCTTTTGTTTCCTACCAAATGAGGGATCTGAGGACACTTAGAGAAAGTGAAACTCATTTATCCAGGGTGCATTTGCTTGAGCAGAGACCATCCACAACCATGTTTGGAGGCCTTGGAGGCGGAGCATTGCAAAACATGTCACATAGGTGTAGGTGGTCATATGGTGTAGAAGGACGAGGCAGAACAGGACAAGCATCTGTAGGCCGAGACAGAGTTGGACAATGAGGTCGCTCATTGCAAGGAATCTGTTCTCTGGTAAGTATGCTTTGTCCAGAACTGAGTTCCGATTTGCTCTGGTAAACTCTATAACTTGCGGGTGGGTGAGGGGTTAAACTGGACTTTTCTAGATTTACCTGAAGTCCCAATGAGTGAAAAAAGTCGAGTACTGAGAAGACCACTATCTGTACCTCCTGATACCATTCAATCTGTGAGCAGCCAGCTGTCAAGTTAAGGAAATACCAGGTTGCCTTGACAATGCTGATATGCTGCTATCATGGAGAGCATCTTCGTAAAAACTCTCAGTGCCTCCGAGAGGCCAAAGGGAGAATTCTGTATTGAAAGTACCCTCGGCCCATCGTAAAGCACAGTAATCACCTGTACTCTGAAGGAATGTCTATATGATAGAAAGAATCCTTCAAAATTGAGGGCCACAAACCAGTTGCCTTCATTTAGGGAAAAGATTACTGAGGCCGAGTGGGTCATCCTGAATCTTAAATGGTGTATGAAGACTTTCAGCTGTCTGAGATCTAGAATGGGTCTCCAGCCCAACCTTCTTTTTGGAGATGAGGAAATATCTTGAGTAAAAGCTTTGTCCCTGTCTTGAGGAGAGACAGTCTCTGTCCCTAGATGAATTAAGGAGTCCACCTCCTGTTTGAGAGGCCTTTTGAGAGGGGTCCCTGAAGAGGGACGGGGAGGGGAGTTTTTAAGAGGGAGTAGAAAAAAATGGTTACTAAACTTCCATAACTGTTGTTCTTTGAGATGTGTTGCTCATGTCCATTCCATGTTATCTAACTGTGTGTGCTCGCCACATGCACCGGTGCTGAAAGTTTTTCCCTCAGTGGTATCCATAGGGGACTAGCTCTGGTGGCCTCTGGAGTGGTGTGCATATACATTGGTATTAGGGGCACCACTAACTCCCCCCCTCCGTCAGTTCCTTCTTGCCAGAACGCCTGGGGAAGGAGGGTGGGTCATGGAATAGACATGAGCAACACATCTTGAAGAACAACAGTTATGGAAGGCTAATAACCATTTTTTCTTCTTCGAGTTCTTGCTCACGTCCATTCCATGTTAGATGACTCCCAAGCAGTATCTCCAGAGGCACGTAGGAGTTCGTGGATATGTTGATTGCAACACAGTTCTGCCAAAGCCAGCGTCATCTCTGGCCTGCTGAGGTTGTGAAGGTGTGCACTGAAAACCATGTTGTGGCCCTGCAGATATCCTGGATATGTACTTGTGCTAGGAAGGCTGCTGACGACACCTGAGCTCTAGTTGAATGGGCGTACAACCCGCGCCAACTTGTAGCAAGTACGTATGCAGGTAGTAATCCAATATGAAAGCTTTGAGAAGATACCAGGAAACCTTTCATCCTGTGAGCCACCACAGCGAAGAGTTGAGTCAATCTACGGAAGGGCTTGGTATGCTCTAAGTAGAACGCCAGAGCCCACCTGACATCTAGCATGTGCAAGCGCCTCTCCTCATTGGACATGTGAGGCTTTGGGCAGAACACCGGAGGAAAATGTTCTGGTTAACATGAAAAGGTGGACGAGGCAGGAGGGCGAGGAGAACTGCAGGCATAAGGAGTGGGGAGGGGCCCCCACTTGCTCTGGCCCAGGGCCCCACAAACCCCCAATTCACTTCTGCTTGCAAGTTTTCTTCCTTTGTTAAGACTCAGTATGGGAGGGTTTAGGATTTTTAAAATCACTCAAAATTGCATCTTCCAACCTCATTAGGGCTAGACTCATGCTCTGCTTCCTTCAACCTCAGCTCTATAAACCTTCTATAAAAGTTCAGCTTCTTCTGCATGTTGGGCATGATCCCTCCAGTGCAGTCTTGTTCTCAGCTGGTGCAAGATTGCAAGTTGCTGGGACTGTCTATAATGGTATCATGAGCATAAAGGTAAAGGAATTTGTAAGAGGGATTGAAGGGGTTGTAAAATGTAGTGTATGTGGTATTCCTTCTGTGGAGTAGGCTACGTGTATGAATGTAGGGCAGATGTAGGTACCTCTGGTTCAGTACAGGGCAAAGGAAGAGAGAAAGTATGTTTGATGGTAGTCTTGGGGGATTGTTATATCTTATGTTACACAATACTGTTCTTAACTGACAATCTAATAGATTTCTGATTTTTGCTTTTCCCTACAGTCTGTAACATAAAACATTTTCAAATATAATTCATGCAGATGCTGCTATACTGAATTTAGTACTAGACTGGGTCAATTTAGTGTTTTAAGGACAACATACCCTCAGTCTTGCAAGGGCCAGTAAGTATATACAGTAACTCCTCACTTAAAGTCATCCCGGTTAATGTTGTTTTGTCGCTGATCAATTAGAGAACATGCTCGTTTAAAGTTGCGCAATGCTCCCATATAACATTGTTTGGCAGCCACCTGCTTTGTCCACTGTTTGCAGAAAGAGCAGCCCATTGGAGCTAGCTGGTGGGAGCTTGGAACAAGGGTGGATCGGCAGCCCCCCCATCAACTCCCCACTCCCCTAAGTTCCCTGTGTGGCAGCCACCCAGCAGGCTATCAATTGCCAGCAGTTCAGCTGTCCCTCCCCCCACTGCCATGTGCTGCTCCTGCGAGCCTCCTGCTTGCTGTGCGGGAGGTGAGGGGGAGAATAGGGGGGCTAATGTCAGAGTGTCCCCCTCCCCCTGCTTACCCCATCTCCATAGAGTGGGGGGGGGACCGGATGGACATGACAGGGCTCAGGACGGAGGGAGCTTGCTGGCAATAGCTGCTGTCTCAACTTGCTGATCTACTTAAAAAGGCAATGTACTTAGAGTGGGGTCAGCGTACTGAAAGGGGCAACACGCATCTCTCTCTCACTGTGTGTGAGAGTCTCTGTCTGCTATGCTGTCTCCCCTCCCTCCATTTGTGCTGCCTTGTAGAGTGTGAGGCTACATTAACAATGTGTTAACCCTTGCGGGCTCAGCTGTTCTAGTTCATCATTTAGCAGTAAGGCATTCCCTGGGAAATATTCCCACCCTCTTCCACCCTCTGACTCCACCACCTCAACCAAGCTTCACAATCATCATTGCTGTGTACAGTATTAAATTTGTTTGTTTAAAACTTATAATGTGTGTGTGTGTGTGTGTGTGTGTGTGTGTGTGTGTGAGCCTTTTGTGTGGTGAAAAAAATTTCCATGGAACCTAACTCCCCCTTCACCCCCCGTTTACATTAATTCTTATGGGGAAATTGGATTCGCTTAAAGTTGCATTTTTCAGGAACATAACTACAACGTTAATCGAGGAGTTACTGTATTACAATTATTGTCTAAATCTAATTTTGATTAGCCATTAAAGACCAGACAAACTCTTCTAACAGTGGTTTTGTGATTTAGGCACTGGAGTGGGACTCTGGAGAACTGTGTTCCATTAATGACTATGCCAAAGACTACCTGTGTGATTTAGGGCAAGTAATTTAATTTCTCTGTGCTTCAATTCCCCATCAATAAAATCATAATTCTTTAACTTGCAGGGCTTTTGCAAGGATAAATCCATTAACACACGTGAGGCAGTCAGAACCATGGTTTAGAGCATCACAGTATTAAAATACCAGTGATTACAGTGCTTGTGCTTTTCAAACGTAAATATTACATGCAGTGAAATATAAAACACATTAAGAAAATCAGGACTTTTAAAAATAGGTTTTCTAGTGGCAAAAAAACAAACAAACCCAATAAATATACTTTTATTTATGGATCATTCCATGCCTAGATGTTCTTCCTAATCATAAACTAATGAATTTAGTATAAACCTAGTTTGTATATTTTGAAAAATAAGCAACTCCTTTTACAATAAAGCATACAAGTATTAAATTAGTATGCACCCAGGAGCTCAGCCCGAATAGCTCAAAGCTCGTTAATTATTTCATCATTTTTTTTTTTTGACATATGGGGAAGCTTACAGAACTGCAGAACTCTTACCTCATACTGTCAGGCAACATGCTAATTAGTAAAGTCTGCTTAAATCTATCCACCTGTCCGTTGTTTTGCTGCCTACCAGGGCCTTTTTCCATGCTGGCAGCAAATCCCCTATCTATCTGCTATCGCAACCTGAATGCAAGAGATTAGTGACCGCAGAGTCAAGCAAGAATCAGTTTACATCCTCTCAGGCAAGAGAATGATATTACTTCACAAGTATGAAATCTGAGATCTCTTTGCCTTTAATTTAGAAAACCTGCAGTTAATAATCACATTAAAGTGTGTTTTGCATGCCAGACAGTTTTTATTTCCTCTGTTATTTTTACAATTTGAATGCCCTTTGTGGTTACCAAAATAACTTGCTGAAAGGCATAAATTAACATTTTAAACTTTTTATGTGTACCAAGGTAGATCTTGTGTGGCCATGAACTTTATATTTTTATAATGTCATATACCAATACCTTTTCTGTGCCTTTAAATTTAACAATGCTAGTTGTATTATTTGTAATAAATCTTCATTTGGCAAACTTAATGTTAATTTGATAAGAATATCCGACTTGAAACCTCCTTTCCTAATTTAGGATATATTATTAGTTTTCCACACAGTTTAAACATTTCAAATGTACAATTTTTCCTTTTGTTTAAGGGCAATTGTTTCCTTAAGAACTAAAACACAGAAATAAGACCTAAGCCTGAAGCTACAAATTCAGCAAGGAAAATGGGTCAAAGACCAGATGTGTTGAGGCTGACAGAGAGCACTGGCACAGGTAACCAGGTCAGCAGGCAGGAACTGTAATTAGAGTAAACTGAACCCAGTTTCCCTTTCATAATCAAAACACTTGATGAAAACAAATCTAATTAATACCACAAGCCAATTGCAGAGAAAATGATTTTTAAAGTTGTATTATCTTTTCAGTTACAAATATAGTCTTACTTCATTATACTGATCAGTTTGAGAGCTCCATTTTGGATGGAATTAAGATGATTTACAAGTCCCACACGAAACTACTAGTTACTAGTTTTAGATAATTAGACACATGAATACATTGAGCCTGGCCTTACCTGGTTTGTTTTGGAGTTTTTGATACACTGGTTGATTAAGGACGATTTTCCTGAGTGATCTTAGAATTACTATAGTAGCAGAAAAACTCCATGTACATCAAAAGACCAAAGTGATAGCAGCAACCAGGAAGGCCATGTAGTTATGGGTCTGTCTATTATATTATAAATCCCTATTTGCAAGGAGTTGTGGGTAAATTATAATATTAAGTTAGACCAGGTGCCTACCCACATTGGTCATAGCTGATTCTGGTAATTTTTAATAGTAGGAGAAAAAGCAACTGTGAAGATATTATTGTGTATAGACTTCTTGAATTTAAGAACAACCAAACTACTAAGGCTTACAAAATAACTACTGATCATCAGTGACTGCACAGCTTCTAATTTCACACTTGTGTCTGTCAATTCAGGGAGATTCTTTTCAGTTTTTTGCATCAATCTAATTAACAGATTGTTAACTGAATCAAGAAAAGAAATTCAGTATGCTCCCAACAAATAAGGAATTTGTTTCTATATTTGTCAGTATCTATAAACCTTCCTCCATCCATCTCAAGACTTTTTTGGGGAGAAGAGCAGAGTTGTCCCCAACCTCTCACTGTCTGCCCCTCCCACATTTGCCCCTCATTGTCCCCTACACTCTTTGCTCTCAACTATGCTTCAGCTACTAATGTAGCATTGCAGGGTTTGAAGTGTTTGCCCCTCTTAGGGAGACCAGACAGCAAGTGTGAAAAATCAGGACAGGGGTTGGGGGGTAATAGGAGACTATATAAGAAAAAGACCCAAAAATCAGGACTGTCCCTATAAAATCGGGACATCTGGTCACCCCAGCCCCTCTCAGCAGGCTGTCTTTCCCCCTCGTAGCAGGGTAATAGTCTGTAGCAGGATGGTAGAATCTGCATGGGGACACAGGACTCCTCTGATGAGTCATATGATGTTGTATGCTTAAACCCTGCATAAAAATATAAACCCTATTAAGTCATAGTGGCAGCTGCATCTTCACTCCCACCAGGATATGCATCTGAGAGGCAGAAGGAATTACAGGCCAAAGCAAATGATACTTGGCCAGAAGACCCTATGAAAAGCCAAGTTTGGTAAGAAAGCTTAGGGTATGTCTCCACTGGAAACGCAATAGCAACACAGCTGCAGTGTAGACATTTACTACAGCAAAGGAAGGGATTCTTCCGTTGCTGTAGTAAATCCACCTCTCCACGAACCAATAGCGAGATCAATGGAAGAATTCGTCTGTTGACTGAGTGGTATCTACAGCATTGCTTAGGTCAACTTAATCACATCGCACAGGGCACAAAATATTTCACAGCCCTGAGCGATGTAGTTAAGCCAACCTAACTTTGCAACATAGACCAGCACATAGGATATAAAACTCAGTCTGTTATTGTTATCTGTGTCATCAGTAAAGCCAAACCACAGGAAAGGGAATGTTTAAAGTGTGTGTATATTCTGTTTACAGCAGGATGGAAAACTCACCTGCTTACATTTCCTGTCCCTTACAGTGCAGGAGGAGAAACCTCAGGTTTGAAACTAGGGCTGAAGACACCCTCTGTAATAGCAAAAACAATGAGGAATCCTTGTGGCACCTTAGAGACTAACAAATTTATTTGGGCATAAGCTTTCATGGGCTAGAACCCACTTCATCAGATGCATGGAGTGGAAAATACAGGAGCAGGTATAAATACATGAAAAGATGGGAGCTGTCTTACGAAGTGTGAGGTCAGTCTAATGAGACAATTCGTTTAACAGCAGGATACCAATGGAGGAAAAGTAACCTTTGAAGTGGTAATGAGAGTGGCCCATTTCAGACAGTTGACGAGAAGGTGAGAGTAACAGTAGGGAGAAAATTAGTATTGGGGAAATTAGGTTTAGGTTTTGTAATTACCCAACCACTCCCAGTCTTTATTCAGGCCTAATCTGATGGTATCCAGTTTGCAAATTAATTCCAGTTCTGCAGTTTCACGTTGGAGTCTGTTTTTGAAGGTTTTTTATTGAAGAATTGCCACTTTTAGGTCTGTTATTGAGTGACCAGAGAGATTGAAGTGTTCTCCTACTGGTTTTTGAATGTTATGATTCCTGATGTCAGATTTGTGTCCATTTATTCTTTTGGGGTTCTCCTCAATGGCCAGGTCAAAGGCCTGGAATGAGAGAACTTGAATGGAGCAGAGCCTGCTTACAAGTCTTTTCAGAGAGGAAACTATAGAAAGTGTAGCAGCTGTGGCTGTTGGAGCTGGAAAAAAGGCTGTAGAAGTGCTCCATGGAAGAATGAAGAATGGTTGTACCAAACTTTAGGGGAAAGCTTAAAGACAGTAGGTAACACAAGACATTCCCATAAGAGCAAAGGGAAGTCAAGCCTGAGGGAAAGGCTCAGGATGGGAGAGTCTCAGCTAGGACAACTGGAGATATTTTTCTGAGGTTTTGTGGAATCAGACCTTGGCACCAGGAGGGGAGGCGTTGTTGAGACTCAAACAGCTATCCTAAGATGAGAAAACTGAGGTGCAGCACCACTGGCTGCTAGGAAGGAAGTTTATCAACTGTTATTACACCACCTCTTTGACAGCACAGATTTCAAGTGGCTGAACTATTTAGGATTATCCTACCTTACCCTGATAAGCAGCAAGGTATGAGCTCCCTTCCCCTGAACTCCCTCTAACCACTTTTTGGCCAAGGCACTGAACAGGGATGCTGTCATCTCACTGCAAGGTGAGAGCTCACAACACATATGCTCACAATGCTCAGGTATCAAAGATGTTGTCTAGCAGAACCAAGGAAGAGTACACTGCATTTCTGATATTTCTAAGCAGTTTTTTTTTTTTTTTTTAAATAAAAGCCAACTTTTCAGGCAAAGAAATAAAGGACAAAAGCCCAATTATTTTTTTAAAAATTAAAATTTGTTTAAGACTGGCCAAAAGCATATTATATGATCTATTGTGTCAGGATGATAATTATTAACCCCTTCCCCCATGCACAAACAAACAAAAGCCAACATACAAAAACAAACACTTGAAACCACAAAAAGACTAAGTTAAAATAACGTTAAGGATCTGACATGTTGACAAAAGCCAGACACACTCTCCTTAAATCACTTCATTCTGCTTAAGAATTGCAGTGGAAATGAGAATCTCAGAACAGTTTGGTATTACAAATACCACCACCACAAAGGAATATAAGATGACCTACAAAGTGGGAAGAAAAAAATTCTGCTGGTGCTCTTTTTTTGCTTCTTTTTTATGCATCATGGTCAGTGCTTTTGGGTTTTCTTTTTTAACACTGCAAATACTAAGTTTTTTCTACTGTTTTTGCTAAAGGACCTTTTGTTGACTATATAGAGTGGGATGATGACATCATAAAACACTGAAACTTGAGCAGTTGAAAAGAGGGAAGATTTCTAGTTGGATTATTTAAAAAAAACCTTTATTTTTGTTAATACCTATTTAGCCAAGCTCCTGACAAACACCTGAAAGCAATCCACAAAGAGTCAAATACAGTAGTTTGCAAGCCCTACAAAGAATTCTCTGCAAAAACGGGTAAAACAAGACTCCTGATACTTCTAGGCAAAAAGTAAGCAAGAATTATTGTAAAAATCTCAGGCTCTCTTGATATATTATAAAGAAGAAAAAGCCCACACTAAATTCCCTCTAAGCTGCGTGGCCAGGGAGAGGTGCCTTTCCCCTGGCCTGGTGCTGCCGCGGCAGGGGAGAGGCACCTCGGCCACAGCCCCAGTGCTGCCGGGGAGAGGTGCCTCTGTGCCAGCCCTGGGCTGCTGCAGTCAGAGAGGGCTGTGGAGAGTTCTCTCCCCCAGCTGCAGCCTGCACCTCAAACCCCTCATCCCTGGCCCCACCCCAACGTTCGCACCCCCTGCATCCCAATCCTCTGCCCCAGCCCTGAGCCCCATCCGACACCCTGAACCCCTCATCCCCACCCCAAAGCCCTCACCCTCAGTCGGAACCCCCAACCCCCCCGCAACCCTCTGCCCCAGCCCTGAGCCCCCACCCCCTTCCACATTCCGAACCCCTCGCCCCCCCCCCCCACATTACCTCCATATTGGTGCACATAACAAAATTCATTCCGCACATGGATGTCAACAATTAGGGGGAACATTGCACACTATTATTTTTTGCTTTGAAGACCACATGTAAGAGTTCTGGTTCATTCCTTAGATGAGACAAGCCCAATGTCCCTCTGGCCTGGATAATCCTAGACTAGGCTGTAAATAAAGACTCCATGTCACTTTTGACAAGATTAAGGGATAACCTAATATCCATGTTTATGGTAGTTCCTAACTCCAGTTTCTAACAACCAAAGCATCAACAGTGGGGGAGCTAATGTACACAGGGCTCCAGGCAATTGCTGTCCTGTTAAGCACCATTTCATTGAAACCTGCTCAATGCAGGTCTATGCAACACAGTGGTAAATATAATAGTGATTGCTGGTGCCTGGTGTACAAAAGTGGAGCTGCACCAGCATTAGCGGGAAGTGTTCAGATTAAAGCCTAGTATAGACAAGGCTTACATAAGCTACTTTATTGCTGGGGCTACACAGTGGGGTGCCTGTTTACTGACCACTCCCGCCTCCCCAGTTCTGGCCCGGGTCACTTTGCAGGAACCCTGCCCGTTTAGCCCCCGTTTGCAGGCCCCTTTAGAACCGCACACAGGCTTTCATGTGGATAACATCTCCTTCTGTCTGGGGCTGGTTTAATAACAATAGGGTTACCATCCGTCCGTAGTTCCCCGGACATGTCCGGCTTTTGCGTCTCTAAATAGCCGTCCGGGAGGAATTGGTAACAAGGTTAAAATGTCCGGTTTTTTTTTCTCCCTCGCCTCCCTCCCTCCCTTCCATGCAGAGTGCGGCTGCTGATTGGGCGGCTGGGCCGACTGACCCACTCCCATTGGCCTCCAGCAGCCAGAGCCCTCCCCTGCTCCCCCCTCCCTCTGTCTGCAGCCCTGTGTAACACAGAAACCGACCCACCGGGCAGCGTGTTTTGCAAACATGTGGAGCCAGAATGGTAAGGGGAGTCCCGGGGGGGGGCAGTCAGGGAGCGGGGGAGTGTTGGATGGGTCCCCGGCCTCCACCTGCCACCCCCCCTCCTTGCGTCCCGTCCCCCCGTGGGCTCCCCCTGCCTGCCTCTCCCTTGTCTGCTGCCCCCGGGTCCTAGTGTCCCCCATCTACTAATGGGAAGACAGGCTGCCCTTCCACCCTAGCCCTGAGCCTCTCCAATGCCCCAAACTCCTCAGCCCCAGCCCTCATCCCCCCACACCCTAATCCTCTGCTCCATCCCTGAGCCCCCTCCTGCATCATGAACCCCTCATCCTCAGACCCACAGCCCTCACCCCTGCATCCCCTCCTATCCCCAAACCCCCTCCCCACACCCCCCTCCTGCCCTCAAACTCCCTCCCAAAGCCTGCACCCCCTCCCTTTGCACCGCCTCCCACCCCCAAACTCCATCCCAGAGCCTGCACCCCTCACCCCCTCCTGCACACCCACCCCCTGCCCCAGCCCAGAGCCTGCACCCAGCACCCAAACTCTATCCCAGAACCTGCACCCTGCACCCCTCCTGCACCCTAATCCCCAGCCCAGGACCTGCACCCCAGACCTCCTCCCCCCACCCAACTCCCCTCCCAGAGCCTTAGGCAGGTGGGCGGGGGGTGGGTTCTGGGCAACACCAAAATTTCTACAACCCTGCCACCCATGCGAGTGGATAAGGGTCAGGGCAGTCAGGGGACAAGAAGTGGGGGGGGGGGTTGGGGTGCTGGGGGGGCAGTCAGGGGGTGGGAAGTGGGAGGAAGTGGAGGGGGGTGGGGTGGGGGCAGGGGCAGGGCTAGGGCGGGGCTCCCCCCCCGTGTCCTCTTTTTTGATTGTGGAAATATGGTAACCCTAAATAACAAACTCCTCTTAATCCTCACAGTTCCAAAATAAAGTCCATCACCACACAACAGTCCATACTTTGTTCCAGTGTCTTCTCTCACAGCCGGAACTCTTCTGTCCTATTCTGTTTTCACAGCCCATCCTCTCAGCTCATCCTAGCTGGAATTTAGCTTTCTGACACAGGCTTCTAGGCCCCCAATTTGTAGGCCCAAACTCCATCCTGTTTCGCAACAGGAGCCTCCTGCTCCCTAAACTCCGGCTCTGTCACATCTCCCTTGGTCTTGTTGTCTTCCCTGCAGGAGCCTTCACACACTCTACAATTTCCTGCGCTTCCCCCCTTCTCTGCAGCCTCCTGCTGCTGTTTATAGGGCAATCATCCTGATCTCTTCCAGGTGTGACTCACTCTGTAATCAGGGGTGGCTAGCTCCAGCAGGAGCCACCCTGTTACATACAGGCCACAAGAAATCAATGCTATAGCAGGTATATTTCCAGACCCTGACTCCCCTTGTAAAACATCTCTTATGATTCCTTTTTCCTTGCCAGCTCAGTGCTTACGGGATATATCTTTCTCATCTCTCACCAGATAGCTCAGGGGACAGAGGACCCAGTGGTTCAGTTTCTCTCTCTCTCTCTCAGGACTCTGAGCAGCAGTCTTCTTTCTCTCCCCCAATACTGGGCATGTACAGGCAACATTTGGGGATCTCTCATGTGTGAAAGGCTCTCTATAAAAACATATTTTTAACATACATACATACACACGCACACAGAGACACACACACTTGACAACAGATGAAGAAGGGTGTAGAATGTAATCTTTTAGGACAGGTCTTTGCATTGTGTAATTTGTTAGCGCCCAGAGATTTTAGTGATGGACCCACTAGATATTCAAAGACAGATTCTAAATGTATTGGTCTTTTTATTCTCTGTCTGTACAGTGCCTACCAGAATGGGGTCCATGACTAGTGCTCCCAGGCACTAAAGTAATATAAATAATAATAATAATAAATAATAATGGTCTCTCAGGCAGATTTTTGTTAACAATTTTTGTGCAAGTCTGTGTTTAAAGATTTCTTTTTCACACATAGTACACTGTCAAACTCCTTACAATAAAATGTATTACTTACAACTCCTGAGTAAACTAAAGTGTCTTCTAATGAGGCCTTCGCTGGCCAGTACTATTAAGTGAGAGACACTCCTATCTCTAAACAGAACACAATGTATTTCACTATCTGCAGTATATTGCGTGACAAATTGCTTAGTCACATGCACATCAAGACCCCTATAGCTTGCCTGGATATAATATAGGTTTATTTAGTTTCTTAATGACAGGGATAAAAATCACCTATGGTTTGTTTCCAGAGAAAAGGTAAAAACACTTTATAAACTGGCTTGCAGATAACTCACTGTAACCTATATGACAATTTATGACTATTTGACTAAATGAAGGTTTGGTTTTCAAAAAAAGTATCTTTGCTAGGTTTTTATTACTGAATACAGAACAACAAGCTCCAAAATGTGCATCAACAGAGTGAAACATTTAAATCTTATTCTCTTTAACCCCTCCAGACTCTTTGGAATAGGATCAACTGAAAAGACTTTTGAATGGTACTCTGCAGACACTGTAGAGCATATACAAGTGATCTATTGCTGAAAATGAAATTTTTTTTTTATACTTTTCAGGATAACACTTTAAATCCTTAAGTACAGTTTGTTATATAATATGGCACACGATCATAAAATAAGTATTTGAATAAGGATATTAATTATTTTACACAATACCATTGTTAACCATATTATAGTCTGGAAATAGAAACTGCAATAGTATCAATCTCAGACCAACTGTTTTATCATTTTGTAGAAATATTTCAGTTTAATTAATGGAACCCCCCTGTCTAAATGCTATTAGCTGATTCATACTTTTTTTTTTAAAACCTGGCTTAAACAGAACTGTAAACTTTAGCTAAGTCTCACAAATGTCCATTTGCAGTTAAAAGGGGTTAGTTACTACGAACACTAAAACTGGCGTTGTTTTTCTGTTATCAGGTTACAGTAGCTCAGGTCTCTAAGCACTAGAATCCCCCATACAGCTGATCAGTTACAGCTGTTAATTGTGGAGCAAGGGACTGCTGACATCTGCTTCTTGCTTAGTTAGTTAATGGTTCACTTCCAGGTCCTAAAAGGATTGCAGCCTCTCTCAAAAGACAATGTTGGACCCCATCTATGTCTGCCTTCTACACTGCCTGTCTTGTTCTGGTTTGTCACTCTCCATACAAAGCAAATCTGAGTGAACTCACATCTGGCACTGATCGACCCAATTCGTGAGCAATCTTTTCCCATCGACCTGGGGTCCCCCCTGGGAACTTAACCATACTTCTTGTCAGCTGGCTAAGGTCCTCTTCTGTCCATTCAGGTGCCTGCAAAACATTTGTAAAACATTTATTATGCTGGGAAAATTAAAAAAATGAAGTTGGATAAAATAGTGAACAAAGACATTAAATAAATTAATCAAATAATGGCTGTTGTAACAATGTAATTTAATATGGTTTCCAAAGCTTGTTAGTTGAATGCTCTGTTTCTTCCACTCTGTTACAGAAAACAGTACATAAAAACAGCCGTCAGTGAAGGAACTTGAACCATTAAAAATATTTAATATACAAAATGTACATTAGTGCAGTAGACACATTTAACTTATTCACTATGAAAAAAGCAAGCAATAAAAATCAAAATAAACAATTTTACTGCTTAAAGATTAAACCACAGTCTAAGATATCAACATTTTAGATATATATAAAATCCTCTTACGTATAACTGAATGATATATAAAGGAAGAGAAATCTTTAAAAAGTCCTCAATTGAAAATATACTGAAAATAATCTTAAAATGTTATTTATAAATCTGTATCTTAAAACAGCATGCCCAATTCAGTCAGTTGTTAAAGCCCCCATAATGTATTATATTTTAACATTTTGGGAGTGAAATCTGACAATTTTACATTCCACTGAGAATTTTTTTTTTTAAAAGCACCTAAATCCTGTGGCTTCTGTGCACTGTACACGAAGAAAACAGAAAGAAACTGGACATTTTCAAAGAGCAACAAGGCCCAATAACCAAAATATAAAACAATGTTCTACTGTAACAGCATGCTGCAAATTGTAAACAATTTCCTCCTTTATGACAACCATATAAAACTGAGTAAAAAGCAAGAAAACACTGGTTCCTCAGATATAATTGTCAAATTAACTATTAAATCTTTGTATGTTGAATTGCCTCTCCAAGAACACACGGCTCTGTACCCAGCCTTCCACACTAGTAAAAGAAGGGACTATTGAACTAAGCATTTGTAAAAAGTAGTTAACCATTTCTATTTTTTTAAAAGAATCCTTTATGATAAATACCTTTTCTAATCACCATTTCTGATAATGAACAGGCATATATCAAGCAGTTTGCATTACAGAGCCATCAGCACAGAACAACAGTCAGAGGTGAGTGACCCCAGGGACCATCTCCACAGCTACAGCAAAGCTTCTCCCTGACACTAATCCTGCCTGTCATTCTCCCACTGTGCTCTAACCACACTGACATCCGCCTGCCGCACTGCAAGCTTAACGGGCCCTTCCTGACTTTTTACTGTCTCCCCCAATCAATGGTTCAAGCGTGCTCTTTTCACCATGTCCAAATGGCAGCTTCACTCATAATCAAAGTGCACTGCCCCTGTTAAAGGGCTTCCCGAAAGGCTCTACCATTTGCATTCATTTGCAAAGCAAACTACTTTTATTCACTTTGTTCTGCTATCAAGAATGTTCCCTGAAGCAGATAAATTGGCATAAATACAACCTGCCACTTAAGAGACAGTAAATAATAGCCAATAGTGGGGAGGATTTTATCAATTGTTCTATTTTGTAGCCGCGTAATTCTTTGTTCATCAAATGCTAAAAGCCTCAAATATTCATATTTATATAGCTTTTAATACAAGCATGAATTCATTATCTATCAGTTTAAATGTAACACACACACACACAGTAGTGAGAGAGATATAACACATACACTACATATATAATAAAGTGGGTATGTATACTAGTGGCTTGTGAAGAACATGATAAATACAAACCAGGTTTCATTATCACACAGTAACCTTACAGTTTATTTATTGTACAGAATAAAAGCATACATGTTCTGAATTAAAACTTCTTTATTTACATATTTCCATAACTTTGGGGTTCATAGAAGTGAAGTTATTGGGTACCTATACATATTCTAGTTTTGAAAATATAATTCCAGCACTATTTATTTATTTTTAAAATAAAAGAGGCTAAGTAGAGAATTTTAATTAATAAGTTTTTCATACGTAGTACAGAACTGCACACACTGAATGTAAGCATTAGTAAATGCAATTTGTTTCAGAAACAAATGAAAATTATGTTGTACATTGATTTCAAATGTAAATGCTTGTAGCACAAAAGTAGCTGCACAGATGTATCTTAACACAATATTCAAAGCATAGCCAAACAATTTCACACAAAAATCAAAGTCATATTTCTGCACTAATAGAAACATTTTAGAGGTAACAAATTGTCTGATATGTTTTAAATTCTTTAAAACCATTTTTTGTAAGATTTGATTCTTGGATGTGCTGCATATTTTAATTCTTGTGTGTAAATGTTACAAAAGTAAACACATCATTTTCCTTAGCTATCATCATCATATAGGAATTCTAATAAAAACCTACTGTCTACTGATCTTTAATAAACAATACTGATCTTTAAAAAACAAACAAACAAACCTACTAATTCTATGTGCATCTATGATACCAATATGTTGAATGTACTGAATGAAACAATTATTTCAATAACATGGTAACTTACAAGAATACAATTTAAAACAATAAAATAAAAATAAGGACATAAAATTGATAGGTCTGAAATTCTTTAATAGAGCTTTTTAGGAATCCATTATTAACCACAAGTGCTGTAAAGAGCTTTGGTGAATTTGCAATTCCTCAGCAATAGATAATTGTGTCTTTAGATGCAACAGTGCCTACTATGATCCAACTACCACAAGCAGCCATGAGGGTGGCCATAGTGTGAATGTATTCTCCCTATTCTGATTTGGAGCCAACTGTAACAGTCTCAAATGAATGCATAAGCATACAGCTTTGTCACTTAAAACCATGTGTGTCCAATATTACTGAAACACTGGGCCAAAATTCATCTCTGCAGTTAGGTAATGGAAGATACCACATAGTGAGGGGACAGCTGTTGTGACTACACAAGCATTCAGATTTTGCATCAGAAAAGCCCTGCTCTGGGATTAACTCTCCACACTGAATACAAAATGAAAGTAAACAGAGCTATAGGCCTCAGCTTTTAACGACTGCTGTCGATTAATCGCAGTTAACGCACACGATTAACTAAAAAAAAAATAATCGCAATTAAAAAAATTTATTGCAATTAATTGCACTATTAAACAATCAAATACCAATTGAAATGTATTAAATATTTTGGATGTTTTTCTACATTTTCAAATATATCGATTTCTATTACAACACAGAATACAAAGTGTACAGTGCTCACTTTATATTATTACAAATATTTGCACTATAAAAATGATGAATAAAAAATAGTATTTTTCAATTCACCTCAAACAAGTACTGTAGTGCAATTTCTTTATCATGAAAGTGTAACTTACAAATGTAGATTTTTGTTGTTGTTTCCTAACTGCACTCAAAAACAAAACAATGTAAAACTTTAGAGCCTGCAAGTCCACTCAGTCCTACTTCAGCTAATTGCTCAGACAAACAAGTTTGGTTACAATTTGCAGGAGATAATGCTGCCTGCTTCTTGTTTACAATATCACCTGAAAGTGAGAACAGGCGTTCACATGGCACTGTTGTAACTGGGGTCACAAGATATTTACGTACCAGATGTGCTAATGATTCATATGTCCCTTCATCTTCAACCACCTTTCGATAGGACATGCCTCCATGCTGATGATGGGTTCTGTTCAATAACGATCCAAAGCAGTACGGACCGACGCATGTTCATTTGCATCATCTGAGTCAGATGCCACCAGCAGAAGGTTGATTTTTTTTTTTTAATTTTTAATTTTTTTTTGGTTGTTCGGGTTCTGTAGTTCCGCATCGGATTGTTGCTCTTTTAAGACTTCTGAAAGCATGCTCTACACCTCATCCCTCTCAGATATTGGAAGGCACTTCAGATTCTTAAACCGTGGATCGAGTGCTGTAGTTATTTTTAGAAATCTCACATTGGTACCACCTTTGTGTTTTGTCAAATCTGCAGTGAAAGTGTTCTTAAAACGAACATGTGCTGGGTCGTCATCTGAGACTGCTATAACATGAAATATATGGCAGAATGCAGGGAAAAACAGAACAGGAGAGACACAATTCTCCCCCAAGGAGTTCAGTCTAATTAATGCATTATTTTTTTAACGAACATCATCAGCATGGAAGCATGCCCTTTGGGAATGGTGGCTGAAGCATGAAGGGGCATACGAATGTTAAGCATATCTGGCACGTAAATACCTTGCAATGCCAGCTACAAAAGTGCCATGTGAACGCCTGTTCTCACTTTCGGGTGACATTGTAAATAAGACGCAGGCAGCATTATCTCCCATAAATGTAAACAAACTTGTTTGTCTGAGCAATTAGCTGAAGTAGGACTGAGTGGACTTGTAGGCTCTAAAGTTTTACATTGTTTTATTTTTGAATGCAGGTTTTTTTTTGTACATAATTCTACATTTGAAAGTTCAACTTTCATGATAAAGAGATTGCACTACAGTACTTGCATGAGTTGAATTGAAAAATACTATTTCTTTTTTTTTACAGTGCAAATATTTGTAATAAAAATAAATATAAAGGGAGCACTGTACACTTTGTATTCTGTGTTGTAATTGAAATCAATATATTTGAAAATGTAGAAAACATCCAAAATATTTAAATAAATGGTATTTATTATTAACCGTACGATTAATCGTGATTTTTTTTAATCGCTTGACAGCCCTACTTTTAACATTAATTACATTTACAAATTTAAAAATTCATAGCATTTGCTCAAATTATATTCCTTTAAATGGCTTATTGTACAAGTCTTGTAATATTGAAGAATGAGGTCAGTCAAACCCCTCTGCAACCTTTAAAGAGCAACTAAGAATGTGGTATGTTATTTTGCATCACTATTATGTGTAGTAAAAGCAGTTAAATGCTATGAGGTCTCTTCTTCTTTAATAAAAATAATTCCTTCTTCAAACAATAGAAACTAAAACTCAAGTTGTTAAGAACACAGAGTAGCATTTGTTTTCAAGAAAAACCATCTTTTTGGTCTCTAATTTAAAATTATTAATATTTTGAAGAATTACACAACTGCATAGAATTTTACTGATAGACTTGAGAAGTATTTACATTTTAGAATTCACATCAAAGTTCCCATGTTTAAAAAGGATCCATTCTAGTTTGATGATTATCAAGAAATTCAAAGGCTGAAATTCTGCCCTTGGCCTACCCCATTGTACACATAAGAATATGTCTACATAGTAGGTGGTCAGACACTGCTTCTGACACGTTTTAGTCCAACCCCTCCCCCCCCATCCAACACATAGAGCCCTTGGATATGGCTAAACATCCTAAGAACATACCGTTAGAGGTGGCCTACACTGAAAAGTTAGTTTGGCATAGCTGTGTGTCTCAGGGGTGTGAAAAATCCACACCTTGGAGACTTAATTAAGCTAACCTAACCTTGGGTCAAGACAATGCAAAGTCAATAGAAGAATTCTTCCATTGCCTGAGCTACTGCCTTCCGGGGAGGTGGATTATGTACAGCCATGGGAGACCCCTTCCTGTCGCTGTAGTAAATGTCTACACTGAAGTGCTACACAAACACAGCTGCAGCATTGCAGCTGTGCCATTGTAGTGCTTTAGGTATAGACATACACTTAGTCTTGCCAGCTTATCTGGGGGTGTGTCTCTGCCTACCCATTTTGCAGGATGTAGCTAAAGCATGTGTAGCTGACTTTAAATATTTGGATAGTCTGCCAATGCTATTCCACAATTCCCAGGGCCTGTATGTTCCAGCCCTTCTATCTGCTGACTTCCCACTTGCCTCCTATGCAGAGGAAGCTAACTGCTGGTTTAAATACAGCCATTAGGCATTAACCCTTCATTGCAAGTATATTACGCTACTGTTAACACAACTAAACCCAGTTCAGTCAAACAGAAGAAAGATGCCCACCAACCAGTGATTCTGGCTAACCTGTAGTGTGAGGGCTGCAAGGTCCTTTTTTTTTTTTTTTTTTGGCAGAAGTAACAGAAACATGCATTTATATGATTAAAATCTTGATGAGGGTGGTGGAGGTTGACATTGACCAAACCACACACTATTGCAGGGAGCAGATCAAGCACCTCAAGTCCACTTACCTCATGATGAAGGATGGGAATGGAAAGTCTGGCAACTACTATGAAAAATCTAACCAGGTGTTGCCACCGCCTCAAGAGATGATCATACAGGACTGTGGGCTCTGGAGTCAAGAAAGTATGATTTTCAGACTAATGGCAGAGTCGACAGGGATGGTACCAGAGGAGAGCCGGCTGCCACAGGGGCTGGAGTCACAAGAACAGACCCCAGAACAGAACATAGTGCTGGAACCAGCCTAGGCACCACAGCCAAATCGACGAGGGGATGTCCTGGGCCCAAATGAGAAAGTTACTCACCTTGTGCCGTAACAATGGTTCTTCGGGATGTGTGTCCCTATGGGTGCTCCACTGTAGGTGTGTGTGCACCCCTGCGTCTCTAATCAGAGCTTTTAGGTAGCAGTGTCCATTCAGCCCACACATGCAATGTCCCTCTCTAAGTGGTCTGTGCGGGTGAACCTCACTCAATTCCTTCTCTACAGCACAGCCCCTTATGGAGAACTCCGAAGTAGAGGGGAGGAGGGCAGATAGTGGAGCACCCATAGGGACACAGATCTCGAAGAGCCATTGTTACTGCACAAGGTGAGTAACTTCCTCTTCTTCTTCAAATAGTGTCCCTTTGGGTAGTCCACTGTAGGTGACTTCACAGCAGTATCCCCCATGTAGGGTTGGGGCATTGGTTGTTACTACTGTGGAGCCGAAGATGGCATCGGAAGCTGAATTTCCAGTGATCGCATAGTGTTCTGTGAAAGTGTGGCCAGAGGTCCAAGTCACTACTCTGCAGATTTCCGAGATAGGGACATCTTTAATGAATGTGACCGAGGTAGAAATTAACCTTATGGAGTGTGTATGGATTCTAGATGGAGACAACAGAATGCGTCCTTGATAACAGTGATTAATGCAACCCAAGACCCATTTGGATATCTTTGAGGCGATATTGCGGAGCCTTTGGATCTTTCTGCAAATGAAAGGAAGAATTTAGGGGACTTCCTGAAGTCCTTAGTCCTGTCCAAGTAGAATGCTAATACTTTTCTAACATCTAGCATATGCAAAATCGCCTCCTTGTTTTCATGATGTGGTTTTGTGAAAAAAAAAACAGGAAGATGGATCTGTTGATTCCCATGGAAAGTGGAGGCAACTTTAGGGAGAAATTTGGGATGCGGCCTCAGAGTTGCTTTGTCTTTAAAAAAAGACAGTGTATGATGGGTGTGCCATTAGGGCTGCTACTTCTCCTATGTGCCTAGCTGAGGTGATGGCAATTAGAAATGCTGTCTTCATAGACAGGTGTAAGAGAGCAAGTTGCCATGGGTTCAAAAGGAGGTCCAATCAAAGCACTGAGAACTAGGTTAAGATCCCAGGTTGGAGCAGATGGTCTCACATGCAGGAAGAGTATCCCAATGTTCTTAAGGAATCTACACGTCAGTGACTGAGCAAACATCGAGTATCCATCTATCTGACACTGGAAAGCAGTTATGGCAGCAAGATGTACTTTAAGGGAGCTGAGTGAGGGTTTTGACCTCTTGAGGTCTAAAATGTAATCTAAAATCAGAGGGAGGGAAGACAAAGCTGGGTCTGTGTGCTTAGAATGACATCAAACTTGGAATCATTTCCATTTTTGTAGGTAAGTACATCAGGTGGTAGACTTTCGGCTGTAAAGAAACACGTCTTTCACCTCTCAGAGCATTCTAACTCTAAGTCTTGGAACCAAGAAGGAGCTAGGTCTGGAGGTGTCCGGTAAGGGAACCAGACTTGTCTTGGCCAGAAGGGGGCAATCAGAATAACTCTCATTTTATCTCATCAATTTTTCAACAGGACCTTGGATAGAAGCGGAAACGGATGAAAGGCATACAAGAGATCTCTGTCCCATAGGAGGATGAGGGCATCTCTGAGTGAATGTTTCCCCAGACTGGCCCTGGAGCAGTAACGAGGACATTTCTTGTTCTGGTAAGTACCAAAGAGATCCGTAGTTGAGGTTCCCCAAAGAGCGAATAGGTCTCAAAGCGCCTCTGGGTTCAGCTCCTATTCGTGGTCATGAGAAAAGTACCGACTGAGGCTGTCGGCTGGCACGTTCTGTATCCCTGGTAATTAGACAGCTAAGATGAGCACATTGTGATGGGTGCACAGATTACAAAGTTTGAGAGCTTCTGTGCAGAGGGAGGGAGATCTGGCACCCCTCTGGCGATTTATATAAAACATACAGGTCATATTGTCCATCATGACCTTTCTGTGGGTGCTCTTGATGAAAGGCAGAAAGTGTTCACAGGTGTTCCTGATGGCACTTAGCTCCAAAAGACTGATATGGAGAATCACTTCTGTGGAAGACCACTTGCCTTGAACCTTGCAGTCATGTAGGTGAGCTCTCCAGCCTATTAGGGAGGCATCCGTCATTAGAGACAGCATCAGTGGCAGTTGCATGAATGGAACGCCTGCTCGGATGTTAGATGGGCCTTTCCACCAGCCCAGGGAGTGCTTTACTGCAGAGGGCAGTGATAGCAATTTGGTTAGTTTGTCCCTGTTCAGGGGATAGACAGAAGTGAGCCACATCTGAAGACGCCCCCATGAACATCTGGGCATTTGGGGTGACGAAGCTGCATGTTGCCATATGGCCTAACAGCTGCAGGCAGTTCCTGGCCGATGTTTGAGGACTGGCCTGGACTGTCTCTATGAGACTTACAAGAGGGTGAGTCTGTGTAACAGGAGGAACGCTCTTGCTTGTACTGCATCGAGGTAGGTGCCGATAAACTCCAGTCACTGTACCGGGGTCAATGCTGATTTCTCTAAGTTGAGCTGTAGATCCAGCTATGCAAATGTGCACGTGGTTGTCTGGGTGGCTCGTATGGTGTCCCTGAAATGAGGAAGTCCTGAGGAGGCAGTCGTCTAGATACGGGTAGATCACAATACCCAATGTTCCAACAAGGCCACTGAACAGGCCACTGGTCCTGCTGATACGGATGTCGTGCCGGTTTCTAGGACCAATGGGACTAACACCTGCAAGATTATAAGTGATATCGACCTGCACTGGGGCGATCTCTGGTGAGAGGCTGGCTGGTACTGGGAGTATGGAGACGGGTGCCTCGATTCTGGCATTCCATGGATTCTGGCCTCATGGAAGGACAGCACCGTGCCAGAGACCTAAATCTTCTGGCTGGAGACCGAGATTGCAGGGCCAGTGTCTTAGGCTGTGGGGACGAGGACATACACCTATGATCTGGGGACCAATGGTGCTCCACCGCTCTCTGGGGGAGGGGGTCCTATGGCTGACTTGCCCTTGGATTGCAAGGCCTTAGCCATGTCTGGCAGCTGGCGTGGCGTCTGTGATACCGGAAAGCCCATGAAGGTCTTTTGACACTCAAAGCTGCCCAGGCGGCCAAGGTCCCAGTAGCAGCCGGGGTCCCCTGCCGCTTTCAGGAGTCGGAGGTGGATCCCTAGTTGGGCTAGGGGGTCCGACCATAGCAGTACCCCCTTGTAGCTCCGGGGCTGGCGCATGGCCTGAACTAGGTCCTTTGCCCAGAGCCCCCTTCCCCTCCTTAAGTGG
Organism: Terrapene triunguis; assembly: GCF_002925995.2. Lineage (NCBI taxonomy): Eukaryota > Metazoa > Chordata > Testudines > Emydidae > Terrapene > Terrapene triunguis. The sequence goes on from NW_020664435.1 coordinate 40,088,847, forward strand.
CGCAGGGGAGCCTCTTTTCTTTTGTCGCTTTTTGGGCACAGGTGAGGGGGAACGGTGCCTGGCAGAGCCCGGTGCCGGCGGGGCGCTCTGCACCGACACTGAGGTGCTAGGAGCAGAGTCCAATCGGGAGGGCTCCAATGCCGGACGAAGTGCAGCCTTCATGAGGAGGGTCTTCAAGCAGATATCCTGCTCCTTCTGGGTTCTGGGATGAAAGTTCTTTTGCAAATCCTGCACTTGTCCTTTTATATAGGATTCCCCCAAGCACTTCAAACAGCTGCTGTGGGGGTCACTAACAGGCATTGGCCTGTTGCATGATGAACGGGGTTTGAAGTCCAGGGAACGGGGCTAACTAAGTACCTAAGAACTACATACAAAGAGAACAACAATGGTCTGTTAAGAACTGCTAACATTCTTGCAATGCTAGACGAGGTGCTCCGACCAACCGTCATGGGCGGTAAGAAGGAAATGAAAGGGAGTAGGGCTGGTGGCACCTAATATACCGACGCATGAGCGCAGCACTCCGAAGGGCACTACTGCTGACCCTACGGATACTGCTAAGGCAAAAATCTCCGATGACTGTGCATGTGGGCGTGCGCACACCTAGAATGGAATCAACATGAGCAAGCACTTGAAGAACTGCAGCTTATCTGCCACCCTCTTAGTAAGGTCTTGCAAGTTCTTGAAATCTTCAGCTAGTAATGGAGGAGGGCGGCATTACAGCCTCATCTGGCAAAGATGAGAAGCTTGCTGGAGGGGTAGCTTCCCCTTTGGGCCTTTCCTTCTGTTCCACAAAAGTTTTCTCCTCTGTTCAAGGGCTCTGGACAGTGATGCTATAGGAGACCATCTAGCAGACTCTCTCAGAGATACTGGATGCCCGCAGAATATGGGATCTGTACATAGTCCAAGGATCCCAATACAGCCATTTGGGGAGGAAAGCATGGGTGGTGGTGGCTTCCAAGGGGACCCGTACCACAATCATGGGTCGTCTTGATGGAATGGAAGAGGATCCTTGTATTGTGACAGTGGGCCACGACAGGCCAGGCAAATGACATCCTCCTGGTTACTGTCAGACTTGTCACTGGGTAAGGGTGACGCTGACCAGGATATTGGTGGTATACGGCCCGGTCCAGAGGGTGATTCTGGGCGCCGGGAAGTGCTTGGTACTGGCTCTGAATAATGGGGATTGCGGTTCTTCCCCAACCATCAGGTCTCTAGGGTACCAGAACTCTTGCAGTACCGTCAGCTCATTCAGTACTGCAGAGGAGTGTCCGTGGTATGTTGTCGGTACCAAAGGTTGTGAAGGTGCAGAGCGGTTCCCTACACAGGAGCTTTATCGCATCCAGTACTGAAGATTTTCTTGGTGCTGCTCCTTTAGAGGTGGTACGGTATTTGTCTTTGTCCTTAGGGGGGCGGTACCGCTCCCTCAGAGCCTGAGCCCCTGGCGTCTCTAGGTGATGTAGCAGAGCTCATAGTGGAGGTACCCTGATGCTTCTGGGTACCGTGCTTCAGAGCCGCTGATACCGAGGTGGCCAATCGCACTGGGGAACCCCTCTGGCTGGCCAGTGACTCAGTTTGGGGGCTTGGAGCTTTTACGGGGGGAATCTGCTGGTCTTTTCTGTGACACTACTCCCTCTGAAGTTGAAGGCTCTGGGGATGATCCAGGGTCAGCACTGGAGTCCCCTGGAAGTTGAAGTGCCTTCTCCTTCAACAGTGAGTGTGTCTGGCCGTTACAGGAATTGACTCCTTGCAGGAGAGGGCACCAGGGGAGCCAGGCCAGGCATGATGTGGGGTAGGAGGGAGGGGAGCTATTACCCTCTAGCAATGAAGAATGCAGAATAAAGTTTTCTCCTCTTTTTTTCAACTGAAATAACTCAGAGTGTCTTCTAAATGCCCCTGGAGTGGGGGAAATCTCCCCAGACTGGGCAGGAAAAATAAACTAAAGTTCTTTTTCTTCTTTTTTTTAATCCCAAAGGAGTAAAAAGGAAATACTACCTATTAAAGAGAACAAAAGAAACAAAAACAACTAGGACTAATGCTAATGACACAGACAAGGAAGGGACAACTGCCCGCTCCATTCGAGGACAAAAGTGGGGAGAAGGAACTGAGGGGGATATGCCCATGCAGTGCTAGATAGCCTTGAGGCAGACCATGAGGGAGGGAGAGTGCATGTGTGGGTTGAACGGATACTGCTACCTAAAATCTCAGTGCAGGGGTGCAGATAAACCTACAGTGGAGCACCCATATGGACATTACTCAAAAGAAGAATCCAAAGATCTGTTAGGGATGGACCTGGGGAGGAAGTGGTATTGTAACAAGATCTGGAGCTAGAGCCTGGTAAATTTGTCCCTCAATTTCCCTGGACAAAAAATAATGTAGTCTTTCATTGCTGTAGCAGGCCAGTCCTCCTCTGATATTTGGATGATTGTTTTGGCTGTACTATAGGTTGGTATGTGAGGCATGGGGAAAAAAGCCATAAAGTTGTATAAAAAGATTGTATTGAAGAATCTGAATCAATATAAATCTAAATCCATATAAAAACAGTAGCAAATGAACTGCAATGCCCAAATAAAAGATACACTAAGCAAATAAACTGCAAGGCCCGCAAAAATTCACTAGCATGTATACTAATGCACCACATAGCATCACATACCCATATGCGCATCATCCTGTGAACCTAGGATGTGGGCATACAAGACATCCCTGATTTCCCTTGTGCATCTAGCTCCAGCAATGACAGATGCACTTCCTGATTGCCTGTACCAGACCTGCAAACCATCAGTGTCTTCAGTCTTCACTTTATGTGAAATATATGCCTTTCACCTCTCAGACATTGTGCAGGGAGCAGCAGGCCACAATAATACGGATGGCATTTGCCACACTGGCATCCAAATGGTTTATAGGCAGCACTATCCTGCCTTGAGCATGCCAAATTCACACTCCACCACCATCCTGCAACTGCTAAGGATGTAATTAAACTTTCTTTTACCAGGCCCTTGAAAGTCAGGGTACAGCAGAGGGACAACGAGGTTCCCTAAAACAACAGTACGCATGGAGACTCTGTTGATAACCATGTCATTTGAAGGGAATAAGGTCTCTGCATGTCCAAAAAGGTAAATGCAAGACAGTGTAATCCCACTACTCTGTCCTTGTGGTCCTGCACCAGAAGCACTGGTCTCCATATAATGAATCTGCAGCTATGGCAGCAAGCATCAGGTGCCTTAATTGTGCCATGACTGTCTGTACCCCTTCCGAGACCTACTGCTGCTGTCTTCCTAACAACAAAAACTGCTGCTGAAATGTCCACCACCATCTCACAGACCCTCTATCTGTATCCTGCAACAACAGTGAGCTGTGAGCAGGAAAAGCTCCCTGGCTTGTCTTTGGCTGGAACAGATAAAAGCAGGGAGTTGGCAGATCTGGAAGAGCCTCAGCTAGTCCATGCGTTGGTGGACTAAGAGCACTTTTGCACAGAGGCTTGGGACAGACAGACAAGTTCTCCCACAATACACCACAAACCTAGCCCTAGATGTAGCCAGTGAGGCATTAAGAACCCTGGGATAAACTCCCAGGTATCCTAGTACCAAACATGTTTCAATGCAGTGCTAGAAGTAGGGTTGCCAACTTTCTAATCACACAAAACCGAATACCCTAGACCTGCCCCTTCCCCGAGGCCTCGCCCCTGCTCACTACATTCCCCCTCCCTCAGTGTCTCGCTCTCCCCCATCCTCCCTCACTTTCACTGGGCTGAGGCAGAGGCTTGGTGTGCGGGAAGGGGTGAGGGCTCTAACTGGGAGTGCAGGCTCTGGGGTGGGGCCAGAAATGAGGGGCTCAGAGTGCAGGAGGGGTTTCTGGGCTGGGGCGAGGGCACCAGCTGGGGGTGCGGGCTCTGGGGATGAGGGGTTTGGAGTGTAGAAGGGGGCTCCAGGCTGGGAGGTGGGGGCCACGAGTTGGTGTGTGGGAGGGGGTACGGGGTCTGGGTTGGGGGTGTGGGCTTTGAGCTGGGGTTGAGGGATTTGGAGTGTGGGAGCAGGCTGCGGCAGGGGTGCAGGAGATGAGAGCTCCTGCTGGGGGTGCAGGCTCTGGGGTGGGGCTGGGGATGAAGGATTTGGGGGCAGGAGGGGGCTCCAGGCTGGGGCAGGGGCTCAGGGTTGGGGCGGTTGGGTGTCTCTGGTCAGCGGTGCAGCAGGACTAAGGCAGGCTGCCTGCCTGCTCTGGTACTGCGCTGCGCCCTGGAAGCAGCCAGCAGGTCTGACTCCTAGGCGGAGGCGTGGAGGGGGAAAGGTGGCTCCATGTGCTGCTCTCGCCCGCAGGCACGCCCCCCACCCCAGCTCCCATTGGCTCCGGTTCCCAGACAATGGAAGTGCAGAGCCAGTGCTCGCGGCAGGGGCAGCGCGCGGAGCCCACGCCGAGAAGCTGGACCTACTGGCCGCTTCTGGGGTGCAGTGTGGTGCCAGAACAGGTAGGGACTAGCCTGCCTTAGACCCTCAGCACCGCCGACCGGACTTTTAGCGGCCCGGTCAGCGGTGCTGACTGGAGCCGCAAGGGTCCCTTTTCTACTGGGCATTCCGGTCGAAAACCAGACGCCTGGCAACCCTAGCCAGAATGGATGTCTCTACATGTATACAAGGCACATGTACTCTGTAATGTGGCTTGGTAAGCATGAGTTTTCAGGTGCAGGAGCCTGGACATGCGTACAGCAAGGAAGTAAAGGGAGAAAGTCTGGCTCAATTCAAGTCAATGGCAGTTTGGCCATTTATTTCAATGGGGGGAAGGATTTCACTATAAGAATCACTTTGCTTAGTTTATTGAATGAAATACATTTCTAGGCTCTGATCCTGCAAACACTCATGCATGTGAATAACTAAGCATGCAAGCAGTCTTTTCATTCTTTATCATGTGCATTAACATTTGCAGGATCAGGTCCCTAGTCAGAACTCATACAACCAAATCAATTTTGTAATTCAAAGCACATTTTATTTGTACCTATATATATGTTCCCATCCAATAGCAATGCTGTATTATGAATAGTACTTAACACATTACAGAATGTATAGTACCTTTAAATTAATTTCTTGCATGCCTGTAATGGAATGGTCTGCTGAAATCTGCCCTGCCTTAGCAAGGCTACTAAGCATCTGGCATTGTGCTCCAACTGCTTGGTGCCAATTAAAGACATACACAGGTCCCAACAGCTCACATTCAGCTGAATTCATACTCACAACTCTTACATTTTTGGAATATACACTATTATTGCTCAGATATACATTCTTCTGATGCTTGTGTTCTCAAATTCCTTCTCAAAAATTCACTTCCTCTACAGCACCCTACTACTAATCAGCTAATGTTTAACTTGCTAGTCTGAAAGGAAGCTGGGGTATGACAATATGTATTTATTGTTGTAGTTACAGAACATTTTTAAAATAGCACATGTATATATAATACAAACTGACTGTCTCCATCATCTTAGAGCATCTTGTAAGCTCTTCAGGACAGGAGCCGTATCTACCTCTGTTTTTACAGCACTTAACACAATGCTATCCCGATTCAGATATGAGCCTGCAGTATGGTCTCTGGACACTAGCATAATATATAAAGATATTATGTGGAAGATATTTAAGTCAGTAGGTGACCTTAAAATTGCTTTCATTTTGTTCAAAGCAAAATAAAAGGCTAAGAAGCACTTCTCATGAATAAACTGAGATGTGAATAGTTGATTTTAATTACAATGGGTATTTCTGAGATTTATAGTGGCTGCCATTTTGATAAAATGACATGTTTGACACTGGCTTTTTGGCAGGCGTTGGGTGAAACTGTAAGCCAGCTTTAATACCAGTTTTAACAGTCAGAAGGTTGTTTAAATCTTTCAGCGTTTAAATGAAGTGTCTAATTTACAAATATTAACATTCACTTTGATAGTTAAATCAGATTGGAAACTGGCATTCAAACCTTTCTGTGTGCTCTATAAGGTTAGTATCGCAGCTGTTATTTTATTTTTTGAAAAGCAAAGATGTGTGCATCATTAGGTTCAGAAATACCAATGTAATTAAAATATTTATTTTGAAACACAGTCTACAATCTATGCATGGCAAGGAGTGATTCTTACTTTAACATTCACACTCCTGGGTTGAGTAACATGGGTACAACTATCTTGAGAGCGTACAGGGTGAAAACAAACCCCCATTTACTTATTTCAGACAGGAAAATCCTGATCACCAAGAGGAGGTTGTTATTTGTTTCCAGTGGTGCCCACAATGTGCTAGGTGAGTACCATATGTAAGAGAAACCACAGTCCCAGCCTTTAAGAGCTTAGTTGTCTGTTAGATCATAGCTCAACAAAAAGATGGGAGAAAGGGTAAAAATGCATAAGTGGTAGAGCTCAAAATAGTAAATAGCCACATAAGGCAATAACATTGATAACATTTTTTTAAATCTCCAGCTACCCACAAATAGTAATGATCAGCCAGTCAGTTGTTTGTGGGTGTCACAGTAGCTATAACATAGACAAAGGAATTTTTTGTTAAACGGTTTGAAATCTTGCAGTATTACAGGTACATCCTGTGACCCAGGGACCACTTGGTACCAACTGACAGAGGACCCATGGGGTGCATATGGCTGTACAGGGATCCCCTGAGTGAGACATATGCATAGTGAACCAAAGGATGCATGTGAAGTCTCTACAGAGAGCCAGTAGTCCACTGGTTGACATAATCACTGCAAAATGTATGGATAACATTTCAGGAGTTATATATCTATACTGGAAATTAGGTTCTTAAGGTCTCGGAGATAAGGCAGATCAACAGGAGTTGATATGTCAGAAAGGTGTCTGTTACCTCCTGCCTGAAAGGAACCTATCTCCCTGCCTGGCTCTTTGTGTATTGTATGCCTCACAATGTGTGTCTATTTGCATAATTAGCCAGGGGCTAAGTAAGATTACAAAAATCTACAGAAGAGGAAATCTACAGAATGTAACAAACAGCAGGGGTACCATTTTTATGAAGACAAAGGATTGTTCTGGGATATTTTGGAGTTCAAAGGAACATACTAGATCCTTCACCAAGGAGGCAATCTGAAAGCGTGCTTGTCTTGTAAAGGGAGTCAGGGGAGCACAACCAGCCAGACTGTAAAGCACAGCAAGGATTTTGGGTGAGCAATGCTTTACAAGATGAGAGTATTTTGTTCATCAAGTCTAGGCTCTAGAATACATGTTATGATTTTATTTTATATGTAACCATTTGTTTCCAATACTTCTACTTGCTATTATTTGAATCTCTAAGTTTTGTTAAATTTATACTTGATTTCACTATAAACATATCTAAGTACTGGGTGTTAAGTGCAGTGGTGATCTCGGGTAGAGCTGGTAAGCTGGGGTATACTGTTTCTTTGCAAGCAGCAAATCTGGGAATACTGCGAGTGTCCAGTGGACCAGTGGCTGGACATTCCACGGAGAAACTTGGAAGGCTTGAGGGCTGGAGCATGCCAATTGCTAACCTGTAGAATGACAGCAGGGCCTTTGAGGCCTAGAGGGGAGAGCTTGTGTTGCACATGGCCAGTGTAGTTGAAGAGCTGACCCATGGCAGGCGATAGCAAGGTGCCTCACAACCCTGGGTACCCCTGGGAAACACAATCCACTGTGGAAATTGAATGCAAACAAAAATATAAGGATATGTAGACTGATTAAACAACTCCTGAAACAACAACAACACAGATGTATTGCAAAAAGACTGATACAGTACTCTGTGAGGGTTGGATGATTCACAGAAAGGTAGTGATACATGCAGTCATAGATTTTAAGGAATCATTAAATCATCTAGTCTGACCTCCTGCATAAGACAGGTCACAGAATTTCACTCGGTTACCTGAGCACTGAGCCCAATACCTTCTGTCTGACTAAAACATATCCTACAGAAAAACATCCAAGTCTTGATTTGAAAACGTCACAAGACAGAATTAATCACTTCCCTTGGTAGTTTGTTCCAAAGGTTAATCAGCCTCACTGTACAAAATTTGTGCCTCATTTCTAATTTGAATTTGTGTGGTTTTAATGTCCAGTCATTGGTTCTTGTTATGCAACTAAATTAAAGAGCCCTTTAGTATCTGGTATTTCCTCCCATTGAAGCTACTAATTTACTGTAATCAAGTCACCTCTTGACCTTCTTTTTGATAAATTAAACAGATTGAGTGCTAAATCTCACCGTAAGGCATTTTCTCCACTCTTTGAATAATTTTTGTGGCTCTTCTCTGTACCTTCTCCAATTTTTCCAATATCCTTTTAAGAATGTGAACACCAGAACTGTACACAATATTCCTGTATTGATCTTACTAATACCATATGCAGAGGTAAAATCATCTCCCTACTACTACTTGCTACTCCCCTGTTTATACATCCAAGGATCACACAGCTTTGTGATGCTGATAATGCTTTTTTCCTAAATCTGGTTACTCTAGTTAGGCTGTTGAAGAATGTCTGACTTTCAGAAAACAAATGAATTATAATGAAAGTTTCTGCAAGATGTTCTAAATCTAGTGTTACTCCAAATAACCTATTTCCATGTGCTGTGGAATCTAAATTAATTTGTTTATATTAGGATTGTTTCTTTTAAAATCTAAATCTTGAGAGTTATTTTTTATTGCTCACGGACGACACTAGATTGAGAATACACACAGTATGGATACGCAGCGTTACAGGCTCCCCCATATTGTCCCACCAGTGTGCCTTAACTCTGTTCTGGACGGACCATTCCTTAAGGATGAGATGGTAAGTCAGTGCCCAGGCCCATTTACTGCTTGGTCTCTCTACTGATAATGCCAATAAGGATACTAATTGTGGTTTTGTGATGTAGAGTCCTGTTCACTGGGAACTCGCCTAAAACCACTAACTCACTTTGCCTAAACCAACCATGGTCTTCATGGCAGGGGCTTTTGTGTGTTTTTTATGTTTTTGTACAGTACCTAGCACAACGGGTCCTGATTTTGAATGGTCTCTGGCCCCAGGATGTGAATAGTTGGTGAAATTTTTATTGTGTTCAGCAAAAAATGGTATAACTTCCAACTACAGTGAATTCATCTTTGTGCCTACTTGTCTAGTTATACAGAATATTACTGCTATTTTCTTTCCTGGATGGCTAAACTATGAAGGTCAGGCACACATTTTTGAAATTATCTATGCCTGACTATAATTAATGATTGATAATTCCATAAAGTTTACAAATAAGGATTTCAGTTTGTCATTATTTATTTGAAAAACAGGAGATAAAAAGGAGAAATATTTAAATACTTTTAGGGTAATATGTTTGGCATTCCAAAGCAATCCCCTGTACTAAAAATTCTGCGCTGCTGTCCTATGTAAAGTTTTTAAATTTTATCAATTAGGTCGAGACATTTGGATAGTCTAGAAAAGCCAACCCAGATGGGGGGGGAAAAAAGGATAGGAACTGTACTCTTTGCTGCTTTATATAATAAAAGGCTGAGAACAAGGTTATGAAGGGCCACAAAATCACCATCATTATATTAGCGATCAACGTAAAGGGCATTTTTTGAAAAAAATGAAGAAAACACTGCCAAAGAGGATGCCCAAAACACAAGCAGAAGTTAAGAAATCCTGTTACTCTATGGCAGGACCTTTTCAGCCTGTGGACCATGGACCTCTGGGGGTCCGCAAATTATGTCTAAGATTTCCAAAGGGGTCCGCACCTCCATTTGAAATATTTTAGGGGTCTGCAAGTGAAAAAAGAAGGTTGAAAACCACTGCTCTAGGGCATCCTTCACATTGAAAAAAATTATGTCCAACATAGGTATTCATTCTCAGCGCTACTTTGAGATAAAGAGGGGTGGGGAGAGAAAAGATAACACTAAAGCCATTCTAATCATCATCAGCTGATCATGGACATACAGTACTCCTTTCTGACTCTTGAATTAGCACTGAGTGGCAGTTTGAAACCAGAAGCTCTTGATTCTGCTACCATAAAGTTGAATCAATCCAGAAAACTGCTCCCGTTTTAAAACAAAAAGAATGCCGGCTAGAATAATGCATGTATAGCTTTGTTAGCTTTCTAAAGAATAATCTGCTTTTGATGATTGCAATGCTTAGAACAAGTATGTAAAAATATGAATCAAACATTGGATAGTGATGCTCAGTTTTATAGAAAAAACCTTTCCATGCAAAAAATAACAGCATATCACACTATTTGAGAAATGTTTTACAAAGCATAAACCTATTTTAATTTTAGTCTTTAGGCTGTTGTGTTTAGACTACTTACACAGCATCCTTTGGATGACTTATACAAGAAAAATTTGCATTTTCCAGCACTAGAGTTCCGATACCACAGAGATGGGAACTGTATAAGAACTGTGCTATACAATAAGCACTCAAGGCAGTACGGAGATGCCTCACTTCCTGTACACTGTAGAGGCAGTCTTTGGGTTCCTCAGACACACTTTCTGCAGGGGGCAGAAAGAAAGCAGGGCAGGACTGGACAGTGCCAGGCTGCAGATACATAGAGCAGTAGAAAATTTGTTACCTCATTGCTGTACATAGTTCCTGTTCATAATAAAATGTTTATCTTGACAATGTTCTGCTCATCAGTAAGATACTACATGGTAATTGACAAGTGGAAGGCACAGTGCACCGGAAGATCCAGTGAGAGATCACATTGTGTAATGGCTGGTACAGAGCCTGTGCAACTGCAAGTAACAACTCCACCGGCTGTGAGAATCACGGGAAAAGCTGAATGTGCCTGGAAATGGTTCAAGGAGCAATTTGAAGCGTAGATGAATGCTACTGGGGCAAATAAACTGGAGAATGAGCCAAAGATTGTTCTGCTCTTAATAGTAACAGACACAGGATCCCTGAATGTTCACAGCGCATTCCATACAGATGGCGGTAGGGAGAGAGAAAAGCTTTGCAGAAACAACAAAAATGTGTGAGGATCACAGAAAATATGTCCCTAGAAAATATGTTGGTTACAAGGGATTATGGATTAAAAGACTAAATAAAAACCAGATTGTCCTGGGATGTAACAATAAAAAAAGTACATGAACCGTTACTAAGGGAGATTCATCTAACAGCAGTAGAACAAGCAGAAACAAAAATAAAAAACCTAGAGAAAGGCACAGGGCACATCACTGTGAGTACTATAGCTAAACCAGCAAGGGAGAAGTTCACAGAAATTAAATTGGACAGGGACAGAAAAATGAAAAGCAGGAAACAATGCCAACGATGTGGCAATCAGCAGGAGTATAGAAAATGTCAAGCATTCAGGCAAATACGTAGAAACTGTAATAAGCTCTTCCATTATGCTAAAACATGCAGAGAATGCAGGAAAATGGATGTAATAAATGCAAAAATGGATTCAAGTTTTTCTGTATTGAGGCATTCACACTGTAAAAAATTAAATGTTCTAAAATATCGTTCTCATTTTGGGTTTTCCAAAGATTTAATAGGTGCTATGCACTACCTTCGGTAAAACTAAACAGATTGAGACCATTTTGACCCGTACCACATCAGTTTGATCTCTAGCTCCACACACAGGTGACCAGATATCCTGATAAAAGCAGGACTGTCCCGATATTTAACCCTTGTCCCGCGTCCCGATCAACGTACGATCAGGATGCCATTTGTTCCGATATTCAAGTAAAGAGGCGAGCGGGAGGGAGGCGCTGACCCCATGGGTGTTCCAGCACCCACAGGGAAAAATTGCAGCCAAGCTCCCTCCTCCTCTCTTCCTCCTTCCCCCCACCCCCCAAGCGTGCTGTGTCCCCGCTCCTCCGCCCCTCCAGCGCTGCCCGCCGCCTAACAGCTGTTTGGTGGCGCTTAGCGCTTTCCAGGAGGGAGGGGGGAGGAGCGGGTATGCAGCACGCTCAGGGGAGGAGGCGGAGAAGAGGCAGGGCAGGGGCGGGGACTTGGGGCAAGGGGGTGGAATGGGGCCAGGCGGGGGGGTGTGCGGGGGGCGGGGGACTGAGGAGGGATGCAGCAAGCCAGCGGCAGGCCGGGGGATGAGGAAGGGCGCGGACCAGGGGCAGAGTGGAGGTGGAGCCTGGGAGGAGAGGAGGGTGGACTGTGGGCAGGGCTGATGGCACCCCAATGTGTCCCGATATTTTAGTGTGGTGATCTGGTCACTCTAACACACACACACACACACACAAAACAAGCCAACCCCCAAACACCCACCTAGAAACTTGTTGAAAAATGGCTATTTGTGGGGGGGGAGGGCTTATATTTCTGCAAGCCTTAGCTCAAATGACCCCAAATTTAGATCATTAACCTTACCTGAATCCTCCTGAGGCACACCAGATTTCAAAGGAACCTGACTAAGAGGTTTTAGAGGACTTAGAAAGGTCAACTATAGTGGCAGAACTGCACCACTACAATAACTGAAACGGAAAGAGATGTAGGGAGCACCTAAAAGTGGAAAAGTCAAAAGTCTCTGAATGGCTATAATGGAGGAACAATTCCAGTGTTGGAAGAGTGCAAAGTGACACAAACACAATACAACAAGAATTTGTGGTGGTACACAGAAGCAAGCAACCAGTCTTCGGCCTACACATGTGAAGTGCTTCGTCTCATTAAGAGAATGTATACCACAGAGACACAAAAAGACAACATAAAACCAGATATGAAAGTACTAATAGCACCATATGAAGATGTATTCACAGGAAATGGGTGTTTCCCAGTAACATACAAGACACAGTTAAGAGACTATGCAGACTCTGTGATACATGCTACATGAAAAGTTCCACAAGGCTTAAGAAAGAGGCTAGAAGAATTGCAGAACATGGAAGTAAGTGGTACCATTTGGAGAACAGCAGAACCAGCAGATTGTGTTCACTCCTTATTAACTGTAGGCAAAAAAGGAGGGGGACTCCAGCTTTCTATGGATCCCAGGAGCTGAACAGAAACATAAAAAGAGAACACTTCCGTTTGATCACAAGAAGAGAACTGCTATCTGAGATGGCAGGAAACAAATTATTCAGTGAATTAGATGCATGGGCTGGATTTTGGCAGATCCTTTTGGACACAGAGCTCCAAGATCTGCACTTTCAACAAACCATTTAACAAATACTGCTTCCTAAGACTGCTTTTTGGAATATGTTTGGCCCCAGAAGTATTTCACCATATAATGAGCTACCTGCTAGGGGGTGTAGCAGGCATGAAATTGTACACTATGACATCATAATTTTGGGCAGCACTCTCCATTGAACATCAGGACTGACTGAGGAGATTACTGGAAATTGAGAGAGCTAATAACCTTAAACTGAATATGCCAAATGTCAATTTCAAACAATGGAAATAACACACTTGGGAGAGAGACTAACCTCCAAGGGAATCTGGCCCGATGAATCAAAGATTCAAGCAATACTGAACATGCCAAAACCTGAAGATAAAAAGGGAATTCAAAAGCTGCTAGTCAAGTTGAATTATGTCAGCAAATTCATATCTAACTATACAGCTCACACAACTCACCTAAGACATCACCTCCACAAGGTCACTAAATGGGCATAGATGCCAGATCATGAAAAAGAGTTCAGTGATTTAAAGCACATTCTGCTGTCAGTCCAGTGCTGGAATTTTTGACCCTGTTATTATTGACCATGAGACTAAACAGTCTGTTACAGATAAGGATTTGCCTAAAGAGAGTTTGCAATACAGCACATATGAACAGAATACAGCACCCCCATGCAGAGATCTCATTGATTTTAGTAATCTAGGTAGAGGCTCTTTCTGAAGAGTTTTGGGACTCAATCCTCAGCAGTGTCAAGTTTATGCTCCTTTCCCCTGAACTGACACACAAGGCATATTCTTCTTGTACTCACAGAGCATGCTCACTTAAATTCTTACACATTCATTAATGATAATTCAATTTTAAAATACTGGACAATTATAAACATTAACAGATGATCAACAAAACACATGGTTAGTTGTTTTTTTCATTCATTATGTTCTAGGAACATAGAATGGTATGTGCAGTGATGTGTATATTGAAACCACCTTCATGAGTTATGGCCAGGCCCCTAGTGGCATCATTGGGACCATCCTTAAACCAGAGACTCTCAAGACTTGGGCTCTTAGCCTCCACATGTGCAGCTGGCTGGTGGAAAACACTGCAAATGTAAATGACACCAATGAGGCACAAATACAAGAGAGTCACAAAGAAGAAATCAAGCCAAGGATTGCTTCAAATGCAAGAGACACAGAAGCCATTAGTGAGAAGACAGAGCTGTGTATCAATCCCTCAGACCCTACTAAGCACCCAGAGACAGTAGTAAACATTGTCAGCAATAAAGTGACACCACCAATAAATGTTGATGACAAACTTACAATCTGAATTCACCAAATGCAAGAATTTGAGTGTAGCTGGCTCACAGGGTTCTATGGTACAATACCAACAATAGTAGAGACAACGGCAGTAACAAAAAAGCATGCACAGGTTGGTCCAATAAAGGTAGTTGATACTACCCTTATCTATTCAAGAGCGACAGGCTTGCAAGCACGTTCATGAGAGGCTGACATTAAGAATATTTTGTCACGTGAGCTGGCTCCTGTACACTAGGAAGCCTTCCTGGCTCTTGAAGCGGAGACTATAGACTTTCGATAATATAAGGGGAGCAAAACGTCATTTGAGTTATCCATCACTTAGGGGACATAGGGTACAGCACCCTCTGAGCCTGTGAAAGTTGGATCACCTAGCCTGGAGGGCTAGAGATGCTGGTAAGTAAAAAAAAACTGCTTAGTAAAATAAACTTTTTTTCTTGCTTAGTATCACTTAAATCTCTGTTTGTTAATAAACTTATTCTTGTTTTATTACAAAATCACCTCACTGCTGTGTATTAAAGTGAAATGAGTCTTCAACTAGCTTAACAGGCTGGTGTGTACAATTTCTTCAGAGGCAACAAAATTTCTGTGAGTATCCAGTAAGAAGGACTGGACACTGCAGAGACACATCTCTGGGGGAATTCAGGAACTGAGGTTCACTGTATGTTACCTGCGAAGCCAGGTTTAGACTCAAGGAGTTTGCTTGTAAAGCAGACAGACTTGTGTGGCAGGGAGCTGACACAGTAACTTCCAACAAAGCACTCATCTGATGAATCAAAGGGGTAACACAGTGGCTTACAGTTCTGGGTGTCCTAAACAGAATGTCAATATTTCACAAGAAGTCACCTGCAGAGTCATTGACAGTCAGAGCTGTCCCTTGGGTACAGCGAATCAGGGCGATCACTCCGGGCCCTGCGCTTTGAGGGACCCTGCGGGCCGGCATGATTGGCCAGTGTGGTCGGTCCCAGAAGCGGCGGGTTGGTCCTGGAAGTGACAGATCCGTTACTTCCGCCCCAAGCCCTGCACCCCCCTGGGGTGGCCCTGTTGACAGTTCTGCAGTTCATTGGGCACACTGGCCAGCAAGTGGTATAATCAAGGACGGTGTGACCAATTTCAGAGTCTACACTGAATACAAGCTAACCGCTTTGACAAGTACAAAGACTTTGGCACAGAGCGTCACAAGATCTAGCATTGCTACAGAAGCAGAGTGCATCAGATGAGTACAAGTATACAGCTACCTTCACAGAAATGGTAACTAAAAATAAGAAACAGTTGATTGACATAATTTGTACAGAACTCATTCAAGATGACAAGTTTCATAACCGACATTCAGTAAAGCACAAACTAGTCAGCACAGGCAGAGACAACACCCCAGTGGAAATAAACCATGGAAGTGAGGTGATCAAAAGAAAAGATATGGTCACCTTGCCTGGGGAAGCCAATAACATCCTTTTGCAACAAATGGTAACAGTTGTAAAAGAGAAACCAGTGGAAATATCAGTATAATCAGATAGACATAGTGGGTGAAGAAATATCTTTTATTGGACATCTTTCTGTTGGTGAAAGACAGGCTTTGGAGCTTCACCAGCAGAAGTTGGTCCAATAAAAGATATTACCTCACCCACCTTGTCTCTCTAATACCTCGGACCAACATGGCCACAACACTGCAAATAAGTATTATCGGATGACGATGACGTATGTGTCTTGCTCTTGCACCATTATATCTTGAACAGGGCCTAACATCTTTAGTGATTATGGAGCCCCCAGTCTAAGAGAGAACTGTAAGAGACATCTGTGCTACTGCAGAGCAACACCAAAACACTGTCCCTGGACTGTTAGCTGCCCATTCACTCTCTATTATATGCAATACAATAGCTTCCTTTTTTAGCCCTGGCAAAGGCACTGTATTGAAAATTCTGTGAACTGGATACTCCCTCTCTCTGCTGGGTGACATCAAGGCAGAAATGTCCATATTTCAAAGCATTCAATGGTGACAGAATGTCACCAGGAAAATTCTTAAAATACAGAATCAACTAAAAAACTTTGCATGGACCCTAAAGCAAGGTTGACCAGAGTAGTTGCTGAACTATTAGCTCTTCATTTAGTTTACTTAACTCACTGAGAAGGCAATTATAGAAATCTTCACTTATAACATAAAATGCAGTCCACCAGGGAAACTTTGTAAAAAGAACAGACAACAGTGAAAGTGACAGCATCCTTGAAACCAAGCCTCCTTAAGGCCTGAGCATTGGCCTATCTCTGAAACAGGTTCCTATTACCATGTGTAGGTCTCCATTAGGGTTAGCAATGCATTGGCAATGTTTCAAAGTCTTGGTTTATTGAAAAAACCAAAACCAAAATACACAATTGTAGAATTATTGTACTTTCTCCCCAGACAAAACACTACATTAAAATAGTTAAGTTTGAGAGTAAGTATCAGTAATTCAAGGTTAAAAAGTATTACAGGGATGCGGTAATGATCCCAAAATCATGGATTATAAACCTAAGAAATTCACACTCAAGATTACACTTAAGATATCCAAACACGATAAGGTAAGAAATGCAGTTTTATGGAACCCAAACAACATTAACTCTGCTCCGTAGTGGTATCATGTAGTGACTTAGTAGACAGAGCACTGGACTGGGACTCAAGTGACCTGAGTTCTAATTCCTCACTCTGCCACTGTTTTGCTGGATGACCCTGGCCAAGTCCCGTCTCCTCTCTGTGTCTCTGCTTCCCCATCTGTAAAATGGGGATCATGATACTGACCTCCCTTGTAATGTGCTTTGAGATCTACTGAGGAAAATCACTATATACAAACTAAAGTTATTATTTTAGTGTTTGTGGTAAGATTAAACTGATTTTTAAAGCCACATCATATTTCCCCTCTTGTGACATCACTATAAGGCACAGTTAAGGTTGTTTGGGTTGTTAAGATCATTCAGGACAAAGAGTGACAGACACTAAATTTCCTAAAGGACTTAGTTTTTAACTTTAACTCAAACTAATCAATAAATTTACTTGTAAATTCTCAGAAAATTCATGTTATGCTCAAGGAGTTAGTGCTATAAGTTTGAGGAGACTATGCTGTATTTTTTCCTACAAAACGAAAGAGGCTGAATCCCTGCTTATGTGCAAAATATAACTCAACATTAACTATGAAATCGCGAACAGTATCTCCGGAATATGATTATTTAAGTTTTCATAGCATGAGATCCCTGATCTTGGACAATATATTATATCTTGAACTAATGCTGAAACGTACTACTAGTGTAACAGTTTTTAGGTTCAATATCTGACTATCTCAAACTACCAGTGCTAAAGATAAGAGATTTAATTGTATCCTTATGTTTTAACAAAACCAATTGTTTCTTTTCATTTTCCTACAGAACATTCTAGAGGATTCTGACAGTAACAAAACAACTCACATTTAACGCCACTAAAAATAAAAAGGCTTCTAGAGTTATAACCACAGACCTCTTCCCTCCCTCGTGTTAATTCTTAATTATATAACAATTCCACATTACAGTTAAACATAAAATGTCTATACTACAATATATTATTTATTAGTATTTTAACCAGGGTGCTACAAGCCAACCGCCTTAAAATATTAGGATATGCTGACATAATTCTGTTGTTTGTAAGAAGTCTTAAACCACAACAATACCTAAACTCCCGGTGTTACAACTCTGTCCAGTACCACACTGTATGGATACCCACCTGTTGCGAGTGGACCCAACCATAAGCTTCTAAGCTGACTGGGTCTGGGTACAGTCTAGTTACAGTTTCTAGCTCTGGATCTATAGGGCACACTCCCAGGCTCAGACCCGTTCCTTGGGATGTAGGACTCCACAATTCAGCCATCCCAGACCTTGAACCCAGTCCCTCAGAACTCCTGACCCCCCCCATCCCTCAAATTGCTTACACACATTCCTTCGGAGTCCCACCTAGGGTGTGGACACTCTAAACTTCTAGTTTAATCTCTTCAGGGACTACGTGGCAGGAATGCAAGGAACACAGGTTTAACAAAGGAATTTCTTAACCACAGTCTCGTTACTTTTTAAAAGCACTAAAGAGTTAAAGATCTTTGGGGGAAAAACAGAAGTCCTGAGATATACCCTCTGTATGTCTGATCTCATCCTTTCTATGAGTCTGAGGTCTATCACTATTTCAGGCTTGGCAAAGTCCCTCCTGCCTTCTCTTTCCACTGCCAGTCCTGCTTATACGTGGTAATGGTCTGCATTCTCACTCCTGCTCAGAGAAGCCCTCTTAAATACAATCTCCTTTTGCCAGGTGCCCACAATGAGAAGTTGTAGCTTCACCAGCAGGTCAGAGGCAAAGCTGATGGCTCCAGATTGCTTTGCAATAGCCCCTCAAAAAGGCATCAAGCACCTTTCCTGCGCACGGTGACTATCTGGAATGCCTTTCAATAATCTTTGCTTGGGGAAGGTTAGACATGTGTTCAGCACATAATATGAAATGAAAGTTACAATACAAAAAAGAGTTCAATTTGATACAGACATAGCCCACTCTGTCCCACCAGAATCCCAGGATATATGATAAACTAGTAAAATGTAAGTTATTCCCATTATTCCTGTTCATAGATTCAAGGACTGGAAGGGACCTCGAGAGGTCATCGAGTCCAGTGCCCTGCCCGCATGGCAGGACCAAATACTGTCTAGACCATCCCTGATAGATATTTATCTAACCTACTCTTAAATATCTCCAGAGATGGAGATTCCACAACCTCCCTAGGCAATTTATTCCAGTGTTTAACCACCCTGACAGTTAGGAACTTTTTCCTAATGTCCAACCTAGACCTCCCTTGCTGCAGTTTAAGCCCATTGCTTCTTGTTCTATCCTCAGAGGCTAAGGTGAACAAGTTTTCTCCCTCCTCCTTATGACACCCTTTTAGATACCTGAAAACTGCTATCATGTCCCCTCTCAGTCTTCTCTTTTCCAAACTGAACAAACCCAATTCTTTCAGCCTTCCTTCATAGGTCATGTTCTCAAGACCTTTAATCATTCTTGTTGCTCTTCTCTGGACCCTTTCCAATTTCTCCACATCTTTCTTGAAATGCGGTGCCCAGAACTGGACACAATACTCCAGCTGAGGCCTAACCAGAGCAGAGTAGAGCGGAAGAATGATTTCTCGTGTCTTGCTCACAACACACCTGTTAATACATCCCAGAATCACGTTTGCTTTTTTTGCAACAGCATCACACTGTTGACTCATATTTAGCTTGTGGTCCACTATAACCCCTAGATCCCTTTCTGCCGTACTCCTTCCTAGACAGTCTCTTCCCATTCTGTATGTGTGAAACTGATTTTTTCTTCCTAAGTGGAGCACTTTGCATTTCTCTTTGTTAAACTTCATCCTGTTTAACTCAGACCATTTCTCCAATTTGTCCAGATCATTTTGAATTATGACCCTGTCCTCCAAAGCAGTTGCAATCCCTCCCAGTTTGGTATCATCCGCAAACTTAATAATCGTACTTTCTATACCAATATCTAAGTCGTTAATGAAGATATTGAACAGAGCCGGTCCCAAAACAGACCCCTGCGGAACCCCACTCGTTATGCCTTTCCAGCAGGATTGGGAACCATTAATAACAACTCTCTGAGTACGGTTATCCAGCCAGTTATGCACCCACCTTATAGTAGCCCCATCTAAATTGTATTTGCCTAGTTTGTCGATAAGACAAACACATGGAACTTAAAATCATGAATTACTCAGGAATCGAGTTGAACTGTGATTTGAAAACTCTGATCAAGGACAATTTTGGCTTAGTTATTCAGAATTTAAAGGAGAACCTTCAGCATTGTGATCTACCAAACTTCAAACTGTGGGACTGAACTAGTTTGATTAAAATGATTAGAACTCCAACATCAACTACCTCTTCCATATGTTGCCCTTAGACATCAAAGTTCTTGTGGAGTAACAGAAGGCCTAGGCTGCAAATATCTTGAAGGATTTTGAAAGCCTAGAAAATGGGTGGTTAAAATGACTATACATAAAGCCATACCAGTAATCCATGCATGTAATCTAGTCAGAATTACAGGAATGAACAAAATGGGAAAAGATGGAATAAATAGCAACAAAGCAGGAACATAGGAATATAAGAACATCCATACTGGGTCAGACCAAAGGTACATCTAGCCCAGTTGTGACGGGTTGGGTCACAGAGACCCCCTATGGACTGCCACCTGACATACTGAGACTACTTCTGAGCCCGTTCTCCCTGCCAGCTTGGGACTTCAGTACCCTGTCTTGTTGAGCCAGACACGCTAGCCTGCTACAAATACAGACCCAGGTCTGAACTAAGTCCCCCAAAAGCTGCAGAATTAATTGAAAACAGCTTAAGAAGTGTTCCTGTCTCTAGCACCCAGACACCCAGTTCCCATAAAGCTTATACAGGGTAAGCTCATAAATTGTCTGCCCTCTATAACACTGATAGAGTGATATGCACAGCTGTTTGCTTCCCCAGGAATTACTTACTTACTCTGGGTTAATTAATAAGCAAAACTGATTTTATTAAATATAAAAAGTAGGATTTAATTGGTTCCAAGTAATAACAGATAGAAAAAAAAAAGAACGAGGAGTACTTGTGGCACCTTAGAGACTAACAAATTTATTTGGGTATAAGCTTTTGTGGGCTAAAACCCACTTCATCAGATGCATGGAGTGGAAAATACAGTAGGATCACACACACACACACACACACACCATGAAAAGATAGGGGTTGCCATACCAACTCTAACGAGACAAATCAATTAAGGTGGGCTATTATCAGCAGGAGAAAAAAAACTTTTGTAGTGATAATCATGATGGCCCATTTCAAACAGTTGACAAGCAGGTGTGAGTAACAGTAGGGGGGGAAATTAGCATGCGGAAATAGTTTTTAGTTTGTGTAATGACCCATCCACTCCCAGTCTTTATTCAAGCCTAATTTAATGGTGTCCAGTTTGCAAATTAATTCCAGTTCTGCAGTTTATCGTTGGAGTCTGTTTTTGAAGGTTTTTTGTTGAAGAATTGCAACTTTTAGGTCCGTAATTGAGTGTCCAGGGAGGTTGAAGTGTTCTCTGACTGGTTTTTGAATGTTATAATTCTTTAGGTTTGATTTGTGTCCATTTATTCTTTTGCATAGAAACTGTCTGGTTTGGCCAATGTACATGGCAGAGGGGCATTGCTGGCACATGATGTCATATATCACATTGGTAGATGTGCAGGTGAATGAGCCCCTGATGGTGTGGCTGATGTGATTAGGTCCTGTGATGGTGTCCCTTGAATAGATATGTGGAAAGAGTTGGCAATGGGCTTTGTTGCAAGGATAGGTTCCTCGGTTAGCGTTTTTGTTGTGTGGTTGCTGGTGAGTATTTGCTTCGGGTTGGTGGGCTGTCTGTAAGCGAGGACTGGCCTGTCTCACAAGATCTGTGAGAGTGAGGGATCGTCCTTCAGGATAGGTTGTAGATCCTTGAAGATGCACTGGAGAGGTTTTAGTTGGGGGCTGAAGGTGACGGCTAGTGGCGTTCTGTTACTTTCTTTGTTGGGCCTGTTCTGTAGTAGGTGACTTCTGGGTACTCTTCTGGCTCTGTTAATCTGTTTCTTCACTTCAGCAGGTGGGTATTGTAGTTTTAAGAATGCTTGATAGAGATCTTGTAGGCGTTTGTCTCTGTTTGAGGGGTTGGAGCAAATGCGGTTGTATCTTAGAGCTTGGCTGTAGACAATGGATTGTGTGATGTGGTCTGGATAAAAGCTGGAGGCATGTAGGTAAGTATAGCGGTCAGTAGGTTTCCGGTATAGGGTGCTATTTATGTGACCATCGCTTATTAGCACTGTAGTGTCCAGGAAGTGGATCTCGTGTGTGGACTGGTCCAGGCTGAGGTTGATGGTGGGATGGAAATTGTTGAAATCCTGGTGGAATTCCTCAAGGGCTTCTTTTCCATGGGTCCAGATGATGAAGATGTCATCAATGTAACGCAAGTAGAGTAGGGGACGAGAGTTGAGGAAGCGTTGTTCTAAGTTAGCCATAAAAATGTTGGCATACTGTGGCATATGCGGGTACCCACAGCAGTGCCGCTGACTTGAAGGTATACATTGTCCCCAAATGTGAAATAGTTGTGGGTGAGGACAAAGTCACAAAGTTCAGTCACCAGGTTTGCCGTGACATTATCGGGGATACTGTTCCTGACGGCTTGTAGTCCATCTTTGTGTGGAATGTTCGTGTAGAGGAATTCTACATCCACAGTGGCCAGAATGGTGTTTTCTGGAAGATCACCAATGGATTGTAGTTTCCTCAGGAAGTCAGTGGTGTCACGAAGACAGCTGGGACTGCTGGTAGCGTAGGGCCTGAGGAGAGAGTCTACATAGCCAGACAATCCTGCTGTCAGGGTGCCAATGCCTGAGATGATGGGGCGTCCAGGATTTACAGATTTATGGATCTTGGATGGCAGATAGAATACCCCTGGTTGAGGTTCTAGGGGTGTGTCTGTGCAGATTTGTTCCTGTGCTTTTTCAGGGAGTTTCTTGAGCAGATGGTGCAGTTTCTTTTGGTAACCCTCAGTGGGATCAGAGGGTAGAATGTGGTGTTAGAGAGCTGCCTAGCAGCCTCGTGAATAGGTCGGAATATGAATGAGAGGCTGCTAGGCAGCTCCCTTTTTGCTGATACAGACTAACACGGCTACCTCTCTGAGACAGAACAAAGTACCATATATACTCAATCATAAGCCGGTTCGTTTATAAGCCGACCCCCCCTCCCAAGATGGATAAGTAAAAATGGAAAATTTTTATAACCCATTCATAAACTGACCCTATAATTCAGGGGTCAGCAAACTTTGGCTCCCGGGCCATCAGGATAAGCCGCTGGTGGGCCGAGATGGTTTGTTTACCTCGAGCGTCCGCAGGCACAAAGGTAAACCCAAGTAAACAAAGTGTCCCGGCGTGCCAGCTGCTTACCCTGACGGGCCGGGACAGCAACTGGTGGGGAAATTTTTTGGGGGGGAAAAGCTGCGACTCAGGGGAGTAACCCCTGTGAGCACCCCCCACATGACCCCACTCCTAATCCGGGACCCCTACACTCTCCCCATCCCATCCCTTCCCACCTTATCTGGGGAGGATGTCTCTGACCTGGCTGGAGCTGCTCCATCAGGCTGGGCAGCACGGCCGCAGTGTGCTCCGGTGGGCCGGGCGGCGCGGCCACAGCCTGCTCTGGGGGGCGGGGCCGAGTGGCACGGCTGCAGCCTGCCAGCCCTGGAGCTGCAGCTGCTTCAGAAGCTGCGGGGAGAGCAGCGTGGCCAGAAGCAGAGAGACTCTGGCCCCGCCTCTTCCCTTCTGTCTCTGCTGGCTATGCTGCCTCTCCTTGCTCCCTCTATTGGGGGGAAAGGGTTGTGTCCCACCTCTCCCTCTCTATACCCATTCATAAGCCAACCCCCTTCTCTGGTGCTTCCCTTTTTCACTAAAAAAAATTCGGCTTATGAACGAGTATATACGGTAAGTTACTCAGCAAAATAAAACAAAAACACACAAGTCTAAGGCTAATACAGTAGGAAACTGAATACAGATAAATCTTACCCTCAGAGATGTTCCAATACGTTTCCTTCACAGACTAGACTCCTTTCTAGTCTGGGCCCAATCCTTTCTCCTGGTACAGTCCTTGTTACATCTCAGGTGGTAGCTAGGGGATTTCTCATGACTGCCGCCCCTTTGTTCTGTATGCTTTACGGAGGGGCAACAAATACGCTCTTTTTATATTAAAATCTAAAGCTTAGAACCCCCCCCCCCCTTTTATGTTTTTATAACCCAGGCTGATTTAAGATCAACTATTTTTTGTTCTTAGTTTTATTTTATTGTCAGGGACCAATGTTTGATGGCTCAATAGAGATGTTTAACTTGAGTTAACTGATTGTAAATTATTATTTGTATTACAATAGCACCCAGGTGCTCTAGTCATGTACTGGGACCACATTGCACTAGGCACTGTACAAATACTGTAGAAGAGAAGAGAACAGAAAAGAGCTTACCATTTAAGTAAGTGTTCCAGGACATTTAAGTGTGTGGTTGATCCTGGAATACTTTTGCACAAAATGGGATAAAGTGCTCTGAAAATGACAAGGCTGGTCTTCAGCCTCATCTTCTTCACTAAGGCTAGGTCTACACTACAGCGGGGGGTCGACCTAAGATACGCAACTTCAGCTACGTGAATAGCGTAGCTGAAGTGGCGTATTTTAGGTCGACTTACCTGGCTGTGAGGACGGCAGCAAGTCGACTGCTGCCGCGCCGCCGTTGACTCCGCTACCGCCTCTTGCCACGGTGGATTTCTGGAGTCAACGGTAGAGCCATCAGGGATCGATTTTATCGCGTCTTCACTAGACGCGGTAAGTCGATCCCCGATAGACCGATTGCTACCCGTCGGATCGGCGGGTAGTGAAGACGACGTAGCCTAAGGTGGACTTCAACCAGCTTTAACTGAAGTGGAGGTGTTAACATGAATTTTACCCTAGGGAAAAGGTCATTATTAGGTCAGGGTTAGTTAATATGTTGCCTGAGTGGGAAACCACAAACGCTTATGTCTTGGAACAAAGATTTGTGGACTGTCAAGACTATTATGTACAAATATGTTAGTAAGTTGAATTAATTGGCAATTAACTCAAGTTAAAAACTAATGTAGACAAA
The DNA here is from genome assembly GCF_002925995.2 of Terrapene triunguis. Taxonomy (NCBI): domain Eukaryota; kingdom Metazoa; phylum Chordata; order Testudines; family Emydidae; genus Terrapene; species Terrapene triunguis. The sequence goes on from NW_020664435.1 coordinate 40,113,828, forward strand.
TTATGAGAATTGATGCATTTGCCCTGAAAAGGGCAGCTCATCCAGTACTGTTCCTCAACCTTCTCTTCGTTTTCACAGAAGATGAAAAATATTTTGGGTTCCATTTAGTACTGACTCTGGTTTCAGTGTGAAATTTGCTATGGAGAACAGTAGTTAAGAGGCCAGAATATGTAAAGTGTGTTTCAAATAGCTGTTATCACTATTATTACTTGTATTTCACCACTAGGCAAGAGACATTTTCCTAACATATATGAAGGCAATTAAGCTGACTACATTTTTCTTGGCTTTTGAACCATGGTTAAGTACAAATTTGAGAAGTTCTGTAGCATATATACAGCCATTTCTTTTGTGCATTTCGGGTTACCACTGTAGCAAGCCAAGAAAAAGTAGGTAAGCACTAATTTCTCCTCTTGTTCTAGAACTCATAATTCTTGGCTTCTATTAAGCAAGCTGGAAGAAAAATGTCACAATTAAGTGGTTCATAAATATAACACAAATTATTATTTGTCCATTAAACTGACTCCATTTAATTGAACAGGAATTAAAATATAGTTTTTAATTGAGTATTACAACCTAACTGGTAGCACTTAGCCAAAGTGTTAACTCATTTATTTTTTTAACTGTTAGGTGTTTCAAGGCAATTGTTTTAAAGCAGAAAAATATGAAAAGCACTTCAGTAAATTTCATCGTTGGACACTAAGGCATGTAGACCAAATAAACTACAGGTTGAAGAGATAATTAGGTTTGGCCTGTGATACACACATTAGCCTGCAGACAATTCCCAAAGAAAGGAATTTTCACACACTTTTTTTTGAATAGTCTAATTGTATCTCAAAATGCTATATTAGTAAGATCTTTTTAAAAATACAAAATTATACCTATCAAATGGACACACAAAAAGTATTTAGCCAACATATGTGGTAAGAGATTTGCAATTTAATATATCTTAATTCTTTAGAGAAAAATGATAATAGGGCTTAATTTTCACTAATACACAAGTAACTATGTAATACACCTTTCAGCAACAGACTGTGGACTGTGTTTGTGTTTTTTTTTTTGTTTTTTTTTTAAGGGTTAGAAATAAGTATTATTTTTAAATTTTTGTCCAAACTGTTGCTCAGATTTGCAAATAGAGAAGAGAAGCCCAAAGACAGAGATACATTTGTTAAATCATTTCAACTAAGGCATGTTTTTTCCTTGCAAGGCTACTGAATTTGCACCTTGGCATATTAAGTAGCCATTTTCATGCAGCTATAATTTCCCATACTATTATTTTTTTTATATTTCATAGTGCCCATAGGTTCACTTCCATTTAATATTGCATGTTATAGATCCTTTGGAAATGTTAACATATTATACAGAATAATATTTCATGCGCTAATTTTAACTAATTTCCCCACATTAGAGCTGGTTGATGAAGTTAATTCTATTGCTGTCAGAAAGGTCGCAAAGAAGGTTGACAGTGAACTAAAGAGCAACTCCTTCACCACTCTCTATAGGTGTAAGAGCTCTGGATGCAGTGGAATCAGTTCCGTTGTGTGGAGCAAGATGGTAGAATTTAGAAATTCTTGTCGGAGGTGCTGGCCCCTATTTGCTACAGAGATCAACTCTGCAATGGTCCCTAGCACACTTCCTCACAGGGAGTTCTGGAATGGAAGGAGTAAACTGGGATCTGTGACTAAGCAATATTTGACTTCATATCCAGAAATCAATTTATTGCCCATAAAAAAGTCTAGTGTATTTTTATGTTGATAGTTTTCTATTTTAAGAAGTTTAGAAGATTTGATTAAAGCAAGTTCCACACATTCCGGGCATTCTATAATCTTGTGATCTAAAATTCTTACTGGCATTCAGTATCCTAGATGGACTATCCCAAATTCTATCATGCGTTATATTTCATGACTAAGAATAAATGGCAATCATGATATTTGTTAACATATCTCGTTATAACATAAAAATGTGATTTTACAAGTTTTCATAAATGCACAAAATATACAAAAACTAATTTTTTGACTAGCCGCTCAAACGGTTACTCTTTCTTGAGAAAGCAGTGTATCAAACTGAATGCTCCAATGTTTAATGAAAATAGCAATAAGGGCAACAACTTTTTAGTATATAAAATACAACAAATATGGTTGACATATCTCAAATATACCAATACTACCGTACCTTTCTGAAAGTGTTTTGCCTACCAAACTCAAACACAGAAATTAGAAGAAAAAAAATCTCTTTTTTTCAGGGGGAATGCACTTGACGGCATTTTGTGTATAATCATTTTCACTCTCCCCTACATAGTCACTTTCCCATGATTGTGGGAGCCTTCATAGGGAACGGAAAAACTTAAGGCAGGAAAAAACTGTCATAAAGCACCAAAATTGGCAGGAGATCTCAGGGTCAGGTGTAGCAACTGAAACTCCTTCTAAAATATATTTTAAACTATTTAGAATTCAGGTTGATGGTATTGTTTTAATAGATCTGTTACAGTATAGAACTATTTTTCAACAGGCACTATTAACATTACCTATTTACTCTCAACACTGAAGTGCTACCTTTTTTTTAAAAAACATGGGCCAACTGAGGTAGAAAGATTATCTCAACACTTACTCAAGACCAGAGGAAGTCAGTGCTACAGCCAGATTAAGAATGCAAAAAAGCTAGCTTTCAGGCCTGTGCTCAGACTTTGCCTTCGCTGGTATACATAAACTAGAGAGCGCTAGGTCTAGTATTGTATGCTGTATGCTAGATTAGGCACTTAATATTGAAAAGAATGCTGCTTTGCTTTGTGAAAGCCTAAAAGCTGTAAAAAAGTCAATAGTTCTTCATCAACATACAGGTTGCTGCTGAAATGCTTCTGATGTCAGAAGCACAACTCCAGGTAAAGGTGACTCAGTTTGGGGGTTTTTCTGATCTCTATGTATGACCATTGTGTGTTTCTTTTTAAAAAACAGTTTCTTTTGAAGGGCTGAAATATAACAGTTTCGGGGAAGGGGGCCCAAATTCATCATGCCCTTTCACATGCTGTGCCATTATTAGAAGTTTCCTCCTCATTTGTAGGCTTCGACCGTGATTATAATTTGCAAGAAATTTTCATCTAGGATGATTTAGGTTAATCACATGGGCCCCAATTCAACAAAGCACTTCAAATGTGCTTAACTTTAAGCACAATGAGACTTAACTGGGACTTTTACGCATTTAAATGTGTGCTGAATTAGAGCTTTGATAACTAACGGTCAGATTTTCAAAATTGCTTCCAGAAAGGAGAGGGAATGAGAAGGGCACAGGATGGAGCTGGGCCCTTTCTTGATTTCACTACATCCCATTGGCCAGCTAGTAGCTGAATGGCTCTCATACTCTCTTCTCCCCCAGCGCGGCATCCCTGTGCTACTGGAGCCTCTTGCCTCTTCCTTTATCCCACTCTCCCTTCCTGTAGTATAGATGGTGAACTATGTTTCCGGGACACCCAAAGTCTAACTGATCGCTTTTGGGGGCAGGTGGGGGGAGGGGGAGAGAAATCAGAGAGGAAATTTTCCCACTGGGCCAAGAAGGAGGTCCAGTGGGTTTTTCCATGTCTCTTGCAAAACTGTGAAGTCATAGTTAGGGTTAAGAAAATTAAGATTTAGAAGTTTAATATTAAAAGGATAATATAGGATTATGTAGCTCATCACAACATGCAGCTGGTGTCCAATGTGGCGTAAGGCTAAAAAGGGCAGCTCCCTGAGGCAAATGAGGCCTGGGATTTTTGCTGATGGACCTTGTGCCTGTAAGGGAAGACCTGAAGTCTTGCAGGCTACGGTCCCCTCTTTTGTAATCCTTATTCTGCCTCTCTGGGGGTAGGCTCAGGTGTCTATCCTGCATTATTGGTTAGATGCAATACTGTAACCCTCCATTGGACCCAGTTAAGTGCCTGGTATGCGAGATGGGTGGGCGTAAACTGCCCGTACCCAGTGTTAAGAAGTGTTAATAAAATTGCAGCCTGCCACTTAAAATCCATTCCAATGTCTGTCATTCACCTGCATGTCATGAACAATATGACTTTTGTTATAGACAACTAATTTGAGCTTTTGGGATTTTTACAATTTAAAAAACCACTGACTAAATTAGCCTGAAAAAAATTCTGAAGACTAAGATTAGTCTTAAATTTTCAGGGAGAAATACCAGGTTAAGGCAAGCGGTTGTGATAAAGAGATTTTTACTTCTGCTTTCTTTTCAAGACTTTCAATCCTAAAATTTATAATAGGAACAATTTTATTTAATGTTAGTTGGTATTCACAGATAGACTGCCTCGAAACATATATTTGTACTTAGTTGTGCCTTACAGGAAATGTAACACCAGAAAGGGAAACTTCCAGGCTTGCATATCAGTCCTGCACCCATCTGTTTGTCATTTTGCTACCTCTGTGACAAGATTCAATTCCAGGGAGAAATACTTGAGAAATGTTAGACTATAATTACAAAGAATGTCACAATACAAGACCTAAGAAGAGCTCTTGTCTTTTTCACCAAAAGAAGTTGGTCCAATAAAAGACATGACCTCATCCACCTTCTCTCTCTAAAATACAAAACCCTTTAACACCTTTAGATCAGAAGGTAGCAAACATTTCATCCCCAAAGAGGAGATCTGAACAAGAAGATGGAAAACACAGAGGGTAATGTGGACATTTAAGCTCTAAAGACAAATTAGTGCATTTGCAAAATATCAGCAGTACATAAGAGCCCAATACAAATAATTTGAGTAGAAAGTAAAGTTGTCTCAGCTATCAATTTTTCTTCCCTAAGAATGGCATATCTACTGATTCTCTCCCATGGGTGAGGAGAACAGAAGAAGGAACCGCGTGGAAGTGAGGATTAGACGAGATAGTATTTGGAGAGAAAAAAAGGTTTCTCTACTGAAAACGAAGGCATATTGGAGAGATTATAAGGAGCTCCTGAACTACCTGCCTATCTCTTTAGTGGAGGCAAAAACTTCTGAAAAATGTTAGTGGATAGATGGCTCCAGCTAACTGGTCAGAGAGAACATGACCCATTCACAGAAGATCAACGGGGCTGCCTCTTGAGAACCAAAAATTTGTAAAGGAAAATTCACAACACAATGTGAGAATTCTCAGGATGACAGAAGACAAAGATGTGACAGATACTGCCACATATGCTATAAAATTTTCTGCATCTTTGTTAAATTCTGACTGTGACGTTGTGCAGTCTATATGGTTTTATAAAAACTTGATAAGTCAATATAATGTAACTGGGATAGTTTTAGAGAAAATACGGTAATAAGTGAATATAACGTAACTGGGATATGCTTCATGCAAAAGGTCTCTTGTAAGGTATCATTACAAAGCTTATAATCTATTGAGTATGATCATCTGATTTGTATAAATGTACCACTCTTGTATCTAAAA
>NW_020664435.1:40139223-40231387 GCF_002925995.2 Terrapene triunguis
GGGGGGGTGAAAACCTAGAGGGACAAAGAGTTCCCGCCTTATGCAAAAGATATATAAAGGGGTGGAAGAGAACAGAGGGGGAGAGGAGCCATCATGGAGAATCCCCTAGATAACACCTAAGCTGGAACAAGAGCTGTATCAGGGGAAAGAATTGTGCCCAGGCCTGGAAGGTGTCCAGTCTGAGAAAAACTTACTGAAGCATCTCTGAGGGTGAGATTATCTGTATTTAGTTTGATTAGGCATAGATTTGCGCATTTTATTTTATTTTGCTTGTGACTTACTTTGTTCTGTCTGTTACTACTTTGAACCACTTAAATCCTACTGTCTGTATTTAATAAAATCACTTTTTATTTAGTAATTTACTCAGAGTATGTATTAATACCTGGGGGAGCAAACAACTGTGCATATCTCTCTATCTGTGTTATAGAGGGCGAACAATTTATGAGTTTGCCCTGCATAAGCTTTATGCAGGGTAAAACGGATTTATCTGGGTTTAGACCCCATTGGAAGTTGGGCATCAGAGTGCTAAAGACAAGCACACTCCTGTGAGCTGTTTTTGGGTAAACTCGCAGCTTTGGGACAAGTAATTCAGACCCTGGGTCTGTGCTGAAGTGGACTGGAGTGTCTAATTCAGCAAGACGGGGTGCTGGAGTCCTGAGCTGGCAGGGAAAACAGAAGCAGGGGTAGTCTTGGCACATCGAGTAGCAGCTCCCAAGGGGGTTTCTGTGATCTAACCCGTCACAGTAACCATTGGAGAATTCTTATTACATAACATATTCTGACTTCAGTAACATACTGGATATGTCTATGCTCTGTAATGTTATGTGTCTATACTCCTGAATGTTGTAAACCTTCAACACATTCATTTATTTTTAAAATATAAAGATGGACAACACATGGTTAGCCAGTAACAGCACTGTTCAGTATCAGTGGCCCAATTAAGGTTGTGTCAAATTCCACCACAAACTCTACTAATCACAGTTTCATAATGAATACCCTTGCCTCTCTCTGCACTCCCAGAACTCAGGAGAAAAATGCTGAAAAAACATTTATTCGCCATTTTTAAAATAATAAACACACAGGATCACTAACCACTATAATGTTTTCTTACTTGAATTTGCCCTTCTAGCACCATAAACTAGTCCTTTTAACAAAATATTAAAAGTTGTTAATTGATATGCTGTAGGTCATCATTCAAATGAAACAAAATGACAATACAGTCTAATATCATAACGTTACTGATAAACACTGATTGCAGTGTTCACATTTTCATACTACCATTTGCTAGATGAAGTATATAGCTGGCCAACTTTGTGGCTGGCACCCTATAATTACTGAACAGCAGAATGATCTTTACACTCCAGGCTTTGGGGAGATGGTACCAAATTATGCTGAGTCATCTCTGCTGATTTTACTAAACTCAGACCATGGGCAAATGGGACTGTACTATACATTTCTATGGGTTTTCCCTATGTGTACTCTATACCCCACAATGGTTACTAGCTTTTAGTACACATTCCAAAATACAAAAATGCATAGAGAAGCATTATACTCAATTCAAACAAACACACATTTTAGCTTCTTTTGAAAACAAGTTTTAAAAGTTTGGTTATGATCAAAAAAGGAATTAGAAAAGGGAATATCATCCAGTCTCAATATTAAAATATGCATGCTAGTTATTTATTGCTTTCACCTTGTATTTAGAGAGCAGAGAGATCTAGTACCCTAAGGTTCCAATTTCAACGGTGTCACAACTCTGCACCCAAAGTTTGCATCTACGTTTTTAATAGGTGCAAGTAACTGTGGGTGCATTTTATAGCACACAGAAATCAACCCCATATGCACTATAAAATATACCTGCAATTATATGCAGACACAATAATACACACAGGCTCACAACCTGACGCCACTTCTGAAAACAACATACCTTAACATAAACAAAGTCTTTACTTTTGAGTTTCTTTGCCTATACTGTTAAATAACATTTATTTCAATTTACATTTTATTAGATACAATCTTTTTAATAAACCTATAAAAAAATTATCCAACTCAGAAGTACTTTTGGTACAAGAGCAAAACTATTTTCCAAATTACTGGAATTCAACAGTTATTTGTTTTATACAGTGCACAAATATTTGATTCTGACTAATCACATAGTTATGTTTATACACGGACATACCTGTATCCAATTTAAATGAGAGCACAGGTTATTAAGTGAAATTCAAAAGTCATTATCACAGAAGTCTCTTTCACTAACAGACAGCAAAAATAACTTGCAAAACAAATTTCAGAACAATGAAAGCATATTTTCCCATTCATCTTCTATAGTACGTATCTTATAATAAATTACATTGATTGTGTATTAAGACAGTATTAAAAACTCACTCGGAAGTGTTTCAAGTTCAGCTCTAGCCAGGGCATCTTCTCTCGCCTTCATTTTTGTTTCTTTGTATTCTACATATAATTGTCTGGCATCCTTTAAGAAAATGTTGCAATGATATTAGCATCCTTTATATAAACAAGTTTGTTACAATGGCACTGTTTTAAATTATTTCACTTTAGATTAATTCTTTAAAAAAAAGCAAATGAAATATATTCACTCATTCCACTTGAGACACAGCAATTTTCAAGTTACAGGAATGACTTGCCTTGAACACAGAAATTCTGTGTTAAGTCCATATTTAACAATGCTGAGGTTAAAGTTTACTACACACATACAACTTAAAAAGAAACAGAAAAAAAAAACCCCATCTTCAGAAGGGTATTTTAATGGTCCTGTACATGAGAAGTCAATGCATCCCTAATTAGCTCTTTAAGAGGCCATACACCCATTTTGCTCACCCCAACAATCTGGAAGTTCAAGCAACAAGAAGTTCATCACTACACAGATATTTGAAAATAAATGTTTTAATTAAATCTGCCATTTCTTTTTCTACTGCAGGGCAGTGGACATCTTGCTGTAAAATCATTTATGATGTCAGCAAATATGAGATCCAATATAGAAGACCTTACCAAAAAAACCCTTTTTAATAATACTTTAAAAATTGTGAAAAAGGCATCAACAGTTAAGCATAAATATCAAACATTAAACATCTTTATGGTTTTCACTAGCTTTATTGCTAGAAACCAGTTTATCAGATTTACATTAGAAACTCATAGCACTTGTAAGAATAAGATTTGTGACAAGACAGCTATGGACAGAAATATCCTCAGGAATAATAATCTTCAAATAGATTTAAATTAATTCATGATGAGAAAGGCTGTCTATTTTAGCTTTTAAGATTTCCAGATTGAGATAAGCAAGAGAGAGTTTTCCTGCAATGGCGGCCAGTTAATGGAATTAAAGTTGCATTCCTATTTATGCACTAAGTAAATCTGCATTCAACCAGTAACAAGGACTAAAATACAGAAGTGTTGAAATGGAAGTTGTTGCAACTGCATTTATTAACTTTAGACATGCACAACATTCCTTCTATTACATCAAAATTAGTTACATTAAGTAAACTGAATTTTACTTGGGTTATTGCATAAAAATAACAATTATACCTTTATTAACCTATTAATACCAAAATGAACTAAGTATTTCTTCCTTTATACATTAGCAATCAGTTTTTCAGTTTCTTTTTGTAAACATTCTCACTATTTGATTTTGGCTATTTCTGTACCAAGAAATATCTTAAAATTTTTTTTTTAAGTTTATTTGCATTGTGGCGGCATAGACTTAATCAGAAAATTGTTTTATTAGCAATAAAAACAATTTTAATAAAATAGCGACTAAAAACTGTGTTAAGCAGTCATTTTCTGTTTGCACCCTACATTCCTACTGTTGGCAGCTATACAAAAAAAATGTTGTCCACCACACAGATGCTACATGCAATCAATTATTATTATATGCATTGTGTTAGCACCTAGAGGCCCCAACCCATCAATCAAGCTTACACACTGTACACACACATAATGAAAAGATGGTCCGTGCGGCAAAGAGTTTACAATCTTGGGTCACGATAAAAAAAGAAATCCACCCAAAATATTTAAAAACAACAACAACTTATGCTTGTCTTTTATGCACTGTGAGGAATCCCCATTATATGCAATTGGACTACTCAGAGGGCTGGATTCTCATCTGCATTGCAGTTTAGACACTTATGTTTTGGGGCCGTCCAGCCCTGCTGCATGTGAGAGCTGCTGCAGAGTGAGGGGGAATCAGGAACGAGATGGCTATGTCACCCCTGACAGTTTTATGCCAGAAGAGAGATCCCTCTGTGCAGCAGATATACTCCACTGGGTATTTCCATTTTGCATTATTTGGACATAGTGTACCAGAGAATGTGGTCTGAAGTGCACAATTTAAGCACATGCTTCAATCTTCATAGGATAAGGGCCTGTACATGTGTGTATGCATGTGATACAGGATGGCTATCATTTACAGCAGGCATCTTGAACAAGATAGCAACTCCTTTAAAAGAGTAAAGGGACTTACTAATTTTTCAGTGATTTGGTGTAGAAAATAGGATCTATACTGTTTTTATCTCTTCAGTTAAAATTGAAATTTGGAATCCTCACTTACACACAAGAAGTTTTCCTTGTATTTGTGTGGTTATTTATACCTTTAACCAGAATAATCACCAAAAATAAAACTCTTAATCTTCCTCTGCTATGAATTTTGGAGAAATTCAGATTACATTAAGTACATAGATTTTTGGCTTACAGATATCCCAAGGATGCTTTTGTTTAAAGCTATGATTTTAAAGAGGATACAGTCATCCCGCATTTCTGATTTAGCACTGAAAACCAATATTTGATGCTAAATTCTGGTGCAAAATCCATTATTGCTTATGGGACCCCCAGACAGCAGGCACTAGGGGGTAACTGTCAATCTCTCTAGTGTGTCAATCATGGAACAATTGGAACAGCGGCTCAGATGAAAATGAGAGACAAGAGCAGAAAAACAAAGAAAACTAGTCAGAAGCAGATAAAGCAACAGCAATACTAAATTTGATGTATCTATATAAAGTGGGTGATCAGTGCAGTTAAAGCATTGCTCAGGTTAAAAGATATCAAACAAGTACTGGACTGTATGTATACTATTTCATTAAATACAATGTATTTTTGTATGATCAGAATATCAGCATAATGTGAAAAAAAAAGAACATGCATAGATCTGTGCAAAAGGACAGAAATCAGAAAAATAACTCATTAAAAATATTTATAGGGCTAGTTCTGCCCTCAAAATGTGAGCATTTGGCTCTCCAGGTTCAGTAAGAGCTAAAAAGATGACTCTGAGGGCAAAATTTGCCTATGTATGTCTATATATGGCCCAAAAAAGTTAGTGAAATTGAAAATGAAACTGGAAAAAATGTAGACTTACAAAAAGGTTTAGAAATAGGGAGACTCACTAGGAAAAAAAATTAAAAGGGAGAACAAATTATACCAAGTAATTTACTTAACAGTAACTTTTTCTATAACTTTGTAATCATATCAGACACTTATGTTTGAATACAAGTTCTCTCCCTCATCAACATATTTTTGGTACTGCCCAATCCTGCAGTGAACTTTTTGCCATATATCTTTAGTTATGGTTGAAATGTAATTTCCATTATAAATCCTCATGTTCCGGCTCTTAGTTTTCCAAGATGTTTATGGGTTCAATTTTATCATACTATGATCATTTTCAGGCCAACTGATGGGGATTATTCTACACAATTTTGAAAATATAAATATAAAAAATACAATTTGCCTACCCCCAATTTGTATAAATCAGACTTCTAAGCACATTTTTGACCAGACACTTTCTTTTGCATTCCAGTAGTTCAAAATATATCTACACCTACATTTCATACCTGTTATGTACTCAGTCCTCTTAAAGAATTTAAGAGCAACCTAAGCAACAAAATTTGGATCTGGATCAAAGCCCAAATTTCTAAAGAAAAACAAGCAGTTTGGAAATGTTCTGCCTACCGGGAACAGTTTGGGTATACCTTAATAGGAACAAGTGTTTTCCTCCTGTTTGAAGGAATTTGCTTGAGAAATAGAAGCATTTGAAAAGAATACCAAGATAGTAATATGTTTCACTTTCCTTAACTATGTATCAAAGTCGTGACATGTAGGCTCCCAGCTATGCTGTGTGTATTGTTTCATGTATAAACACATGTACAGTTTTACAGATACATACATAGCAACTTTGATTTGACTGGCTGATCTTTCAAACAAGTGCATTAAAGAAAAGTTATTAGACCATTAATCTGTCAGTTTTACGTTTTAAAAATCCAAGAAACTTCAAGGCAAAAATAGTTTAGTGCAACATAATGGTCCACATTTTATCACACAGAAGCATGGATATATGAAGTTAAGGTTTTCACAGCTCTGCCACACTATATACAGTGTTGCCAGCTATCAGTAAATTTACAGATCAGATGAACGGAATGTCATTTACAAAATGTGCTCAGTGCTGTGGTGCCAGGTACCATAAAAGTTCTTGATAGAGAAGGGCAACAAAATTAATCCTCACTTAATTATTTTTTTTAAAATAAAGAAAAACTACCATTTTGTTTATGGTGGAGTTTTTCTGATGCTTGGATTGATATACGGAATTGGGGATTTCAATTAGTTGCTTTGACCAGTCTTTGCTGTTTTGGTTCTCTTCACCTAGCCCTCGTTGGTCTCCCCTCATTTCCCTCACAAGGAGGACAGACCAGAGAAAACAACACAAGGGCTGGAAAAGGGGAGACTTGCCTCATAGAACCAGGTGTGATCCCAGGCACATTTCATGATAAAATCAGACTTTCCCTTGCTCTGATCCGTGTAAGTGGATACAGCCCTTTTTTTTAAATTTAAGGATGATTGGTCTGAAAATACTGTTGGTCCAGCACTTCACCACTCTCACAGACTAGCAACCCAACTGGACATATGTAACTAAACCATTAAACTGTGTTTTCTGTAAATCAATATTGTTGTTAACCAAATATGCAAATTGTAAAGGAAGTGTAATATTTATGTATAGTACCTTAAATGGTCATCTCCGTATTTTTGGATGGTTAGAGTTGTTTGGTTTTTTAATTGTAATATTCTTATGTAGTTTGTATGAGAGTTATAACAATCCCGGAAACAATCCTAAGTATATAGTAATCAATTTTTTGTGTGTGAGAATATGAAGAAAGGGTCAAGTTAGAGCTACTTGAAAAAACAACCTTGGATTTGCCCATTTTTGTATAATTACCACCACCAATCATCATGTGGCAAAAACGCTCTTTCATTGCATTAAATAATCCTGACATCAGTGTATTGTCAAGGTAACAAATGGGATGTCAAAAAATTAGATCTACATGATCAAAATTGAAAAAACAAGCTAACTTAGGCCAGGTTTACACTACAATCTAACATCGGTATAACTATGTCACTTGGGGTGTAAAAAATCCACACCCCGAAGCAATATACTTATACTGACCTAACCCCCAGTAGACAGAGCTATGTCGACCGGGGGAGGTGCTTCACCCATCAACATTGCTACTGCCTCTCACGGAGGTGGATTAACTATGCCGACGGGAGAAGCTCTCCCATTAGTGAAGTAGCATCTTCACTACAGTGCTACAGCAGTGCAGCTGCGCCGCTTCAGCACTACTTGTAGACAAGCCTGAAGAGAAAAAACTCTTATGTACCAGTCTGCCTTTAAACAAACATTGCATAAAATGATAGAAGTCAAAATGGATGTTTTAACCTTCAGACAACCTTGCAGACAAGGTTGTCTGTAAACTGCAGACAAGTATCTTTTTAATGAGTCTCTTCCCTCCTATAACTTTTATTCCACCACCAATTACCTTCTGCTCCTTCCCCAAAGTATAAGCCACTTATTTCCTCTAGTGAATATCACAGGCTATCCACCAAATGATTCTTGCTCACCTTCCACAGTCCCTGGTTTACCCCCAGCCCTCCTTTTGCCTGCCACCTTCTGCGCCACTTAATCTCTGCCTTGAACTTCAACTGCAACCTAACCCTCCACTGCCGGTTCCCCTAAAAAGGAGGAAATTGGTTCCAGGTAGGCCCAAATTCACTAGTGTGCACTCAATACCAGGGCAGCACTGAGAACCTGTGCACCAGGTTACACCACCACTCACTCAAATTTTTCCTACAGAGGGGCAGCTGAGAATCATAGAATATCAGGGTTGGAAGGGACCTCAGGAGATCATCTAGTCCAACCCCCTGCTCAAAGCAGGACCAATCCCCAGACAGATTTTTGCCCCAGATCCCTAAATGGCCCCCTCAAGGATTGAACTCACAACCCTGGGTTTAGCAGGCCAATGCTCAAGCCACTGAGCTATCCCTTCCCCCTAAAGCGTGGGGCCATGTAAGTGCACGGCAGGCACTGGAAATGAGCAGAGCTGTGGAGCTGGGATTGGGAGGTGCTACGCTACCCTAGGAAAAGAGCAGAATGCAGAGTGCAGAGCTGCAGGGCACCAGTGAGTGGCCTGGAAGGTCATGGGGGTGAGGTGCTGGGGCAAGTTGTTGATAGCCTATGTGCTGGATGAGAAGTGTTGGGGAGCTGCAGAGTGAGGGGCTGAGGGGGAGTTGGCAATGCTGGGGGTCAGTGAGCTTGGGAGCTGGGATGTTGGGGACTGCCGCTGAATGTAAATTGTTGGGGGTTGCAGTGAGCAAAATGCATGTAAAGGCTCCTGGGATGTGAATGGGGTATATATGGGATAGAAGGGGCATTTGAAAGTCTGTGTGAGGTGGGTTATTTATGTGGCAGAGGCACTTTAAGTAAGGTGTAGATCCCTCCATTTCCATAGTGCACAGGGCCCCAAAATTCTTTAGTCTGGGCCTGGTTTCAGGCAGGGTAAATGGGCATCCATTCTGCCCCACATCCTGCCCTGCCCTATCCTATCTTGCAGAAGCTAGGAACTCTTCTTCTTACTAAGTGCAGTGCTCCAGTACTGGTCATCCTAAAACCCTGGAAAACTAGGTAGCTCCTGGTTGTCATCCCCCTATGAATTAAATAGTTTTCTATGGGTTAAATCTTGTGCTTCAAAGTTTCCTCTATAAAAGTCCCTCTTTTTATGTATTCTATTTAAATATTACAGATATTATATCAAATATATCACACTAAAATATGAAGTAAAATGTAATAAACAAACATATATGGAAAAGTTTGATTAGATCACAAAACAAAGGAAACATGAAAATGGCCTTGCCAAAGATGAAATGCTTTTGGTAGAGGTTTTTGAGATCAATGAGATACTGCCAACCTGTTCTGGGAAGAATTGGACCATCTTTAAAAAGCTGTTTAAATGCAGTGAAAAATTTCTCCTGGATTTTTCTTTTAATTCAACACTGCATTAAACATTAAAAATTAAACATCTCTTGCTCACTGCTTTGAATCTAGTCCAGGCTAGTAACTAAGTGTAATTAACTATCATACATGGTCTACATAAAATAAATTAGTGGCCATTTTTATTCTGTCTACTAGAAAATGGACTAAAGGTTTGTATCCCAAAAGTCACCGTCATAATTGGAAACCTTGTTGACAATCTCAATAGGTTACACTTGGTGCAAATATGAATAGAGACTGAAGGGCTCCTCACCATTGGAGAATCACTAGAAGATTTTCCAACAACCTATTGATGGAAATATGCAGTGAAGCTTGTATCATTATTCTGCAGATAATAGGAGAATTTCATTTTCTTAACAAGAGTCCATTTCTGGAGGAACCAGACAAAAATGCTTCCTGCTTCATTACAGCAAGGCCAGCAGTGACATGACAATTTAACTAACAAAAGTGTTTCCTAGGGCTGTGCTGGCATAAATAGAGTTAGTACAAAATGAAGACCAACACACTAATTTTTAAGCTTCCACTACAAGTAACATGGAAGAAGGGCAAAGAATACTTGCTTAAAAAAAGAAGAAGAAGAAAGTAGCTTAATAGAGAACACTTTTATTTTCAGTTATCTATAAGCAACAATGAGAATAAAGAGTAGTTAGCAAGGACCTTTAGGAAATAGCAAAACAGTTTCCGTAAGTTATGTCTCTTCATCTACGGACAGAAACCCTCAGTCACCTTTTTGTTAAAAACCAGTCTATTCACAGATAAGTCTGCTTTTGTCCCACACAAAGATAATTAAAATCTGTAATTAACACAAGTCTGTGCTCTGAATTACACTCTTGATTTGGACTGTGACACTCACACACTATTAAACAGTTTCATTCCTTGTTACAAGCTTGACTTTTCAATCCCTAGATTGTGCTTGTGTGTGGGGGGGGAGAAGAAGAGAGGGATAGTTTTGTTTTTGTTGATTTTTAAGAGAAAAAAATAAGCCACCTACAGCCTTCCTTCATTCCTCTTCATTCACCTGAAAGAGTAAACAAAAAAGGGCCTAACAACAACATGTATCCTATTTATTGTACTCTGTGCCTACAGTACAAATCATACATTTAATTACAGTACAAATTACACTGAACAATACAAGTTAATGTTTAAGTGTTTCACACTACATTCACAAAAAAGCGACACCCAGATTTGGCCTGGACTATCAACGTCGTTACATTACTTCTTTCAACAAGCTCCCTTCCTACAAGAATTTTTTAAATTTACTTTGTTTTCTTCACTTTCTCCGCCCCTAAATTTAACTAACCTCACAGGCACAACTATGAAAATCCATCTTGTTCCTCTTCCTCTTCTTGATTCATGCTCCCAAATAATTAAAAATAAAAGCTTCTTATATAATTCAGTTTTCAAAGTTCTACATTTTTCTCACACATCCCTTTCCTATTTTTCTTTCAACTCCATCATGCAAAAAGCAGAGCAAGATAAAATGACATAGGCCATTCCGAGGACATGCAAACAAAGCATTTTTCTCAAGTAAAGGCCCACCTTAATTATTTTAAGTGCCTCCTTCTCTGATTTGATATTTTTGAGGGGGGAAAGGGGAGGAAGACATTCAGTTGGATAAATGAAAATTAGACATGTGTAGCATCTCTGCAATCTGAATCATCTAAGTGGATAGAACGGTGGCAAGTAGGACATTAACATGCCCTATCATCTCATAAGTAAATATTTTTTAGAGCAAATACTAGATTATAATTAATGTTGCAAAATAGTTTCAAGCTTGCTTTCACTTAAAAAAAAAAAAGCCTCTTTTGGGGATGAAGCTTTCTGGTATCAAGCAAAAAGTGACATTTTTTAAGTTTGAGGAAAATCTGTTCAGCTAGTTGTAATATGTAAGGCTTAACGGTGAAGACAGTGAGTGGCATGGGCAAACTTTTGCCACTAAGATATTGCTACAGCTTTTTCTCCTACGCACACTTCATTCAAATAGGGATGGAGCTTTTAAACTTAGCCTATAAATATTATTAATTATGGAATACCACTGGCCACTTTTGAGAATAGTTTGTTGGATAATAAAGTTACATGATTGAAGAAAAGTAACTTGGGTATGCTCAATAGGCATCTATGATTTTTGTAACAGTCTAATGACACAATGCACCATGATTGCTCCTAGAAAAAGGATTGGAGAAATTGTAAATGAAGAAAATAATCAAAACGATTATTAACCAATACAGGAAATTGTCAACAAATAGCAGCAACAATTTGTGAATTCACTCCTCCCCCAACTCGTTTACAAAAACGAGGAATCAACTTAAAAGCCCAACTGTGACCGGGAAGTGATCATTATTTTCTTTAAAACAAGAAAATTAACTAAAAACTACTTTAGTACAATATCAAGACTACACCATTAATTTTTAAAAAAATAAGGAAATACAAGCAGTTAAGATGTCTACAACTAACATTCAAGAGAAGTTATCCTTGAAAAAGTCACTAAAAAGGTCAATCCTGAGAAACATGTTTATTGTCTCTGTGACTTCCTTAGTAAGTTTATTCTGCTAACAGATAAAACAATTTGTTGTTTTGCTTTCTTGCTTGTTTAATATGCCACTCCTATAAAGTCAACTGCATGGAAGTGAAACCTAGGTTTCATCTGCATGGAAACAGTTCCAGCAGTGGTGCCTTAGTTAATAATTATGTTAGTGATGTGTAAGCCAAAATCTAACCCTGCTTTCTTTCCCTGATTCATAGCAACTCTACAGTATTAATAAGAGAAACTAATAATAATAATAATAATAGATAAAAATGCAACCATCTTATTTTTTAATCACTAAAGCAGATATGACCAAAACCACAGGGTGTAAAAATCTGTTATGTAAGAAGATATTTTCTCTCTATAGACACTTTCCTGACTATAATGACACTAAGTTGGTGATGTTACATAATTTGTGTATCTTACAATATGCCTTTAACAAATAAATCTATTGTTATACACTTAAAGTAGAAGAAAATTCTATAGTCAGACAGGCTGAACAAATTTAAGTTCCTATGCTAATGTTAATTTTTGCTTTTCCTGATTTTTCCCCTCCTCCAAAGTACTAACTGTACAACCTTATCCTTCCACTGACAAATTTTTGCATATGAATAATTTTTTAAAAACCTTCTCAGTCATTAAAAAAAATTAGTGGATTAATTTGAGGAAAAGGTGGATATCATTTGCCAGCGAAAAGGGTAAAATTAAAATTACTCCACGTAAAAAAAACGCCCTCAATTTATTTCCCTGTTTCCTATTAAATTTGAACTGGATATTAATGTACAATATATTATACAAATACTGTATATTTTATATACATTTAAGCTATAATTAAATGTTACCATTTACAGTTTATTTCCACACACTCCTTCTTCCCCTAAAATACATGTAATTTTCACCCTCCTTTTTTATTTATTCTTGAACAGTTCTTAAAGTCTTGCCTGTTTATAAATCAGAGTGCAGATTGAGAGAACTACAATTAGAATTGTAGGATATATTAAACAAAAGACTCATTTTACAAATATATATTCACATTTAGATGAACTTTTAAATAATACCCTTAAAATAATAATTTATCTGTATAAGAAAAATACTTCTGATGACAGAAAAATCATGTGAACAAGCCACACTGTGTGTGATCACAGCATAATGAAACCAGCAAAATAATCCCATAAAAAAGTGGGGTGCAAATTGTATTTTTACCTGCAACAGCTGAGGTAATGATTTTACAGTAAGACAGAACCAAATTCCCAGCTTGCACGGAAGCAAATCACGCCACTGTGGTTTTTCCAATGATCTACATCAAAGTAAAATTATTTTAAATATTAAAAATACATTTTCATTCTCATTACACAATATACCTGTTTACAAAAGTCAGCAAACTCTCCTACAGCCTCAAACTAGAAATGTAAAATTCAAAATGCTTATTAATCCATTTTGAAAGTGCATAAACATTAATACAAAATATACATTATGAATATTGAAGCCATTAAAAAGCATATAACAAACCAAAGAATCGAGACTAGATTTAGACAATGTGCTTCTATTAATTGTTATATTTTTAATCTTCTTTTAACAGGACTTTTCTTCATTTACACAAAAATAAATTCCTAAGACTTAAGTGATTATTTCAGCTAAAAAAGACTAACCATCACCAAAGTGTTCACAAGCGCTGACAACTAGATATGAAGACGGTAGCATAAATAAACCAATACATAAAAATTAATGTCATTTGCAGTTCACTGAAGCATTACTCACTGATGTCATCAGAATAGAAGACAGGCAGAATAGTCTCTGATCTCCATCCTGCATTGATCCAGTTCATGCCCCTGCTGTGTGAACTATTTAAACCCTTTATTTCTTTCTATAAATCAATAGAAGAAATGGTGGTATCTTTTGGAGTATACTGGATGTCACTTCCCTATGTTGTTTCTTAACTAAACAGCAGTGTCAGAATCCTTTACTAATGCTTTTGTTTCTACGTGAATCAAACAACATTCAAGAACCTCCAAAATTTCAGCACTTACCAGAGCAATACGTTAAAGACTCAGTAATGGTGAACTTGTTAGTTTACATTTTTAACCTAATTTAAATCTTCAGTGGAAAAGCTTGTAATAAACTTCTTGCAAAAATTATTTTATAAACCAGAAGCACCCTTCTGCAAATGAACTATACTTTATACATTCTTTGCTTTACAATTACTTTTGAACTTCCACATAGCCACATTTCATATTACAAACCCACACCAATGCCTCCCTGAATATTTATAAACAGCAATCAGAGTACACATTGCCAGCCTTGCAACATT
The DNA here is from genome assembly GCF_002925995.2 of Terrapene triunguis. Classification (NCBI taxonomy): domain Eukaryota; kingdom Metazoa; phylum Chordata; order Testudines; family Emydidae; genus Terrapene; species Terrapene triunguis. The sequence goes on from NW_020664435.1 coordinate 40,153,378, forward strand.
CTCATAAATTTAAGAGATTATCTTTCGGTGTGGACACACCACATACAAGCATACAGGCTGAGTGTGTAAAATATTTGATCAATTTCTTTAATAGCTGAAGTGGACCTTTGACAAAATCATTTAAATATGAAAATACACTAGTAACTGTTCCCACCTTTCGTTTTTGTCAGCAGCCCCAAGTTTTACTTCATCTGTACTCCTGCCTCCTGTCTTTTTCTTCTTATCTCTCTTTTTTTTGCTAAGCAGTTCATCCTTAATGTAGAAAGAATTATGATTACAATTATCTTTAACATGTACTCTATGAATGTTACTGGAACTCTTCTGTGAAGGATAAACATTAGAGTAGCATTTATGCAAATATATCTAGGGTCCTACATGATTAAGTAAAATCATCTATCTTTAACAATAACTGTTGCCATGGCATCCAGTCCTTAAACACACATGAAGTCCAGCTCTGTCAGTCATGTGTATCTCCATAGCAATCAAAGTTTTCTAAGAAGAGAAAGCATTCAACTTGCCTCCTTTCTCATTCATCAACTTTAATAATGTAGCTTGGAAAATAAAAAGTAAATAGATGCTAATGTGTGAATACTGTTGAATTTGTGTTTGTTTTTTTAAGAGTATAAACAAAAATTGATTGATTTTTATGTTATGTTTGCTTGTACCATCAACTTAAAGCTTCCAAAGACATATAGGGGTGGGGGGCAGGGGAGAATAAATACTAAAAAATGCTTTAAGCTTTGACTGCTTATCTAATGGACCAGAGAACATTTATCAAGTTTTATTTTGGAAAAAACCTCCAGTAAGAACAGGAAAAGCCAAAGTGAGTATGAATTCTGAAAATCAAGACCAGAGACACCCAACACTTGTGAAGACCAAAAGCATGACCATAGAAAGACATGTTTCTGCTTCAACAGATGGTAGAGAAGGTGTCTGCTGTCTTTCTTTCCTCTGATAACTAGAAAAAAAACCCTCTTGTTCACTAATCGTCATCAGCGACCGTATAAGAAATTAAAATTTTATGTTACATTCATATAAAAATTATTTCATTTTGACTTTTGAATCTAGAACATATAGAACATATAAAACATACAACTAAATAATAAAATATTTGCTACTAATACAACTAACCATTTAAAATACCAGAAAACTAATTTCAATGGAAAAAGGACATATTGTAAAAATCCCTATTATTTGGAAACTTTTGCAAGAATTTCAGATACACTAATGATTGTAGTGCATTTGATTTATTACCAATACTTACCAGCTGTTTTTCCAGGTAGATTGACCAAACCACAGCATAATGACCCACTGTGAGAATAATGAACAAGAGTAATGCCAGCTCAGCATTGCTCATTTTTCTCACCCGCCTGTAGTAGAATACAGGCTGTCGCCAGTCTGGTAGTCCATTGATCAGAATATCATCATACCTACAGTAGCAAATATAACAGGCTTTCATGGAGAGTTTAAAATGAAATAAACCAACTCACTTCATGTTAAAGACAGAAATTACCACAACACCACAAAATAAAATAAAATAATAAAAATAATGTAACTTTTTTGAAATACCAGGGGACAGACAGAGTTCAGAGCAGTATGATGTGGAAATGCTTCCCATTTCTTGCAGAAAAGGTGGTAAACTCTACTATTCCTACAGCACCCCGATCTGATTTTCTTATGAATCAGGACTTGCTGTAGAATGGGATATATGTTCTGCATGCCTATTAATCAATGGTCAGGTCCCCAGGATGTAAGTGAACAACAAGAGAAATAACTGAAATGTGAGAACATAAGGAACGACGTTTCAATTACTTAAGTGTTTTACTAACTAAAAACAAGAATAATGAGGTAAAATATCTGGCTCTTGATTTTCTTTATGGTGTTATATCACAAACCTTCTAGCTAGGTGTACCTCCTAATTAAACTCTTGCTTATGCTGCTAGAAATCAAGGTTCCCAGGATCCAGGCAACTTTGTTTATTTCTAAAGAATGCTATTGAAAAGTTAACCTGCTCACATTAAACTGTTCAATTTATTTTAAGGCTGTTCTCTTTTATTAATGTAACTATGTTCTTACAAAAGTCATTTGAATAAAAAAAGTCAGTTTATTTTTCCACATTTACTCCTTGAAGTACTTTAACGTAAGCAGTCTTTGCCTGTTAATTTATTTAATGTACTTCAAGACTGGTTTACATAACCATACAAAATTTAAATTTAAGATACCTAACCAAAAACATAAAGAGGAAAAACTTAGAAGAAAAATGCTATAATATAAAACTTGAAATAGTCACATTCAAATACTGTATGTTGAAGATACACAACCTGTTAATCTTAAACTGAACGCAATTCATTACATATTCTAATCACACCATTTCTAGAATTAAATCTGCACTGAAAGGCCTAATTTGGTGCAACACATTGACCAAAATATTTTAATTAAAAATATTCTGAGTTAGTCGCAGGCCTAATTACAGGAATAGAAATAGGGCCTATATTGTCATGCAGGTCAGTAGAACTCAGTAGTAGGTTTTTCTCAAGTAAATTGACCGATCCAGGAATAATAGCGCAGCTGCTAAACTGCCAGTCTTGACATGTAAATCAATTTAAATGCAACAACTGCAGTAGCTACTTTGATAGTTATTAAATTGATACCTTGGAGATGTACTAAGAAATTTAAAAAAACTAAGATTTATTGCTGGCAACTTCTTTTTTTTTTTTTTTTTTTAGTGGAAAAACACTGCTTTTAAGTGCAAAATATATTTAATTCAACAAATCTAGAAAATTTGACTTCTGATAAATGACCATTTATTTGTTCAAAGCAGGAGACATTATTAGTAATTTACTAGGAAAAAGTTTTAAAGCACAATATTCTGCTGACTTCTATGGTTACATATACATCTTATTTAGTATCATATGTCTTCATATACATTTTCATAATTGTATAAGATTAATATCAAGAAATGTAAATTCTGATTTTAGGATAACTTTTTTTCTTCCTTCACAATAAATCAATAAAAAAAAGACTTGAGGCAATAACGTATCTGTATAAGAAAAAAAACCTACTCAGCACTTACTTTAGGAAATGACATTTTAAACTTAAACTACTAAAGAATGGAAAACTATACATTTCAAGAGCAAACCAAGCAAACAGTCACTTTAACACTTGTTTCATCTAAAAATCATAATGCATTCTAGTCCTACTGAATAGTTTAGAGTTGAAATACAAGAAAAATATTTTGGAAGCAAAATGATTATATTCAATTAAGACAGTGGATAATCTGATTTCAGAAAAAAAGGTTGCTAACAAAATGTTATGTTCGCATGTGCCATCAATTTAAAGCTCTCAAAGACACATGGGGGTGAAGGGAAAAGGATGTCTTTTTGTACATTACTATTAATTTACTAAATATTTTTCTTTCTGATACAGTGGGACAAGTTAATTACTAAACTTAAGTTATGTACTAGAGGGGAAAAACATATAAGTTATGATAACATAATGCTGCTAAATATTTGTTTTCCAGTATTGTTATGAGTATCAACTATGCAGCCTTATCTTCACAATATATAAATCCTGTTTAACACATAACCAAATTTAAGACAGCAGAATTTCATGCACTAAACGCTCTAAACAGTACACAGTATTTATTTGGTTATGTCTTGTGTTCTGAACAACAGTCTCTGAGGATTATGTCTTAGAATCAATGCTCTATTGATTTTACTATCAATGAACATTATGGCTCACACGACTGGCCATTTTAAAGGAAGATAGCTTCTATTATAACCCACTTTTTAGAATATATACTGTTGAAAGATAAATCACTGCTTTCTACAGTAATTAAGCACTGTATTTGAAAAATAAAGCTATCACGATGATTTTTAGGGTTACAAAAAGTGAACAATGATCCCAGAGTTACTCAAAAGCCTCCCATAAATTTTTAATTTTGTTTTCCACATTTAAGACATTGTTTAATTAAGAAGCATACATATTACTCAGTAAAGTACTTTTTTTCCAAAAAAAAAAAAAATTAGCAGCTATGAAGGATAGTCAATCAAAGCATGTGCAGCAAGGAGAATCATATTCAAAATTGAATTACAAAGCATTCTTCCTTTATCAACCTATTTTAAATTACTACCCTTTACCTCTTCTTCCCACAAAATTTCATTTGATCTATCCGCACTATTTTTTCCTGTCCTCAGATGTGTGCAAGTACACATAATGCAACTTGTATATGGCATATGAGAGTGCCTAGCAATTTTGTGTGCTTTGAAATAGTCAGCAATTTACAGTGGGAAATAAATACCAGGAAGTAACTGAATCACAGCACAAGAAAGTAAACTTCGTAATGAAAGTAAAACTTTCATTAAAAATATTAATTTAAATTTAGAACCACTATTAAGAAACAGTTGTGAAAGTGTAATAATTTCACCTACCTATGATGATTCATGTTGTAGTTTTTAGAACACTCTAGAATTTACTGTAGTGCAAGAAAATCAATTAATTTTGGTAGCTAATTTCAACATTACAGTATAATTAATCTATTTTACAATCATAAAATGTTTACCATTTTTTTAAAGCCCAGGAAACTTCTCATTTCACACATTACTTGAGAGATCTGATGTAGCTTACAAAAAGAACGATAAAGTCTGAAGTAATGAGATCTTACAATTTAAAATCTAAACCTTAGAAAAAGCATCACTGAAGCTTTTCCCCCATAAACTATCAAAGGCAACATGTAATGCAAATATAGTCAAGAACATTTATATTTTCCATATGCTATGTGTAAAGTCAGTCAATTACACAAAAAAGTGCTAAGGTATACTCATCATTTAGTGTTAGAAGAATGCTTATTTTGATTCAGACACTAATGCTTGCTGTAATGAAAATCACAATGTTACAGAAAGTGGGGTGTATAAACCAAAAGCTAGTTAAAAACACTAAGGTTTAAATGTATTGTTAAGACATTTGATTAGATGTAGTGAATGGAAAAGTTTGTTCAAAATTACACACGTTCTCTTTACAAATTAAAACCAAAGTAATGACTATTAGCAAGTTTAGCTTGTAATTTTATCCAATAAAAATCTTACTGGGTGAAATGCACTCCAGCACAGAAAGCCTATGCAAGATCCTATCTAGCACATAACACTTATATGTGGATTAATTTACATCAAGGGTTCTGGGCACTGTACTACTATGTATACAGCACGTACATAAAGTAAATAATATTTTAATGCATATTATAAGCACATTTAAATTATTACTATTAAAATCAAAAAAGGAAACTATGAAGTGTTAATATGCTAAAGTAGTACATTCCACTGCCAAGAGTGAACCTTTCTGGAAAAGACAAACGGGGTTTTTATTTTTTGTTCTTATAAAAAATTACCACTACTAAATTGTAATACTCTAAGGCACGTTTATGCTCCAAAATGAAAGAGAATAAAAATATAAATTATGCCTAACTCCATGTGTTAAAGTAAAATAATTTTTTTTTAACTGCTAAAAGGAGTTACTCCACTGATTTGTTCTGTGAAGTGTAACTATTGTTTCTGTATACACACAATCATTGTCCCAGACACGCAGGAAGAAAGACAAGATGCAAGGGATGTGGTTTAATTAGGCTGCAACTTCATTAACTTAATTCATCTGGGAACTACCTGGCAGTAACTCATACAGTGCAGGTCATCATTGCTTCTTCAATTTTTTCCACCTATTTGAGGGCTGCCATCAGCCCTCACTGATACCTGGTCCTAGCCCATTGCTGGGACTTTACCATTTTCCCCTTCCATGAAGCTTGAAGGGGGTTGGTCTCACTGTACTAGACATTAGAAGCCCCAAACCCGTTCCCCAGCTACTTTAGGGGCTACCATCCCCTAACATGCACGCCCGCTTTTAGTTTATCAGTGAACCAGATTTCCTATGGAACAAGTACCAGCACCGGACACCTGTCACCTGCTAAATTCTGACAGCTTGAACTGTACCTCCTGGCCTATCTGACCAGGTCCTGAGCTGCTGTGGGAAAGCAAAAAAATCCACACTACTTGCCAGCCAATCTGACGACACTGAGGGCAAAATTTCTTTCCAGCTCCCCAAAAGGCAACTAGTGTAATGCCCACAGCAGGCCAAAAAAACCACCACCTCCTATGCTAATCCTAGGGCTAGGATGGGGGAGTTGCTAAGAGAGAGAGATCAGCTGGAGTGACAGTACTTATATACTCTCTCCCAGGTACACAAGGGACAATGGCTTACCTGAGCACCATTGCTCAGCCCACCACTCATGAAATGCCTCCCCCAAACCATCAAAGGAGTAGGAAGACTCTTAGAGGGGCGACTATCCCTTTTTCTCCAATGCTCCAGACCTTTAAGGTTGCAGGGGGAACATGTGTTATCTGGCCTCAGGCATGTCCCTTTAGAGGACTGATTCACAGCATGATTAGTTGAGACCTGCATCAAGGAAAAGCTAGTTACCTATGAGTTGGTTGTGCCTTCAGAGGTATGAATAGTGCCTCTACTTACGTATGTATCTGTCAGTTCAGTTTTTCAACTCAGTCCCCAATCCAAATGATAAAGGATTCTTGAAGAAGAGACTGGACAACTAGATCTTACACTATAGATTGCATACTATTTCTAGAAATCTCTTTTCAGGTGAACACCACCCTTTTGCCTATAAAATGGTTACTCACTGGGGGGAGGGATAGTTCAGTGGTTTGAACATTGGCCTGCTAAACCCAGGGTTGTGAGTTCAATCCTTGAGGGGGCCACTTAGGGATCTGGGGCAAAATCAGTACTTGGTCCTGCTAGTGAAGGCAGGGGGCTGGACTTGATGACCCTTCAGGGTCCCTTCCAGTTCTATGAGATAGGTATATCTCCATATATTATATTATTCATACACACATGCTCTAAGAGACAAAAATATCAGGAAGGCCCTGTCCATATGAGAAAATTGTTTGTAATGTATCAATTTAAGCTAACCTGATACAAGGCTTCCTTAAAATGAAATAAAATTTTCACATGAAGGGGCTGCACCAATTTCAATATATCAATTTCTAAAACCGTTTAGATAAATGGGTACAATTTTCTCAGGTAGACAGGCCCAACTACATAATAGTTACAAGCTACTGAATCACAATTACAAGTGAAGCAAGATCATGGGGGAGGGAGATATGGGGAAATTCCTAAGGCACTCCAAAGACAAATCTCATGATAAACTCCCTCAACATTAAACTATGAAGAAATAGAAAATACATTTAAATGATGCTACCCATAAAGCAAGAAGACATAAGATTTCAGGCTAATTCATACTTTTGGAAACATTTTAAAATAGATACAGACCCCCTCCCTTTTACCCCCCACCCTCCGCCCATTGTTAAACTCCTAACTTTCCTTGATCTATGACTCCAAGTTGAAATTCCACAGAGGGAGGCAGAGTAGAAAACATACACAATCTAAAAAACTCCCTTAAACACATTTCCATGACTTGTTCAAAATAGAGGATTACCAGACAGAAGATAATCTCTGCTATGAGACATGGATTCCTGCCAAGATTTCTACAAAGCCAAAAGCCTTCAAGAGAAGGTCCTGAGAATCCCTGTTTAGAGAGTTGTAAACCTTAAGATACTTTACTAGAACTCCTGTGCTGAGAGCATGGCTCTTTTTCTTTAGCCAAGTTAACCTGATAATCATTAGTTCAAGTGGATATAGTAAAACCAGATTATATGTACAGGCACATTACAGTCCTTTGGAAAGCAGTCCAAACAAGCTACTGTCCGTTACTATCTTTCAGCTACTCGTGGAACACCACTTAAGCTTCTGGGGCACTAGTCAAATATTTAAATTATATACCAGGGCAACTATCTACCACTTAAAAAAACCCTTATGATTATATTAGTGTCTGGATAAACCTATGTTTACAGTATCAAATTATATGCTTTTTAAAAGAAAAATAGCAAAATACATGAAGATAGAAACATTCAGGAACAGAGTACCTAAGCATCATGTGAAAGTTCTTATGTAGTGAGAAGGAACCAACAGGTGGGCAAAATGAGTTATAATTCCCAACTCACATGCCTAAAATTGTAACTCACCAAGTTATGGCTCTCTGCCCATGTAGACATGATCCAGAAATACAGAACTACAAATACTAATCTTTTAGAGATTGTTCTAACAGAAAATTTCACTCCAAATACAAACTGTTTTAAAAAATGTTCAGAATCAAAGGAAATAATCAGCTTATCTCACTGAAACATGTGCCATATATCTATAAACATTCTATTTATTTTAAATAGTAGCTAAATAAAAATTATGCCCCAAAATCGTGCAAAGACTTATATATGTGCTTAACTATATTCCGTGTGAGTCAGTGAAGTCAATAGGATTACTCAGAGTGCATAAAGTTAAGCATGTGCATAAATTCTGTAGGATTAGCACCCATGAGAGGTTTATTGAAAAATATGCAAAGTGTACTCACCTCTTCCTTCTCTCTTCATCCTTTAAAACCTCATAGATAGCCACCAACTAAAATAAAAACATTGCTTTTATTAAGAAAATGACTATGAAAAGGAAACAGTGAAAACACCATGCACAAAGCAATCAAATCTTAAAAACAGATTTTTTTCGCGTCTCATATTTCAGTCTGAGGTGATATTCGTCTCAAATATAGGTAAAAAATTTCCATCAGGAATGTGATTTTTAAGTTAATAGTGTCCCTTCAATAGGTCCAAAGGTACTCCAATTATAACACCACACAGCAAGTAGCCTTCGTTTTGTGAAATAGATTGAACTGGTAAAGCTGAACTATGACAGACATACCGTATTGCTCAGTTAAATGTCAAGATTCAGAAGGGAAAATGCTCAAGACTTAAGATAATTATTTTACTGATATCTACATTAAATGACTTATAATGAAGACTGACGAGATGATCTTTTTCCCAACTTCTATTAAAAGTCAAAGTGTACGCTTACAAACAGACTTTCCCTTTTAACAGAAGTTTGTATGTATGCTTTTATGCAGAGAGAAAAGAATAAAACATTTGTTTTCGTTAACAGGAATACATCTAAATATTTTAAAATACTTATAAATCAAATGTATTCAAATACTTGAATACTATCTGAGTTACTGAACTAGCTTCAGAACATTTTATATGACCTTTGTCCAACACTAAATCCAACTAATACAGGAATAATTTTGTCCTGTTTGAAATTATTACTAATAATTTCAAAATATTACTTTGCTATCAAAACTGTATTTATTCTTGATGTTAATAAGTAAAGTTATGTCATAAACTTTCTGATCTTATTCTCCCCCCTTTCCCCCCCAAAAAAGTATATTATAGTATGTGTCACTTACTTGTCTAAACTGGGTTTCTGCATTTTCATCTTTGTTCTTGTCTGGGTGTAAAGTTAGTGAAAGCTTGCGATATGCTTTCCTTATGTCTGCAGATGAAGCATCCTGCAAAAACACAAAGCAAACTTTGTCAGAAACAAATTCCCAGAACCTTGTTAAGATCTGAGAAGACAGCCAACCAAATGCAGGACCTGAGGCAATGTAATTTGAGCAATCAGTCTAACAACCAAGCTATGCAGCTAGCCTGACCCACATGACTGAACAATCATTCACTCTAATTCAGCTCTCGTCTTAACTTCTTTCATTACCATACATTCATTACAACAAGTTAGTATTTGCCAAAACTTTCAAACACTTGCTTTCTTAAAATTAATCAGTAAAACTTCTGCACTAATTTAGAGATCAAAAAGACAAATTAAAAATTAATACATCTGTGTATCTTCAAGAAAGTCACCATTCTTTCACAAGCTAAATTTCTAAATCTCAAGCCTTGACATATGTTGCTCCCTGAATATTATTTACTCTAATTCTCTGCTTATAGGATTTTCATGCAAACTCAATTTCAGTATGTCTAAAGAAATGTATTTTCTGAAGTAGGTTCAGCTTGTTTTTAATTTAAAACTACCATGACTATTCTGGTATATAGTTGCAAGACAAGATAAGACAAATCTTTGTGCTTTCAATTTGGTTTTTGCTTTTCTCACGTTTGTGAATGATGTACTATAAAACAAAATATCAAATTAATTGCACATATACAACCGTTTACTGTGTAACTACTTAAAGATAACTAAGTTACTGGGATGATACAGATCACCCAAAGCAGAGGGATTTTATGAGGTTATATCTATTACTTACTAAAAAATCCACATCAAAGTTATCATGCATGCTATAAACCAGGAATTTGTATTTAATGGGAAACATCTCCATGGCAATATATCAGGATGGAGTATGAACGCCCAAATCTAAAGACTACAACCTAAACAGACCAAGACGTCTCTATTATCAAAACATGCTGAGGTAAAATAAAAGTCTCATGAAATTTAAAAAAGTTTTAGGATTTCTTCTCTAAGATATATTTTAAGATGATTATCAACAGGGACTGAGTAAAAAACAAACAGATCCCTATAACCGAACAGCTGTTAGAGGAACAAAACTGAAATAAGACAATTAAAGCAACACTGTAATTAGTCTGTCAAATTTCCATTACAAGCCATTATTTTCATTACAATTTTTTCAGGTTTATAGCACCAAGCTATAACTCTGTTTAAAAGTTTTAGCCCAGAAGTGAATATTTTTGTAATATATAGAGAGTCTTGTGTGCGTAGGAGGTAAGGGGTTTGATAGGGAGTTTAGTTATGGAATGGTAATTTTATTTTAAGATACAATATTGTTATCCTATAACTCAAACACAGATCTCTGCAAGCTATTCTCCTGTACATAGCAATTGTTTAGAGTCAGGACCATTTAGAGGAAAATAAAAAGTGTTTTCTTTAAAAAAAAAATCTCCGTGTATATGCACATTTTATTTTCAGCTAACACTTCTGAGGGTGCGCAGCCACAAGCAGAATTCTATCTGATGACTGATGGCTTGCTTCAATCCCACCAAAGACAGTGGAAGTTTTTACATATAGCCATGTTGTAAAGTTTTATATTTCTTTTTGAAAGTGAAGAATGGAGGGAAGAGGAACTGTGACTAAATGTTAGCGTTCCAAATACATTACATTGCACACAGAAAAATTAAGTTTTCAAACTGGAAATTTAATAGAGATATACAAGAAACTGGGGAAGAAAATGTGCAACAAAAAGGTACTTTAAAAAAAATCAGGGACTTGGACAATGACAAGATCAAAGGAATAGTACCTCCAGATTGTAAGGCCTGCAGTTTACCCTGATCCCCTTTTCCCCCAGCTTAATCTACTGTTGTACTTCATCTGTATCACGATTTGCATTTAATTTTATTGGTGACCCTTAACTGAGTTTTGCTTCTCTAAAGGTCTGACAAGAACATTTTAAGGAGTTGTTGGAAGAATACTGTCAGAGTCAACTCCTTCAGATCTAAAAGCAGACTAAAAGGAATTTGTAGCATTTTTTTTTTTTTTGGGTTGGAAGGAAAATTTAAAATGAATTACCCTTCTCCCAAAATAAAGCCTCTTATTTGTGTAAGATTTTAAGTCTAATGGTTTTTCTCATTCTCGTTCATGTTACAGTAGTATGTATTGAGAGTTCTCGAGTTAGATCTCTTCTATTCCCATAATTTCTGTTTCTTAGAATTAAACAACAGAGAAAGGAAAAAGAGTGATTAGAAACAGTAAAACAAGTTTATTCTTAAATCTAAGTAAAACTGTGGAGCAATATAAATACAAAATTAAGTATGAAATAAAAGTTAACTTATTTACACCCCACACATACTATGGTAGGTACTGGAAGTAATTTACAGACTATTTTATTTACCACCACCTATTGCTCCAATTAGACATCTCATCAACAGACTGGGCTTGTCCTCACTACAAAATGTATTTGAATATTGTTGAAGAGAATTGAGTTAGCACATACGATGCTGATCGTGGCTTTGCACTAAGTAAAACCAGGGCAAATTGTGTTCAGCATGTCAGCTAATCATGATTAAACCTTCAAGTTGGGGGGGGGGGGGTAGAGTAGTAGATCAGGGATAAACCACATTCAACATCATGCCATGTTTAGCTGACAAGAATGAACACAATTTGTCCTGGTCTATACTAATCTGAAAGTAACCATCAGTACGTCAGCTAACTCAATTTGTACAAACAAACAATGTTTTTAAATAGAATGAAATTATGTAGCTCCTTGAGACTCCTTCAGTTTTGCAAAGTGAAAACTAATGTTTCAGTTAATTCTACTAATAAGCCAGAAAGCAAAGTACCTAATGCTTTAAAATGAATAAATAAATTTAAAAAAACCAACAAAACCTTCTTTGCCCATCTCTCTCTCAATTTATGACATATTGACCTGTTCACCTGACGCAAGAGTACACTGGAACTTTCTAGCAACAGTCATCCTAACTAAAATTTCAAGGGTAACAGACGTACCTATTTGTAAATGTTTCTAATATTTCAGTGTTCCTATTTGCAATAGACTAGAAAACATACGGGAAATTTTTCCTAATTTTGAAGAGACCTGAGAATGTAAATGACAAGAATACTCTGGGGGTTAGAGCTCACAATATAGGTCATAGGGTATGTCTACACTGCAATTAGCCACCTGCAGCTGGCCCATGCCAGCTGACTTGGGCTCATGGAGCTCTGGCTGCGTGGCTGTTGCAGTGTAGACATTCCAGCTCAGGCTGCCACCCGAGCTCTGGGACCCTCCCACCTCACAGGGTCTTAAAGCCTGTGCGCCAACCCGAGCCTGGATGTCTACACAGCAATTAATCAGCCCCAGAGCCTGAGCCCTGGGAGCCCAAGTCAGCTGGCATAGGCCAGCTACGGGTTTTTAATTGCAGAATAGACATACCCAAAATGTCTGCATCCATACTGCGAGATAGGAAACAAATGTGGGGTATTGGGAGATTGATTCCATACCAGGTTTCATACCCACTAATGGATGACTGATCAAGAGTTTAAACAAAAGTAATAAAGAAAACAAGAGAGCCAGAACTGCCTTTAATTTGTTCTATATTTGAAAACCAGCCTCATAATAAGATTTATTCTAATCCTAAAATTATGAGATATTTAAGCAAGAGCTGAGCCTTTTCGTATACCAGAAGTAAAAACTGGTATTTCAGCTCTGAATATTATGGATATTGCTACTTATACAGGTTAACATTAAATATATTGTAAGCTAGTGGCAATGCCCACTTACCATACGTATAAATTGACAGGTTCTGATTCACTTAAATTCTAACTAGATTACACTGATATTATGTTTCCTTTTTGTTGTGTTCTTGAATTACACCAAAGATACTTTCCATCTGGCCCTTATAAACCCATGCTCTGGAAAAACTAGCATTCTTTGCCAGTTTATAATTTGGGGGAGCAAAGCATAAAGGAAAAATTCTTATACTAAAAAGTATTACTAAAACAGAAAGTGATCAAAGCTATAGTTAAAAACATTTAGCACAATGCTCAGTTATCAGTTATATTGCTGGAAAAAGTGGGCAGCAGTTGAGGATAACTAATTGGTTTAAGAACTATTTTATTATACGTTTAGCCTTCAGATAAAACAATCATGGGTCTAAAATTCAAAGGCTTCAACACAAACTCTTATGTGTCTGCAACAATGCACTTGCAAACATTCACTCGGGAACTTTTCAACCATGAACATTTGTGCATGTAACTGATGGGGTTTTCAAGTATATATTACATGACGTATGAGTAGGACACTTAAATACCTGTGAGAATCTGGGATCTTGCCACCCAGTGGAATCCACAGACCTGAGTTAGGTGCCTAGGCTTGCTATACAATGATGGGGAGAGAGAGGCACATAAGAGTGGGATTCACAAAAGTCAGCATTCTAAGCAGGGAGCTGCCTAAACTAGCCATTAGGAAATGCTGAGGAGAAGGGTGGGGCTTAGGTGTGAGATAGGCGTGTGGGTGCCAAGACTGAGGCAGCTGTACTCCTGCGCAGAAGCAGAAAATTAGGGGACTTTAACAGTATAAATGTAGACACCTACAGGGCTAAGTGGAAGCTAAGAAAGGTTTTGAGGATCTCAGTGATACCTAAATGTTGGAATAATGAAGCTTGAAGTGGCATTTAGGCATCTAATTCCTTTAGCAGATCTAGCCTTATCTAATTATTCAACCCCCGCACCATTTCTTCAAGTTACTGTACATTGCCTTTAGCACACACTTTGGGAATCTCATTTTTAGAGATTTTACTAATAAGTTTACTTAACAAGAATTGCTAAAACTATACTGTACAACATCACCTCATTTCCAGCAAGTTTACTTAACATAGCGATGATTACTAATTAAGATGAAAAAACAAACAAAAAAAACCCCTTACTATAGTCCCAAGACAATTCTTGGTGAAAGCAATACAGATCAGATATTGCCACAGGCACTCTGATTAGGTCACAAGAAAAAAAATCAATAGCTACACAGTTTGCCATTACTAGTATATAAAATTCAAATCCTAAATTGTTCACTTGACTGTATTGCAGTTATACAATAAGGCTCAGTTGCCTACTACAATTTAGCAACTGCTTCTAAAAGAGAAAATTGTTCAATTAATCTCAGGTTTTAAATAGGACTGCTAAAATCCACAAATAGATGGCATTACAATCATTAGCAACTGGAACGCAGCATAGTCTAGAGAAACAAATGCATTGTTGGATGTCAGAAGGTCTTGAGTTCTAATCGAGGCTGCTACTGACTTGCTGTTTGTCTGCACTACTTACCACTCTGTAAAAAGGATATAATATTGGCATACCTATTTCACTGCAGGACTAAGAGAATAAACTTGTTACTGCTTGTATAGTACTTGCAATAAATAAAAGATTAAACATTATTATTAAGATTGTTACTAGGTTTAAAAAAAAACTATAATAAACTACCAATCAGTTTTGTACAAATATTGTTAATAGTTATATTTTATACAACAGAGTATCTGATAATTGCAGGTGAGCTCTGGCCAGAGATTAAAATACTTTGAGAATCTTTTTGCTACCCTTGCCTTCTCTTGAATTTGTCACAAACAAGGTTATGTTTGTGTCAAGAAAATGTAAACAAAAATAGTGAATGATCATTAGGAATCATTTAAGAACACCCTTCTAGATGTTCAAAAAACCACAATCCAACAATTGAGGAAGAAAGTCACGTTGGTTAAAAAAGCAACATGGTTTAGAGCAGAAGTGAAGGCAGCTATAAAAATAAAAGAATAGTATATAACAAATGGAAGAAAGGGGAAGTTGATAGTAATGAATATAAATCAGAAGTTTGGCACTGTAGAAAACTGATAAGGGAAGCAAAGAGACAAGGAGAAATCAATGGCCAGCAGAGTTAAGGACAATAATAAGGAGTTTTTTAAATATATCAGGAACAAAAAGAAAGAATCCTGACAATGGGTATCAGTCCACTACGATATGGAAATGGCAGAATTATCATTAATACTGAAGAAAAGGCAGAAGCATTCAAAAATGTTTCTGTTCTGTATTTGGGGAAAAGAGATCATATGGTCTCATCATATGATAACAACAACACTCTTGATTCCAATAGTATCTCTGGAGGATGTTAAACAGAAACTACCAAAATCACACATTTTTAAATCAGCAGGTCTAGAGTACTTGCATCCAGGAGTTTTAAAAGAGCTGACTGAAGAGCTTGCTGAATCACTAATATTAATTTTCAATAAGCATTGGAGCACTGAGGAAGTACCAGAAGACTGGAAGAAATGTTGTTCCAATTTTTAAAAATGATAAATGGAATAATCCGGGGAATTTTAGGCCTGTCAGCCTGACCTCAATCCTGGACAAGATAATGGAGTGACTGATATGGGACTCAATTAATTATCCTCATTTGATTTTTTTTTTAAATGTAATTAATGCCAATCAATATGGGTTTATGAAAAATAGATCCTGTCAAACAAACTTGATTTTTTTTTATGAGATTATAAGTTTGGTTGATAAAGGTAGTAGAGCTGATATAATATACTTAGATTTCTGTAAGGCGTTTGACTTGGTATTGTGTAACCCAAGCCTGCGCAACATTAAAAACAATAAAAGATTAACATGGCACACATTAAATAGATTAAAAACTGGTTAACTGATAGGTCTCAAAATTTAACTCTAAATGGGGAATCATCACCAACCGGGTGTATTTCCAGTGAGGTCCCAGAGCAATCAGTTCTTAGCCCTATACTATTTAAGATTTTTATCAATGACCTTGAAGAAAACAAAATCATCACTGCTAAAGTTTGCAGATGAAACAAAAACTGGGGGGGAGGGGTAGAAGGTGGTAAATAAGGAAAAGGATAGGTCACTAATTCAGACCAGTCTGGATCGCTTGGTAAAATGGATGCAAGCAAACAGTAGATGTTTTAATATGGCTAAATGTAAATATACACTTCTATGACAAAAGAATGCAGGCCATATATACAGGATGGGGGACTCTATCCTGGGAAACAGTGACTCTGAAAAAGGTTTGGGGATCATGCTGGTGGATAATCAGCTCAATATGAGCTCCCAATGTGATGTTATTGGCAACAGAGCAAATATGATCCTTGGATGCATAAACAAGTAGAGAGGTTATTTTACCTCTGTATTTGGCACTGGTGCGACTGCTGCTGGAATACTGTGTCCCATTCTGGTGCCCACAATTCAAGAAGGATGTTGATAAATTGGAGATGATTTAAAGAAAAGCCACAAGAATGATAAGGATTAGAAAACATGCCTTATAGTGATACTCAAAGAAGTCAATCTATTTAGCTTAACAAAGAGAAGGTTAAAGGGTGACTTGATTACAGTCTGTAAGTATCTACATGGGGAACAAATATTTAATAATGGGGTCTTCAATCTAGCAGAGAAAGATATAACACAATCCAATGGCTGGAATTTGAAACTAGACAAATTCAGATTGGAAATAAGGCGTGAATTTGTGACAGTGAGGATAATTAACCACTGGAGCAATTTACCAAGGGTCATCACTGACCATTTTTAAATCAAGACTGGATGTTTTTCTAAAAAGATCTGCGCAGGAATTATATTAGGGAAGTTCTATGGTCTGTGTTATACAGAAGCTCACACTAGATGATCACAGTGGTCCCTTCTGGCCTTTGAACCTATGAAATGCAATTTCCTCATTGCATATGAGTTTCTTACTGTGAAATGGGTATAAGCTATAAAACAATGTATTATCTTCCTATTAACCAAAAACAGGTATTTAAGTTACATCAGTATGTTACTAAAAATGTTGTGTCAAAAGTTGTCAATAAATCATGACTGCAGCTTTCCTCCCCCACCCACACAGAAATTTTAATGTTACCCGGGATATATGGGACCATTGAATTTTACAGAACATACTTATGTGTAGATAACCAGACAGACCTCTTAGTGGTCTACTAATTTTAATTTTATGCTGTCAGTGTTGAAGCCTAAAATCTGACCTTTTTGTGCAAAGGCCTTATTCTTTAGTGGTAATATTCATAAGTGTCACAATAACCAAACAGCTTTGGTAACAGGCAGATGTGCTCTGGGTTAGCACGTTGCAGAGACAAAATCCATTGCCCTCATCACCTGTGCAGGCTGACAGACTGCAGCGTGACCCCTCTTACAGCTACTATTCCAGTCAATAGACTGAAACAGCAACTGCAGAAATTCTGCAACCCTTTCAACACAGGTCCTGGGCACTGAATCAATGGAATTGTGGAACCCGTGTCCCTTTCTCCTCAACTCCTTTTGGTACTGGCATAATGTGCTTGCATAGAGCCCCTCTCTGCAACACACGCATGTTCAAATCAACCTGCCTTCATTGTTTCTCTGCCCACTTTTTTCCTCTCCCCACAGTCTTACCATGGGAACCAACTTGAGGGCCTTGCATTGGGCTTCAATGAATTTCTTATACAGAAGAGAATATGGGGGTGAAACATTTCTTTTTTTTTTTTTTTTTTAATTAAATATCAGACCAGCATCCTTGCATTTCAAGATATGTACATTCTGTGCACGCTCACATACATCTGGCATTTTCCCAACTACTCAGCATTTTTGAGTAATTTTCTTGAAGGAAAATCACACTTGTACTGATGTTCTTGCCCACAATAATTGCCCAATGATAGCAGAAGGAAAAGCAGCAGCAGCGTGAAGCAAACATAACCAAGCACTTTCCTAAGAGCAATAACAATGTCCTGGACCAGCAGCACAATGCTGGGAGAGGGAGGAAAACTGGAGATATTGGGATAAATTCAGAAAAGGGACTGAGAAGATATACACAGAGATGACTGGAAAGAGACAGATAAAATTGTGTAGGGTGAGAGGAGAGAAGATAACAGCAATTTAGTGGGAGCACGTACATTTTGACTCTATGTGCCAACAAGGGCTAGGGACACATGGAGAGAGCATACTAACGCCACCACATTGCTCTCTGTTAACTCCCCGAGGTTGAATGAAGGAGCAGGCTGCAGCCAGCTGCCCTCAGGTTCAGTGTCACTAACATGTAGAGCTTATGGAGAAGCAGACATGATCAATTCCCAAGAGATATTCCTAGAAATAACTCCTCCTTACTTGCACAGGGCATATGTACTGTGTACCTGAAAGCAAATGTGATGGAGGAAGAATACCCACAACCCTCTGCCCATTTAAAATGATGTAGATGGAAAGAGGAAATGAAAGTTAACCTCTGCTCCCAGAAGCAATCCTTCAAACCAGTACATACCAGTTTAAAATATTTCCTCATCAGGTTTTTTCCCCATTTCAACATTTGAAGGGGTAATTGTGAACAACATAATTAAATATTTTAAAATTATGAACAGCACTTTGGCAAACTTTTACACGCATTCTCTGCATCATAGGTCAGATCCTCAGCAGATGTAAAACCTATGGAGCTGCCGATTTACATCAGCTGCAGCTGAGAATCTGGACCCATAGGTTTATGGCATGAATGGCAGTTATCCATTTCACTTTTACGAATTAGGCTCATTGTTACCTATAAGAAAGAAACCACTTCTTAGTGACAAAAAATGTCACTCTGTGATACACAATTGGATTTGCTTATGTATCTATAATAGTACCATGTGTGGCTGCATATAGATTCCTTATGGAGTTACTTCACCCAAGAGAATAGTCAAGATATTATTTTCCCAAAAGAAGAGTTTCCTGTTATACAAATATGTATAACAGGAGATTATTCTCTTGGGAAAAGTAATTTTTCAAATCCAATGAACCCCCTCTTGAAATAATAGATAAATACTAAAGGGATTGAAACAATCTCAGCTAAAAAAAGTTTAAGAAACGGATACTAATCTTCATGAGATCAGCCAACAAAATGTAGGTCCACTGTATTACACACACACGAAAAGGAGATTTTTTTGCTTTCTTAATCACGAGGCAGTAGAATCTTCTTTCATTTGGCACACCCCACTGGAAATACACATGCCAGTTAAGAGATTGTGCCTGTTATCAGATTGTCACAGGAATACATTGTGCTGGTTTGTATTCATTTTCCTTTTATGAGTTGCTTTAAAACTAAGCAGCATACAAAAGCATTAAAACATTTTTGAAAATTATTTTTTACTTTCTCCAGGTTTCACTGCTGCGCTGTTATTCCATTTAAATCAATGTAATGTTAGGTGGTGTGTGGATCATTCAGCAGCACAGCAGACATGTTCTGCTTTCTGGACATACCTGTAATATTCAGCCAGAGACAAGCAGTGAATTTAAGTTTAACTCATTTTACAGCCATACTGGAAAAATGATGGGTCCTTTAGAACCAAGTGTAATAAAAATAAAGCAATAAAAATTAGACAAAGAGCCACACGGTAAAAAAATTAAGCCAGCGGACATCAGTTGACAGCTGTTATCTATAAATGTTCCCAGACAATGCTTCAGCTGGTGGGTGGACCATTGCTATTGGTTCCTGGAGAGGTACTCTCCAAGAGTGCCAATAGGGACTTCTCAACTGAGGATCCTTGCCCCAAAACCAGCTTTCCCCAGCAGTTTGTCAAACTATAAATTGGCAAACTCTAGGGCATCGTGCAAATCTTATCTGTTCACCAGGCCTTTAACTAGCATTAAGTTGCAGTGGGTGTCTTCAATAAAGGAAACAAAGGAGCAGTATTTTAAATCAAGTCTGATATAGGTGACTTGACATTTTGTTTGTGGGTTTTTCCCCTTTATTTATTTCTTTACTATGACACACCCAAATGCTATTGTGATATACCATAAAAAGCTAACACAATGGGATCCTGTCTAAAGACCAGGGCTCGAACACCTTACCACAATACAAATAAACTCAAATTTCAATACAATTTTCACAACTACGTTTGTTATCTACTCATAGTTTATCAGATGTGATAATTGATATGGTTTGTACTGATCTTTTCCCTTGTATTCCTCTGAAGTGCAAATGTCATATATCCTAGTGCCCATTAGAAAGTATGTTACTACATAAAGTGTGCCTTCAGGCCAGACTGTGCTTTAGACTGGTCTACAATAACAAAGTCTTGCTCTAACATTCTTCATATTACCAGTACACTTTAACGTTATACCAATTACTTAAACTATAATTCTTCTTTTCTAATGGGGTATCATTAAAATACAAAGTTATAAATTCAGGATGGCCATCTGTTAACCTCTTAAGCAAAATGTTAGGAAGTTGAGGATAAAGGAATGTTTAAATGACTTCAAAGTTTAAATGAAGTCAGTGGGGCTCAGCACAGATGCTGGGGTCCACACTTATGGTGCTCACTACAGGAACAGGGCCTTTGTCCCCACCATGTCTCCTACTGTAGTGTCTGATCCTTAACTTCTCCTTCTACCTTCTCCATGCCTATCCATACCCATTCTGTCCTTTAACATACCCATCTTCTCCCTCCCTCGTGTAACCCCAGCTCCACTCCCCCCTCCAAAAACATACTTTTAAAATTAAAGTTAAAAAAAGTTTGTACTTTGGTAATTTTAAGACATAAAAACATATCTATCTGCATAACTAGATATTTGTAATACTAGTGCTTACTTTTCGTTACTTCTCCAGAACACCCTATTTGACACTCCCATTTTTGTGTGTCCAGTTCTGTAATTAAACTGTAAACTCCTATGGGCACAAAAGGTGTTTTATTTGCTTGTGAGGTGTTTAGCACACTTTTGGGTGTTCACAAATATTAACAGGATACACACATTCTTAGACAGAGAAGAGTTAACAAGAATACACAATAGATCCCATGATAAATAAAGAATATCCATTCATAAACAGAAAACTTGCAACTTGTTTTTTTGTTAAGTCTAGCAGTTACCTTATGTAGCCAGCCAGTATTTACATGGTAGATAATCCACAGATATTGACCTTTCCAAGGGTCATTTTTGCATAAGAATTAACAATTCATTAATAATTTCTCCAGTGTATTAAAATACCAAGCCTTTCATCAGGCAAACACATTTCATCCCACTTTACTTGTTTTTACTTTAAAGCCAATTAGCATCAAAAACAAGTGAATCACAGTTTCTGGTTTCCTTTATCCTTTAAGCATAAGGTTATTGATTCATACTCCCTGTCCTTTGCATGGTTGCCTTCCAGTACCCTAGAAGCTTAGCATTTAGGGACTTTTTCCACCAGCCCTTGCATGATTCAAAACCCACCTCAGACCAAAGAAAGCAGAGACACAACATTAGCTGTTGAAGGCAGCAGCAAAGTTAGACTTTCTGGTAATTCTTATAATTATCCCTTCACACTATTTCATCACTGCTAGTGCAAAAGAATTTTCTCTTTTGCCACCCCTGCTGTCTGAAACAACATCCCATCCACAACAGCTCATTTTCAAACCCAATCTGAATATTTCTTCTCCCTGGCCTATAGAGAATTTGATTTCTCTCAATGCTGTTAATTTCATAATTTGAATACAGACATGGTAGATCTTCCTCTAGATGTCCCTCTTGCACTCTCCCCTCACATTTAACCATGAGAACACACCAAGGTTTTTTAAATGGCCATGACAGTCTAATTTCCTGAATTAAGGGGAGGGTTGGAACACTGGGAGAAGTGGGCCGGTTAGAACACTTGCACAGAACCAGCCCACATGACTCCATCTCCCCACATTGGGAATTTTCCTGTTTTCTCTTAACTTGTTTGTTTTCAATCCTGACTGACAGGAGGAAGCAACAGCTCAGAGCAGCAAGTACTTCCTGGCATGGATCCGAGTCAGACCACTGAATCTGCCAAGGCCCAAATGTGGAATGCAACGTGTGAAAGACCAAAAATTAGGAGCACACAAAAATTAATCATGAGGAAACGTAAAATGCTGTGGGATTCATTCATTTAATGAAGTTATCTATTGAAAATGATTGTGCAACTGAATTTAACAATAAAAGGTGAGAGGACACCAAATTTGTGTTGCATGTATGTAATTCTGGGGCTGAAGTAAGTGGCATCTCCCAAAATAAGGTACTCTTGAGAAGTACACCCAGAGTAACAAGTAGGGAAGTTTGGCAGACAGGGAGGCTCACAGTCTGCTGAGTGCTTTTCCTCCTGCGGGTTGTGTGAAAGCGGGGCAAAGAACAAAACAGGGAGATGGAGAGCTCTTACTTGAGAAAAGGAAAAAGATGGAAGATTAGTTGTATTCTGCCCATTTTCCTCACCTCAGAATTCTCTGGGTGCATATATTTGCTCTTGGTGTTAAATGATGAAGGAAACAATAGCTTTGCAAAAACATGAAAGCCTTAAAACTTGATTAGAATGAAACAAAGTGTTTCACACACTTCTTGCCAATCTTCCATTTATGGGAGCAGCAGAAGATGGGCAAAAGGATGGAAAGTTAAACATTTAATTCAAGGAGACTGACCAACTCCTCCCGCCCAAAAAAGAACCTTTTCATTTCTCCATTTTACAAGAGAAAAAAAGTAATGATGTTCTCACCTTTACAAAACTACACTTTGTTCTGTGAATGAACCTGATTTAACTTATTCAAAAGCTAGATAAATAAGATAACATTTTACTTGGACTGGTGGAATTTTAACAACGGTTAAACTTAAAACAAGACAGGATAAAATTTCCATACAATGTGCCCAAACCACTTGAACTTTCTTTCTTAAATCATTGTTTCTACAGTCTGTTGACCTGTGTTCTTTGTAAACACAACAGCATTACTTACTTTATCCCACCAGCAGACACCAAGTTTTCTCCACAAACATCTCAGATGGAATGCGTTAAGTTTCCTGTTGGGGACTTCTAGTATTTGCCAACAGAAGGTTTGTTTAGTTGCTGTGTTAACCATCTTTATTTTGGGAATTGGGGAGAAGAGGGGGAATTAATGCTACCTCCATGCTAATTTATAAGGGTTTGCTTTATTACTTTAAAATCCTCTATGCCTATTTTGCATAGCCATGATTAAAAAAATAAATACTTTTCTCTCAACTTTTTTTATGGCTGTTAGTAAAATAACTGCTGATGATCCTGTAAACTCAGAGATGAAATGAACCCAACTAAGTCTCCTCTAGACCAGTTTCTTTAGTCTAATAACTTTTCTCCATGTGGAGTATGTCATTCCCCCCCGCCCCAAACATTTTTTTTTAAATTGTGTATCTTGTAAATTGGGCAAAAAAATTCCACATGCAACACCACTATTTGGCTCTTTCCTGGAGAGCTCTTCTTTATTGTACTTTGGGCTAATATATTTCTCAAGAAGCTCTGGGTTTTGCTCCAGTATATTAGTATTCACCAAAAACGTGGATTATAACATTATTTGCCAGGGTTAGTACTACAGCCTATTCCTTTTAAAAACAAACATTTCTACAGTCATTGATCCATCTCAATCTTTTATTCATTCTTACAGACATGGCTTTACGTTTTTTCTTTCAAAGAAATGTATGGAGAATGTGTGTTGTAGTTCACCCTGTTGTAACAAGACTGCTCAACACTATTTCTGAAAACGGGACTCCTCTCTCCACACGTCTCACACAGTTGCAAGTGAAGTCAGATACCATCAGATTTTCCTGTGCTTGTCAGGAGCAAGGCTCTGCAGCTGCGCCTGCTCAGTACTCCTGACACCCTAACAAGTCAGCCAGGCTGCCTGATGGACGAACCTGCCTGATGCTGGCTGCTCAATACGTATGCCCATGCACACGCTGCCTCCCTGTGCTTGACTCTGCAAGCCCTGCTTGCTTCTCCAGGCTCCAGCCCAGATCCTACCCTGCACCCAGCCTTACTCCTGCCTTCCCTGACTCCTGGTAATCCGGTTCTGACCCTCCTTGGCTCTGGCATTCAGACTCTGACTGCTAGGCCTGACCGGCTACAACCCAGTTTACTTCAGTATCCTGTAGGTGGAAAGTTACGGGTTTGTTTTTTTTAAAGCTTTTCCTTTTTCTTTGGCCAGGATAGGGATATCAAACCCAGCAGGGTATCAGACCAACATAATCTCTCCCAAATCCTGCAGACCCGTAATCAATCCATCTTTACAACATTCACTAATCAGGAAGAAGAGCAGAGTCACATGGGTCTGATTTCCCAAGAGTGCTGAGCACCAACAACTCTGGCTGGAATCACTGGGAGTTACAGGTGCTCAGAACTCCGAATAAAAAACAAGCTACATATGCTCACAGCACAGTGATGGTTATCAATATAAAAACAGATATGCAATCATGCCCTCTCCCACTGGTTCTTTCTGCCATTTAACTTTTTAAATTTAAATTTTCAATTTATTATTTAACTCTGCAAAGCACGTCATGACAGGTTTTTATTAAAGATGCTACAAAAATACAGATGGATTATATTTAGCACTGTAACCTTATATGTATGCTACATTAACATCCAAAGGTGGTAGGTGTCCAAATGAAAAAGTTAGGTAGTTAGGTAAGCCTATCATCTTCCACTCCCACTTTCAGAGTGTACAGCACACTCTCAGGGAACGCTCTGCTGAGCATCTAGTGATTATCACATTTGCTTATATAAACAGAACAACAGTTTCAACTGAAATCAATAGATGAGATAATTTCCAGTCACGCTAGAGAGAGCAGATCCTCATTTTGGAAGAGAAGGCTTAAACACTGAATTAAAAAAAAAAAAATCAAAATGAAATACCAGTTGTGGCATCTTTAAAAAAAGAGCACTGAGATGGACAGACCTGGAAATGATACAAGTGTTTTTGGTTTAGCTAATTATGCTCCTCAGATCAGGAACCATCTCTTTGTTATGAATTTGTAACACAGTGGGGTCCTGATCCTTGATTTGGAACCTTAAGCACTACTGCAACACAACACCAACAGTGATACAATTGCCAGATTATGTGGTGAGAACTATTCTGTAAGCATATTTTCAGAGAGATGTCACCCAGACAATGAAAACACCCTCTCTCCTCATCTGGACCATTCAGATCACAGTCTTGGATGAACAGGGAATGTCAAATGCCAGGTATGAATAGGTAAGGTTTCCCTTTATGTGTAGAATGAGAACAATGAGAACTACACCTCTACCCCGATATAACGCAACCCGATATAACACAAATTCGGATATAACGCAGTAAAGCAGCGCTCCGGGGGGGGCAGGGCTGCGTACTCCGGTGGATCAAAGCAAGTTCAATATAACGCGGTTTCACCTGTAACCGGTAAGATTTTTTGCCTCCCGAGGACAGCATTATATCGGGGTAGAGGTGTATATCTGATGGGGAAAGGAAGGTAGGATTTTTGAGAATAGGAGCACAAAAAGGTAGAGTGAAGCCACTTCTAAAATGAGTCAAGGCATATTTTCTGTTCTAAAACTGATTTGTAACACACAATTATCCTGCAAGCTGATTTGTATGTGTGGACAGGCCATTACTTCTGCAGACAGCCTTAAGTTAATAGTTATGAAAGGATCAGCTTGCAGGAGCAGGGTCATGATCTGAACAAAGGTAGAATTTCACCTTGTTTCATGGATATTATAAAACCAGAAGAAAAAACAAGGATGATGATCTGATGGAGGTACTGGAGCTATGGCTCCTGTGTATGCCTGGACATATATTTATTTACTTACTGCAAAATATAAATTATCTGGTATAAAAAAAGTAGAGAAGGAAAAATCACTTAATTGTATAATTGGCACCCTGCAAACTAACCCACTTTTTAATATAATATTTGGAATGCTTTTGAGGTGACACTGATCAAGAAGGAAAAAAATAATTCTCTCCTTAAGTTCAAGGAATAATAAAATGGTAAATGTATAGAATCTGCTGCATTTCGAAGGATCTGTTTACCACAGCCTTGCAAGTTTGGAAAAATACTTCCTGGCTCCAAAAGCACAAACCAACCAGAAAGATTCATTGCGATTGAGCATACATCTGTACTTTTGGTACAAAGATTGTTTCATCCCTCGTAACACAGCTGAATGGAGAAAGCAGGTTATTCGGTTTGGATGAATCATTGACAACTTTCTCAAGGGATCACCCAAGAAAATTAGTACCATTGAAAAGGGCATGAATGATGTCACAATAACTAAGATGTCAAGGGATCTTACAACAAAAAATATTTGGCATGAATTAGCTTAGATTATGGAAGCTTTTTGTTTTCAAAAGTAAACTCCCCTATTTAAGAAAATGCCAACAACCAGGACCAAAAAATTGTAGTTCCAGGATATAGAACATGTGTTGTCAATATTTGTGGAAAAAATATTTTTAATACTACAGAGCTTTTTTTTAACTAAGCTTTGATTTCAAGACCAAACTGGCCAAAACTAGCAATATCCTGCATAATCTCAACCAAAGCTATATTACCATAGCCCATGATAAAATAACATCGATCAGCTAATGCCGGGTATTTCCCCTTTGGAAAACGGGGGAAAAAATCCACAATTTGTTCTAGTACATGCCAAATACATTTATTTGTATTTGGACTTTTGAAACATGTTGAAAACAGGCAGCATTAAAAAACACCCCCAGAAACATTTAACAGATGCATGCTCTCTCTTTAGCGAGAGACTCTCTTAATTTAGAATCCCCTCTCTAGCATATTATTTAGGATTCAGTCCTACTTGTCACGCAAGGAAGAAGCCATAATAGTCCTTTATATCTGTCTGACTCCAGCGTTTTAATCAGATATTACTAACTCAGATGTTCCCTGCTAAACGAGTCCATGACCTCCTTGAAGGGACAAAGGACTGTCCTCCACCCAAGTGGAAGTTGAGATTGTGGAAGCCTGGAAGAGCTTGTCAAAGGCAGAGTCTTCCCTCACTCTAAAACGCACTGCATGCAGAAGGCCCAGCTCAAGTGGGTTTACAGTTATTCCATATTTGGAAGATTTCTTCCCTGGATAGTGAATTTCTACTGCAGGTCTACAACCATTTGGACTGTGCACTGGCAGGCTGGTGGTATAAGCTGCTTAATCATTTTCTATAGCACTGTTCTGTGCAGAGAGACAATAAGCGGACAGTTTACGCTAAATTTCTCTGTGGATATAAAGAGGAACCTAGGAGGAGAAAAACTCAGACATACCTTTCAAGAGTTGCCAATTTATCAATTTATTTAGTCACTGCATGTTAGGGTTGCCAGGTGTGCGGTTTTTGACCGGAACACTCAGTCAAAAAGGGACCCTGGTGGCTCCAGTCAGCACCGCTGACCGAGCTGTTAAAAGTCTGGTCAGTGGCACAGCGGGGCAGGCAAGTTGCCTACCCCACTTCACCCAGCTCCCAGAAGCGACTGGCATGTCCGGCTCCGCGCACTTCCCCCGACCGCCAGCTCTGCAGCTCCCATTGGCTGGGAATGCGGCCAATGGGAGCTGCAGGGGCAGTGCCTGTGGATGGGACAGCACGCAAAGCCCCCTGGTCAGCCCGCCGCCTAGGAACTGGACACTTCCAGGAGCTGCCTGAGGTAAGCACTGGCTGGCTGGCTGGCACCCACACCCCATAACTCCTCCCACACCCAAGCTCCCTCCCAGAGCTAACCCCCTCCAGCACTCCGAACCCCTCGGCCCCAGTCTGGAGCCCCCTCCTGTACTCCAAAACCCTCATCCCCCAGCCCCACCCCAGGGCCCGCACCCCCAGCTGAAGCCCTCACCCCCTCACACACCCCATCCTCCTGCCCCAGCCCTGAGCTCCCTCCTGCACTCTGAACCCCTCAGGCCCAGCCCAGAGCCCCGCCCCGCACCCCAAACCCCTTATCCCCGGCCCCGTTTACGTATGGTCCAACAATACTTTGCTTCAGTTTTCAGCCAAACTCAAACAGCTTAATGGGGCCAAATCAGGGAGCCTGGATAATCTCTACCCAAGAATATTAAAGGAACTAGACTTGAAATTAGACGAAGGTTTCTAACCATCAGAGGAGCGAAGTTCTGGAGCGGCCTTCCAAGGGGAGCAGTGGGGGCAAAAGACATATCTGGCTTCAAGACTAAGCTTGATAAGTTTATGGAGGGGATGGTATGATGGGATAGCCTAATTTTGGCAATTAATTGGTCTTTGACTATTAGCGGTAACTATGCCCAATGGCCTGTGATGGGATGTTAGGTGGGGTGGGATCTGAGTTACTACAGAGAATTCTTTCCTGGGTGTCTGGCTGGTGAGTCTTGCCCACATGCTCAGGGTTTAGCTGATCGCCATATTTGGGGTCAGGAAGGAATTTTCCTCCAGATTGGCAGAGGCCCTGGGGTTTTTTTGCCTTCCTCTGCAACGTGGGGCACAGGTCACTTGCTGGAAGAGTCTCTGCACCTTGAAGTCTTTAAACCATGATTTGAGGACTTCTGTATCAAACCTATGTCTGAGCCATTGGAGTGGGTGGGTGAGATTCTGTGGCCTCCGTTGTGCAGGAGGTCAGACTAGATGATCATAATGGTCCCTTCTGACCTTAAAGTCTATGATTCTATGAACTTGCACATGAAATTACAAGCCCAATAGCAAGGACTTAATTAATCCGTAAACTCGGGGGTCGTACTCTATGACTGGAGAATTTTAAATATAGTACCTATATTTAAGAAAAGGGAGGGAAAAGTGTGATATGGGAAACTCCAGGCCTGCTAGTCTGACCTCAATTGTATGCAAGGTCTTAAAACAAATTTTGAAAGAGAGACTAATTACAGACAGAGGTAAATGGTAATTGGAATAAAATACAACACGGTTTTATAAAAGGTAGATAGCAAAAATTCTTGTTGTTAGTCTGGCACTATAAACTGAGGACTTATCAGTTAGAAACAAAAGAGGAGAAGAACGACCGGTATGCTCAGGCCTATCACAGGATAACTATGAGCCACCAATGTGATGCAGCTGTGAAAAAGGCTAATGCAATCCTAGGATGCATCAGGCAAGGTATTTCCAGTAGAGATAGGGAAATGTTATATCATTATACAAAGCACTAGTGAGACCTCATCTGGAATACTGTGAGCAATTCTGATCTCCCAATGTTTAAGAAAGATGAATTCAAATTGGAACAGGTGCAGAGAAGGGCTACTAAGATAAGTTAGGTTCTCCATTCCTTTGGAGATGAGAGAAGGATTAAAGAGTTTGGCTTGTTTAGCCTAACAAAATGAAGGCTGAAGGGAGATATGATTTATCTCTGTAAAAATATCAGAGGGATAAACAGCAAGAAGGGAGAGGAGTTATTTAAATTAAGGGCCAATGTCGGCACAAAAACAAATGGATATAGTTTAGGGTTGAAATTAGATGAAAGTTTCTAACCATTAGAGGAGTGAAGTTCTGAAGCAGCCTTCCAAGGGGAGTAGTGACGGCAAAAAGCTAACTGGTTTCAAGACTGAGCTTGATAAGTTTACAGAGGGGATGGTATGATGAAGTTGCCTGCAATGGCACATAGCCCATCTGTGACTATTAATAGCCAATATCTCCAACAGCCAGAGATGGGACACTAGATGGGGAGGACTCAATTACTACAGAGAATTATTTCCCAGGTGTCTTGCTGGTGGGCCTCGCTCACATGCTCAGGATCTAACTGATAGTTTTATTTGGGATCGGGAAGAAATTTCCCCCCGAGGTCAGATTGGCATAGACCCTGGAGGGGGGGTTCACCTTCCGCTACAGCATGGGGCACAGGTAACTTGCTGCTTTGAACTAGAGTAAACGGTGGATTCTCCGTAACTTGTAGTCTTTAAATCAAGATTTGAGGACTTCAGTAAATAAACCAAAGGTTATGGGCTTATTACAAGAATGGGTGGGTGAGGTTTTGTGGCCTGCGATGTGCAAGAGGTCAGACCAGATAATCCCTTCTGGCCTTAAAGTCTACGATATTCTTGGCAATCCTAAAAAGTAAAAATAAAATAATTTTTATATAAGGTGGGTCAAACCCACACTTTCCACATGCTAGGGGAAGCCCAGCTGTGTGTAGAGTGTAAACCTATTACAAAATGTAACATTTATGCCCCAAATGAGGAAGATACCTTCTTCAATAACTTCTGAATGACTGCAATGGTCTAGAATTCACAGATAATGGTGGCAGGTGAGTTTAACTGTTGTCTTAACCGCATGTGCGATAAGACTACAAGTAGTCAAGAAGCTCCATAAAAACAAAAAAAACACTCAAATACTGGAATTAGCATATATAGAACAGGAAATGATGGATAATTGAAGGTTCCTCTATCCTAAAGGGATGTACATATACTAGAATAGATTTGATATTGAAATGTCTCCTACATAAAATCCCTAATGTTAGAACTGGAATAATACATCTGACCATGCACCTGTCTTCATGAAAACAAAGTCTCATTCAGAAACAAGAGAAGCCGGAGATTTGGTAATAGTGCTAAAAAAGACAGACTTTGTGAATTGAATGGAAAAACATATTGATAACTATTTTAAGAACAATCTGTTACAGGATATATCACTGAGAACTACAGGGAGGCCTTTAAAGTAGTAATAAAAGGACATATCTCATATGATAATTATAAGAAAAAAAGACACGCAATAGCAAATAGACAGGAAAAAATTATGGTTTGCAGAAGCAATATAAGACTAATAATGCAGACTCACTCAATATATTAAGAATGTGC
Source organism: Terrapene triunguis (assembly GCF_002925995.2). NCBI lineage: Eukaryota > Metazoa > Chordata > Testudines > Emydidae > Terrapene > Terrapene triunguis. The sequence goes on from NW_020664435.1 coordinate 40,184,287, forward strand.
AAATAGTGTTAGAAGTAGGGAAGTGATCTTGCCTCTGTACACAGCACTGGTAAGACCACTATTACAATACTGTGTCCAGATCTGGTGTCCACACTTCAGTATTTCCACATCCTTCTTGAAGACAGTTCAAAGGAGGGCCACAGAAATGAAAACAAGTCTTACAATGTGAGGCTTAAGGCATTTAACCTATTCAGTTTATCAGAGAAGACTGAGCGGTGACTTGGTCACTGCATATAGATGCTTAACCATGGAAGAGATGATAGTGGGAGGGGCGTGTGGGCGTGTGTGTGTGTGTGTGTATGCGCGCGAGCTTTTCAATCTTTCTGACAAAGGCACAACAAGATCTAATGGCTGGAATTTGAAGTTATTTCAAGGTGGAATTTGTCTAAAATATTTTCTAGCAGTAAGAGTAATTAAACACTGGAACAGCTTAGCAGAGGAGGTGGTAGACTCAACATCACTTGGCGTGTCTAAAGCGAGATTAGATACCTTTTAGAAAAATATGCCCTAATTCGGCTTCTGGAAGAAAGTATGTGATCTATGTGCACTGGGTGGAGGAAAGACAAGCTGTATAGTCATGCTGCACCCTTCTGGTCTGGAATCTATGAATGTATGTTTCTCCATCTCTACATCAAAAAATACATAATATTGTCCCAGATGTCTGTATAAAATGCAAAATAGCCAGGCCTCTTTCATATATGATATAGGAATGCTGGATGGTAAAAATATTTTGGAAATTCATCCTGAAAGTAGTAAATAAAAAAAAAAATAGAACTTGAACAGGATTTAAAGATGTGTATTGGGAGTTGGCCTCTTTAAAAGAGCTAAGATGGAAATAAGAAAACTACTCTAAATCTGTGGACCCAGACAACGGCTCCAACTGAAGTACACTGGAAAAAACCATTAGTATAATATCCAAAAATGGAAGATTTTGTGAGAACAATGCCAGAGAAACTAAAAAAAAAATGGATGAGATAAAACACCTTGCATAGGAAAATACAACAAAAACTGAAATCATTGAACTGCTTTGATATGGACATGATAAACTTGTACTTATAAGAACAATAAATAGTCAACAAGGGCATACACAGAGGAGAATCATTGCATTACATCTTCCTCTCCTTCCTCTAAGTTTCCATACTTCATATCTTCTGAGTCTGAAGAAAACAGTCAACTTCCTAATAAAGGCGTTTAAAAAGTGAATATGAACAATTAAGTAGTACACATAGAAAGTTATGGACATATTTAAATCTGAAAAAAGGAAAAAGGGTAATGATAATGTGTGGTCATTATATACTATACTGTTAAATATTAATTTTATAATAAGGTATGTACTTGTGCCTCATGACACTAATTAAATGTTTTATTGAATGTGACCTGAAATATCAGTAAATAAAATCGTTTCCTCAAAACAAATAAGTATATGGAATAGACAAAAAAAAGGAGAAATAGCCACCATTTATGGTATGCCAATTCTCTTCCCCAGATCCAGGGCTCCTCTTGTCCTAGCTGGCTGCAGTCTGCCAACGGAGGATAGCCCGAGCACACAACACTGCCCGGCTCTTCCCCTCTCTCATCTTGTTGTGCTTCCCCGCCCACCCAACGCCCATCTGTGGGTTTCTGCCTCCTTTACAGAAACAAGGGAGCAGAACAGAGAATCTGCCCCAAAATACTGATTGTGGCCACCCAACCTTTTTTAAAATAGTAGGGTTAGCCCTTAGGATGAAGAGGCTGCATGTCTTTGGTCTATAGTTAGGAAAATGGACAGGGAAGAACTTTTGTAGATAAGGGAATGTTCGAAACAGGAGGGAGACTAAAAAAATGCAGGAGAAAATGGAAGGGAGTTCGGGGGAAATAGGGAATGGAAGTGTGAGGCATATGATACTTTAAGAGGAAAGGGAGTGATAAAAGGAGAGAGCAAGTGAAAGTAAGGGCAAGTGGGGGATAGGAAGCTGCAGGGGAGCAGGAGCCTGGGTAGGGAGGGAGATGAAGACAGACAGAATGACAGCTCCCCAACCAGAGTTGATTAGGAGAGGGAAAGTAGAACCCCCCCGTCCGAGAAGCCTAGAAGCAGACCTTTAATATCTATGTATGTTTAAAGGTTGAATGAAGCAGGAATTCTGTGGATAAAAAATAATACGGATGACATAATTAAATATCATAATAAGTATGCACAAGCAGGACAAACTATGGTAAAATAGGCAACTTAATTTCTGTTTTTTTTTCTAAGTAGAGTGCTTAACTTTGCAACCTTAACATTTTTAATGTAATTTCTGTAGTGTTTTCGATGGATCTACAGATTCTAGCACAATGACAAAAAAATAACCTCCAGCAGTGTGAAATCTATATAGTCTTGTCTACATGCTAATGTATGTTTGTTTGTTTGGGGGGGGGGGGGAAGGAGGGGAGGGAAGGGTAAAAATTTGCCATCAGAGTTAGGAATTCTGGAGTCAAATTTGTCCAAAAGTAAACAGTCAAAGTAAACCCAACAACTTTGACCTAGAATCCCTGCCAATAAGAACAAGTGTGAAAAACCTAAACATTCCTTATTTAAAAAAAAAAAATCATGATTGAGGAAACAATATCTCTAAGCCATCTTTCCTTAAACATAACAGAACATAAGAGCGGCCATACTGGGTCAGACCAAAGGTCCATCTAGCCCAATATCCTGTCCTCTGACAGTGGCCAATGCCAGGTGCCCCAGAGTGAACAAACAGAACAGGTAATCATCAAGTGATCCATCCCGTCACCCATTCCCAGCTTCGGGCAAACAGAGCCTAGGGACACCATCCCTGCCCATCCTGGCTAATAGCCATTGATAGACCTATCCTCCATGAATTTATCTAGTTCTTTTTTGAACCCTGTTATAGCCTTGGCCTTCACAACATCCTCTGGCAGGGAGTTCCACAGGTTGACTGTGCGTTGTGTGAAAAAAATACTTCCTTTTGTTTATTTTAAACCTGCTGCCTATTAATTTCATTTGGTGGCCCCTAGTTCTTTATTTACTTTCTCCATACCGTCATGATTTTATAGACCTCTATCACATCCCTCCTTAACCATCTCTTTTCCAAGCTGAAAAATCCCAGTCTTATTAATCTCTCCTCATACGGCAGCTATTCCATACCCCTAATCATAGGTTTCGTATATTCTACATTAGAGTTTTCCTGTATTTTCTAACCTGTGAAGAAAGTGACACTAGTAAGTCACAAGAAAAGACACAGTATTGCTGTGTGAATTAGTCACAGACAAAGTAATTACAGTCCTAATGTTTTAACATTTAAGTTCTAGTCCTACAAAAACCACAGAGTAAAGCTTACAGAGGTCACCTAAGTATTTCCATGGAAGTCAAATGGGACTAGCTTGCATAAATATTTGCAGAATCTGATGCCAAAACAATCTTGTTAGACCACTAATATTTTGCTCTACAAGACAATACTGTTACCGAGATACCAATCTTGTCCAGACTTTTGATTTTTCTATTTTATGTTAATTACATTATACATAGATGATTAGAGATCTTTACAATTAAAGATTATGAAGCTATGCACTGAAAAGATTCTGAAGAGAAATGTATATATGTTTAAATATATTTCTATTTGTCTTGTGTTTGAGTCATATGACAGTCACTTTTGTAAAGCAGTCTGAACATATCAAATGTTTATATAGAGGAGTTAAGTTTCCCAATAAATCAAACATTCCATGTTAAAATCATTCCATTTTAGAAAGATTTAACTGAAATGTAAGTTTATACATAATTTAATGTACATATTGCTATATGTCTGAAAGCCTCCAAGTTTCTAACAAAATAAAGAAAATTTTAGTCTACCACCTCACTAGGCAGCTAATAACCTCCAACCACCGAAGGAGTGGCTTTAGTTTCTTTCACTCATTCATATAAAAAAATTGGGGATGTCATTCATCCGGATAATGTATTTAAAACAATTATCATCAATTTGCACATTTCAATACTAATATCTGAAGCAAACTTAGAGTGGCAAGCAGAGGTATATTGGAATGAGGTAACTAAAAGGGATATTATAAAATATATATCTGTGATTAATGACTATTGCTTTTATTCACATTTTCTTTATACGTTTTTAATATAACTGGATACATAAGCTTCAGAATAATACAAATAATAATCAGGGTTTGGGGGAGGAGAAAAGAAATGGAGAGAACTAAGAATAAAGTTTTTTGCTCTTTCCTTAGTGAGAAAGCTGCCCCAAAATTCCCAATTCAAATTCCAATTCCAAATTAATATTAACATCACAACAAGAAATTACAACAAGAAAAAAATCCTAGCCCACTGAGTTAGCCAAATGGTAACAGAACAATGCAATTTACCTTCCAACGTGCTAGTTTTATGGGGAAATAAGGGCTAATCCTATGAACTGTTATATTTCCTATGGGTTATTCATAAAGCCCTCACTAAACTTTTTTTTTTAAAGACAAAGTAACTACTACACATTTCTAAATTTGCAAGTGAACCATTTAAGTCAAACATAAAACAAAATTGTTTGGAGGAAGTTATCGTCTAATTAATTTCAGTGAAGTTGGCAACACACAAACTGATTTTTTTCAATTCATGAATAAAATAAAAGTAAAGTATACTGGTGGTAGTAATGTAAAAAAGGGCCCAACTACACTTACGTTTCCAGTTACGGTACAAGATTTTCTTTTCTTTAAGACAGAGCTTAAAATTTTCCAAATTTCCAAAAATATGAAATTAAGACTATGTTTACTGCAAATACTGAATCTAATGATATTTCAGGAACCAGAGTTGCTAGAATTCACACATTTAACATTGCTAACTAAAAACCTTTAGCAACAATTCAGCTAGCTTTACGAATACAAACAGGAACAGTTTGGGATTTACACAGCAGTACAAGATAAGCGTTTTGGCATAATAACCTACAATCCTCTCCTCAATGCCTTTCATCATAAAGTTAATTTTTATACTAAGGACTTTGTCTTTCAAGTCAAAATCGAAACCAAGTTTTGGTACTGTAAAAATGATAATTAGAACCAAAAAAAAAATCAACAGAAATTGTAGGTGACTTAAAATTTAAATTTTTAACTGATGGAAACTGCTTTTTTTAAAACATTTTCCTTCAGTGTTTAGAACTTCAGCATTGTGGCAACAGAGAAAAGCCTGGAAGTGGAACTGACCATAAACACAAGTGAGGCCAATCTATTTTCATTATTAAAGAGAAACGTGAAAAGACCAACATAGTGAAAAACTGTTAGTTTAACAATGTCCTTTGTAAAATAAAACAAACCATATACTTCTCACACACACAAGCACAATTTTCATCATCAACCGTTTTTTATGCTTAACATTTACATCTGTATACACACACGGACCCAGATTCTCAGAGGATGTTAAGTCATCATAGCTTCATTGAAGTGTATGGCACTATGCTTATTTATACCTGCAGAGAATTTGGCCCATGAAGAAGAGTCATTTAGAAGCACAGATAGTAATGTGCGGTCAGTAATGATTTTTGGATACTTGCTTTGCCTTTACACATCTCAGAAGAATATAGCAGAAGTCACTTTAAAATGTATATTTAATTCAATAAACACTAACATTAAAGATGAACTCTAGGAATTTAGAGACATTTCTGATAGTGTCCTCTCTCTATCATAGTCTGCACTACTTAATCAGATAAGGAGCAAATAGAACACATGGCTTCTGAGGAACTGCTACTAGTGAGCTGATTAACACAAAAACTATGCGGTAAAAACTAATAATCATCCAGGAAGTAAGAGAAAGAGTGTTACATTCCCTCCGTTGTCCGTGCCCCTCTCCCCACGACCAACATTATCCTTTTTTTAAAGTGTGGATTTACCAAACACAAGATTTATCAAATGTAATTGCCTGATTCATTCAGGGGGTCATTTTACACTTCATACTGTGTATGTATGTTTTTCTATAGTAAACTGCAGAAGCTAGTGTACCATTACATTTATTCAACTATATTACCTGTCAATTACTTTAACTTAGAAAATAGAAATACTAACATTTTGCAAACAACTATACCTCAATTTTCCATATACCTTGATATTTAGTAATTTTGTAATTTGTTTCAGCATGCAGAATAGAGTCATAACACATTCGTGTCCTAAATAAATAAAATTAGTTACTTTCAGACATAAAACATTCTCTGTACTAAATTTAAAGTGACTTATTTATATAGCAAATATTAGGAAAAGTTGCATTATGTTCTTTTTACAAGGTGTTGCTATACAAAATCAATTAAAATGATCTGTGAGGCACCAAAATTAATATAGCCAGAACTGTCCACTATGGAGCAAAGTAAAATTTTATTTTTTCTTTCTTTAAATAATCCACGTGCATTTCCGGAAATAGCATTGATTTACTCATTTTTAAGAGATGAAAAGAAGAAACTCAAGTCAATTACTGAACTTATCAATTTTATTCCACAGATAGAATGTATATTTCTCATGAGCAACCTTAAAAAAATCCTTAGATTTAGATTTTTTTCAATAGTGTAAGGACTCTGAGTCGTCCTTGAATTATACCAAGGTTAAGGAATATCTACATTTCAATAACTTGGTGTCTACATTGGGATTCTTTTAAATATAAGCGAAGTACAAGCCCTATAGTATACTGACACAATACCTCAAGTAATTTAGAGTATTTATATCTGGTCTCTTGGTGGGTAATACAAGTTACTATATTTTGCATTTTAAAATATTTTTCCTAAATTTCCTAATGTATACCTATAGGTCTTTATTTGTACATTTAATAAGAATAATATAACCTATGCAGCATTAAAAAAATTCCCCCAGTTGAATACAACTTAACTCTGCTGTATTAAACTGGAAACTCTAGGCACAATGAAGTGTTATTTGATAACTATGTCTATAGCATTTGCAGTACATAACTACAGTTAAACACTAACTTCCTCTAAATACATGAGGACAGACACAATGGAACAAGCAACTTGATTATGTGGAAGAAATATAGACATGCACTGTACTAGAACTCACAGATCACCTGCAGGTCAAAGACACTGTACAATACACAGAATCAAAACATTGACAAATGCTAATGCTGGTCCTGAATTTACAACTGGATGTGTGTGTGCAGACCCTTGTATCTACATAAATCCCCAATTACTTCAAATGGGGCTCCACTTGCATATGGGGGTCCACTCACAGGGAGCCCATTATTGTTCATTTCTCCATAGCACCTTGGCAAGAGGAGTGCAAGGATATAGGAAGTGGCGGAGCCTTCATAACGGGCCTAAAACAGATTTTTTCCAAGATTCATAGATTCATAGATGCTAGAACTGGAAGGGACCTCGAGAGGTCATCGAGTCCAGTCCCCTGCCCGCATGGCAAGACCAAATACACAACATTAATGAGGTGGCTGCAGTCTTTATTGCACAGCTAAAATCAGGTGCCCAATGAGAGAAGAAATTTCCCATGTTTCTGAGAGCTCATGCAATGAGATGCCCCTTGCTGGGAAGCTCACTTGGAGAGACATCTTTAATTATCAGTATTTCTGAGCCTCTTGGTAAATGGTTTAGAATTCTAACAGCATCTTTCATGATTGCTGTGGTGGTACAAGGCAAGTAAGTGTGAAACTTCAGATTGTTCTTTTTCTTTAACTTGCCTTCAAAAATTGATACACGTTTCTAACAAGTATCCGCTTAACCATTCACAAGATTTCTAATATTGCTTCGATAACTGTTAAAACTGTTGACATAGCTATATGATTACAGATCTGAATCTAATATGTTAGAAATGACATGCAGAATGGTGAGATCTTCGAGAGGTATTTATAATACACTATAAAGCAGAATCTACAGTTTTATTGATTATAGTAGTTAAAATTCTATTCGTAAACACAAGTGTTCTAGTTTGACATAATTATTTAAAACAAATTAGAAACATTCCACTTAGAAAGGTATAAAACTCTCTCCTCCTTATGAAGTACTGAAGCTCCATCTAGAGGTTTTTCTTTCCCTACTGTCGTTCGTAATATACGTAATATCACCTAGAAATGAGAATATTAAAATGTCAAAGACTTCCATTGTACCTCCCCTTTTGTTATTCTTAATAGGTTCTTGCCCTGAACCTCTCCTGGCAACACTAGCTCCTTCACTGCCATCAAGTGGTAAGAGACCAAAATTGAAGTTTAAATATTTGAAGTGTCCACATAATCAGTGTAAGCATGCAAGGATTTTTCAGAATATAAAAAACACAAAATACTGTAAATCCTAACTGTTCTTCCCATATTTAAAATCCTGGTGTCGATTTCAAAACACTGATAGTTTATCTTTACCCTTAGATGCAGTAATGTTTTCTGAACTGGCCTTAGATTCTCACTTTTATTTCAAATTGCAAAATTCCTGAGGACATAAAACTGAATACATTTTCTGCCCAGAAACCATTGTTACTCTGAATATAAGATACTGAGATAAAAAGGACCTGTGCTGGCACATATTACGTTTCTCATATTGATGGATGTTAATTCCATAATATATGGAATAATAATTATCGCACCAAAAACATCGTATTGAACTTAGCCTTGTCTATTGGCAATATCTCAAAGGAAGAGCAAAATAGCACCAAACAACTTACGCATATTATCTTACGTAGCAAGTATGCAACTGGGCCAGTTTCTCTATTTGTGTTCTGCAACTGTATTCTGCTGAACAAATTGGTTATGTCAAGAAAAGTTCATCCCCTCACTTCCTTAATGAAGGCTGTGCAATCGAACCTAGGCTGTGGGAGTCCAAACTGAAAAAGCATTTGACCCAGACAAAACATACAAGGAACTGAAGAAAGGCTATAGCAGCAGCAAAATAGAGCCAGACTGAAAGGTCTTTATTTACTTCCTTTATCCACCCCTTGAGTATCTCAGATATAAATCCCTCTGCATTTAATTTCAGTATTTTAAATTAACAGAAGTCCCACTGAATCCATGGAGACTACACAGCTAGAAATGCATGTGCCTCTAAAAATATACCTCACATTGTATGTCCAATGAAACCGCATTTGCCAACTTTATACATCCACCACTGAAATGGCATTACTGGAAATTGAAATATTCCTATTTCATAATTTTTTTTCCCAGTAGCCATGCCAGTTCAAATACTTGGATATATTTCATCCTTGCCAATAAATGGAGACACTACAAGGACTGTTTTGGAGATGCCATTCCCTTCATGAGGCTTGCCGGCTCCCAAAACTATGAAACTCTGGAACTTAACATAAAAGTCAAGGTGAGTAAGGTAATACCTTTTATTGGACCACCTTCTGTCAGTGAAAGTGACTAGCTTTTGAGCTACACAGAGCTCTTCCGAAAAAGACCTTCTGTGTAGCTTGAAAGCTTGTCTCTTTCACCAACAGAAGCTGGTCCAATAAAAAAATATTACTTCACCCAACCTGTCTCTTTAATATCCTGGGACCAACATGGCTGCAACAACACTGCATAACAAAGTGAAAGTCAAGGAAAGGAACAATAAAAATCATATTGGAAAGAGAACAACCTTCTCTGCTACTTCAGACACTTGGGACTTGCCAAGCAACAGGAAGGGATTAGTTCATAATAATGGCCTTCAGGACACTTCTACCAAATGCCTCATCTGCCAACGTCAGCAAAGCTCAGGTGGCTACTCCATTGGAAATATGCAGAGATGAGTGTGCTGTCTCTGCTCAGTAAAAAGCTACTGATGTATTGAAGCAGGCTTCAAAAGAATCCAGTGCTTCCTTGCCATTACTAAAGCAAACTTCTGATTGGGTTTCTCCAACCAGGAAAGATCAACCTAAGAGCTGGAAATCATTTTCTGGTTTTTTTGTTTGTTTGTTTTTTTTGTATATTACTAAAGAGCTTGCTTGCTTGGCACTGAGCAAATCAGAGTCCCTGTCCTGAGGAACTTACAGTCTAGAAGATAGCCACAGATAAAAATAAAATATATTGGGAGACTCAGGATGAAGATAAGTTTGTTTTTTTTAATTTCTTCTTTCAATGGTGTTGGGGTGGAAAAAGAATTTGACTGACATGGGTGTTGTAGAAGTCTAACTTTAAACGAAGCTTCTTAAACTTTTTAAAAACCTTATTTACTTTACATACAACAATAGTTTAGTTATATATTATAGACTTATAGAAAGAGACCTTCTAAAAACATTAAAATGTATTATTGACATGCGAAATCTTAAATTAGAGTGAATAAAGGAAGACTCAGCACACCACTTCTGAAAGGTTGCCAATCCCTGCTCTAGACAGAGACCTGGAGAAACCAGGTACATACAATATGATGGGGGCCAATTTAGCTACAACTAATCAGGAAAGATCTTGGAGTCATTGTGGATAGTTCTCTTGAGACGTCCACGCAGTGTGCAGTGGCAGTCAAAAAAGCAAATAGGATGTTAGGAATCATTAAAAAAGGGATAGAGAATAAGATGGAGAATATCTTATTGCCCTTATATAAATCCAGGGTACGCCCACATCTTGAATACTGAGTACAGATGTGGTCTCCTCATCCCAAAACAGATGTACTGGCATTAGAAAAAGTTCAGAAAAGGGCAACTAAAATGATTAAGGTTTGGAATGGGTCCCATATGAGGAGAGATTAAAGAGGCTAGGACTTTTCAGCTTGGAAAAGAGGAGATTAAGGGGGAAGGGTATGATAGAGGCATATAAAATCATGAGTGGTGTGAAGAAAGTGAATAAGGAAAAGTTATTTACTTGTTCCCATAATATAAGAACTAGGGGCCACCAAATGAAATTAATGGGCAGCAGGTTTAAAATAAATAAAAGGAAGTTCTTCTTCACACAGCGCACAGTCAACCTGTGGAACTCCTTGCCTGAGGAGGTTGTGAAGGCTAGGACTATAACAGGGTTTAAAAGAGAACTAGATAAATTTATGGAAGTTAAGTCCATTAATGGCTATTATCCAGGATGAGTAAGGAATGCTGTCCCTAGCCTCCGTTTGTCAGAGGGTGGAGACGGATGGCAGGAGAGAGATCACTTGATCATTACCTGTTAGGTTCACTCCCTCCGGGGCACCTGGCATCGGTCCCTGTCGGTAGACAGGATACTGGCCTGGATGGACCTTTGGTCTGACCCAGTATGGCTGTTCTTATGTTCTTATGACAGACCAGGGAGCTATTACAGGTGTCTAAAGAGGGTTCAGAGAGAGAGACTGAGGAGAAACCCCACGACAGAGAAGTTTGTCTATTTGGGGGATTTGTTTGGATAGTTTTTCTTCTGGGTGAAGGACGGGACCATGAGCAACTGAAGCAGAGTTCACAGGAAGCTTAGGACAAACATCTGCTTCCTTTTTGAAATCTATGGTCTCGTCAGTCCCTGCCAGTAGTGGGTGGGAGGAAACCCCCCTTTACTCCCCAGCACTTGGGGGGGGGCAGGGGGGAGAGATTGCTCAGACTCTGAAGAGAGGGCTTTGGCCTAGAAAAGTGAAGAACAGTTTACTGAAGCCATTGTTTAGACCAGGGTTCGGCAACCTTTCAGGCACTCTAATTTAAGGTTTCGCGTGCCAGTAATACATTTTAACGTTTTTAGGTCTCTTTCTATAAGTCTATAATATATAACTAAACTATTGTTGTATGTAAAGTAAATAAGGTTTTTAGAATGTTTAAGAAACTTCATTTAAAATTAAATTAAAATGCAGAGCCCCCCAGACCAGTGGCCAGGACCCGAGCAGTGTGAATGCCACTGAAAATCAGCTCGCATGCCGCCTTCGGCACGCGTGCCATAGGTTGCCTACCCCTGGTTTAGACTTTGGTTTAACACAGAAGGGATGAAGTTCTAATTTAGCCAGAGGAAAAATTTTAGGACTACCCTACCAACTAAGAGGAAAATTAGGGAATAGCCAGAAAGGAAAACTGAGGGAAATGGCCACATCACAATGGGATGAAGAGATGTGCGAATGACTCTTTGCAGGAGAAGACCTAGCTCTCTCAAGCTGGATCTACACTAGCAATTTTGGCAAGTTTCCTCACCGGTGCTAATGCTGGTGCAGTTCCAGGTCTAAATAGTTTTTAGAACACCAGTGGCCTGTCTACACCAGCACTCACATTGTGGCTCCCAACAGTGGAGCCGAACCAGTGTTATTTCACAAGTGAGAGATTTTGTCAAAAAATTCTAACAGAAAAGCACAAGTCTTCTAGCTAAACCAAAAAATGACGTTAAGTAAAGCTACTCAGACCACGCCTACGCTGGCTCCTGCTGGAACATGGATAGGATTTTTCTGCTCTTCTTCTAACAGGTGGGGAACAACTCAGCAAATGCCCTTTCATACCTCACCAAAGTGAGAAATCCCAGCTTAAACAATGTCATCTGAAAGGCTCTCCCATTTCTGAGGCATGTCTTTTTAACAGCCACTTTGCAAGCTCTAACCACAACAGATCTTTGCAAAAGATGAACCCCTGATTTAACGGTGCCTGTTTCCAAAAGGTGAATCTGTGTTTCCACTGACATTCAATAGCTCCAAGCCACCTGAGCTCCTTGGTTAGGCTGAGGCAAATAGGATAACATTTATTGAGGACTGGATTGTTTTCTGGAACACTATCATGAGCTTTGGTGTTAATCTGTATGCCACGAACACCTTGTTTGTTGATTTAGTCCCCCACGAGCAAAATTCAAGCACTCGTGTTGAGTTCCCACATTCCTGGGCATATTTGCTTTTTACAGAACCAATCTGCCAGTTTGTTTAATTCTTTGGACATGTGAATTGCAGATGGCTTCCCACGTGTTTCTCTTCTCATATCATCACTCTTTGACCACTGCCTTACTTAACGTGTCACCTCAGGTTTACATAGCAGACTGCTTTCACTGTTTAACTGGACATCGATTATTGCTATGTCTGCACTGAAAGTGTAGGAAAGCCTACATTTCATGCTGGCTGAAGGACCTTCTCCTGCCCCCACACTCTGAATCATAAAACCATTTGATATAAGCCACCATCTTGATTTTTCAAGCTATGCCACAATGTGTTAAGTGTCACCTCTATATGCTCCCCTGTCCTGAAGGCTGGAATGAATCCATGGTTAATTTTCTATTGGTGAGTGGCCCACAGGGCATCCCCTTAGATTGTTCCGTTATCATTCAAGGGATAGTTTGATAAAGGTAGTAATACTACACATTTGAGAAGTCCTTTGAATCTGGTCTTCTTTAGAAGAGCAGAAAGGACTGCAGTGCTCATGTGTTAGCAATACCAGTGTATTACTTCCCAGTTTACAGACAGATCCCAGGGCTGCAAGCACTCCTACCCAGACATTAGTTGATGGCACAGCAAGTTCCATATTTGCAGCTGGAGCTGGAAATATTTTGCTCACTTATGCCAAACCTGACTGAGATATTAATCTCATTCCAAGAATTATTTCCACCTTGATCGGGAGTTCCAGGAATGAGTCTATCTTGGCAATGGTTTCTCTAGTCAATTGTGTCAATCTGACCCCGAGTAGCCAGTTGACATGTAGGTAAGGCCCTCCTGTCTCATAATGGCCGAGAGGGCAACTTCACAGTGGCTCAAAAATAAACAGTGTGTCAGTAATTATTGTAATGCTGTGGTCAGACAGAAGTTGGACTGAGTGACAGAACTTGGAATCAATAAAGCTGTCCTACTGAAAAAAAAGTACAAGACGTAGGAATTCACCCTATAGATATAGGGAGCAAAAAAATTCCTGTACATCGATGGCTTGGATGATCAATTCTAAGGACTTAATTCAGAACACCCGAGAATTGAGCTTACGTCAACACCATTCACAGCACACCTGCTTTCCTGGGTCTGAAATAAAGTAAATAATAACTTGACCCCACCAATTCTGCTCTCTAGATATCGGAGTAGTCTCAATTGTCAGACCAGGGTGAGTGTTGTAACTCTTGAACTTTAAGGAAGGCAAAAGAACAACAGTAAATGGCTGGAGCCAAAAATCTGCAAAAACCATGGATTATGTTGTCCAACACTATAGGCTTCATATGTCCACACAAGGAAATAGCATTGACATTCTCACTTCTATTTCTTGGTCATTTTTCCATGGGCATCATTCATATGGACTCTTTGAAGGTGGAGGAGATCCCCTATTCACCTTGAAAGTCTTAATGTACTCTCCTATTTGTTGTAACAAACATCGGGACTGCATAAAATACCAAAGAGAATTTGGATAGGTTTTTGAATGGAGTCCTTATAGTTGATCACCCAAGCTGTCAGTGTCAAGAAACTCTTGTGCTCCCTGACTCTGCAGGGGAAATAGATGACATGCTGGAAATACAAAGGCATGGTTTTAAATAGGTCACACAACAACATCAGGACTGGACCGTCAATCATTAAGTTTGAAATAATTATGGCTCAATTCTTTTAGTTCTTGAAACAAATAATAGCTCTCCAAGTCTAGTTTTTGTTCTGAGAGTGTTAGGTTAATATTTGTATGTACTTAGAATTTACACATCTTGTATCATTAAAAATTCTAGAGGGAGTGACAGAATTAAATGTTCAATGTTTTATATTACTCTAAGAAAAAAAAGTAACAAGATAGCTGCACTATTAGGAAGTGCCGATTCTGGTCCATTTCATTGTAATCTACTTTTCTCTCTCCTTTCATCTTCATACTATAACTGAAGCACAGGGGAAGAAGGTCCTGAATGCTCTACACTGCAGTTAGACACCCGTGGCTGGGCTATGCTAACTGAATCAGGCTAAGGGGCTTTGCTAAGAGGCTGTTTAATTGTGGTGTAGATGTTCAGGCTCAAGCTGCAGCCTGAGCTCTGGGACCCTTCCACTTCAGTGTCTCAGAGCTCGGTCTGCAGCCCAAGCCCAAATGTCTATACCACAATTAAATAGCCCCACAGCCCAAGTTAGCTGGCATGGGCCAGACGCAGGTTTTTAATTCAGTGTAGACCTACCCAAAGAGGAAAATCCTAGGCATAGTTCAAATTAGGAAGTACTCAGCATAGAAGACTGCTGTTCAAGGAATGGTCCGACCCTAGGGCTTTCTGAACTCCATCTTAGTCAAAGCTTGTGTGTGACTAGACTGATGGAGGTTATTTACTTGTAACTGAAGTTTCTTCAAGATGTGTGGTCTCTATCTGTATTTCACACGTGGTACACATGCATTCCATGCTCCTGAGACCAAAGAATTTGCAAGTAGTGTCCTCTAGTCTGTGCCTGTGCCCCAGGTTTCCTTTGTGCTTAGTACCTCTCCAGTTCCTTCTCTACTGGAAACCCAGACATGATCCAAAGCAGAGGGGAAGGAGGACAGGTAGCGAAATACAGATGGGGCCACAAATCTCAAAGAACTTCCAGTTACAGGTAACTGAGCTCCATTTCTTCTTCAAGCACTGGACCCTATGTGTAGTCCACATGTGGGTGACTGTTAAGCAGTATTCAAACAGGAGGGGTGTGGAAGGATGCAGGCAATCTAGATAACTGCATCTGCAGCATAGGCTTGGATGAAAGCATAATGCTTCACGGTGTGAATAGAACTTCGGGTTGACACCCTACAAACATCTAATCTATCAAATTCTTGAAGGAATTGAGGTTGCCTGGCTCTAGTGTCGTGATTTTTAACCTGTGGTCCACAGACCCCTGGGAGTCTGCAGACGATGTCTAAGATTTCCAAAGGGGTCCACACCTCCATTTGAAGTTTTTTAGCGGTCTGCAAATTTTAAAAAGGTTGGGGGGTGGGGGGGGGAACACTACTCTAGTGGAATGGCCCCTCACCGCACCTGGGGGTGGAAGATGCTATGTAACCCTTTGCTATGAATTAGTGCAAAAAATCCACTTAGAGAACCTTTTAGAAGATAACGGTTGTCCCAGTGATTGCTCTGCTACAGCAACAAATAGTCTTGGCATGTTTCTAATTGGCTTCATTCTTTGCAGGTAAAATGCTAGAGCTCATCTGATCTCAAGGAAAAGAAGCATCCTCTCTTTTCCTCAATAGAAGCATGAGGTTTTGGAAAGAATACCGGTAAATGAATTGATAGATTTTTGTGGAAGTTGGATATTACCTTTTGGATGAACTTTGGGTGGAGGCAAAGCAAAGTATTTTCCTTATGGAACATGGTGTATATCAGGTCAGCCTTGAGTGCTCCCAGGTCACTTACCCTCCTCACTGATATAACAGCAACAAGGAAAGTAATCTTCATAGACAGGTAGTACATCGAGCATGTAGCCAATGCTTCAAAAGGTGGTCTGGTAAATATCAAGAGTACAAGATTGAAGTTCCACGGTGGCACTGGCTTCATTACTGATGGGAAATCCTAATGAGACCTTTTAAGAATCTGTCTGTGATCAAATGAATAAGAACAGTACACCCCTCTACTCAAGGGTGGAAGACAGTGATTGCTGCTAGGTGAACCCAGAGCGAGCTAACTGAAAGGCCCAACTTCTTAAGAATAGAAGGAATACCTGCTGTCTCTGAAGTTAACTGGTTTTGTTGAATTCAGGTAGAGAAATGCCTCCATTGCAGTTATGCTGAATTTTCTGGTGGAGTCTTTTCTGTCATGGTTGAGAAAAGCTTGAACTGTCTCTGAACATGAACACTCTAGGTCTGATGCCCATCCATATACCGGGTTGTTCTCCTGAGTTAGCAGATCTGCAAAAGGTCAGATGCTGATGGGAGGACACGCTGACATTCACAATACATCCAGAAACCAAAACTGTCTAGGCCAGCTGAGTGCAATGAGAATGATTTGCACTTTGTCGTGGTGAATTTTTCCACAGAACCTGGGGTAGCAGTGGAATGGGAGGAATGGCGTACCTGAAATCTTGATCTAGTGCTGCTATGGAGCAGTATAGATTGAACAACTTCTTCATCTGGGAGGCAAACAGATTCCAGGATGGTGTTCCCCACTGAGAGAAGATTTCATTTATATCTGAATTGCAAATCTCCCACTTGTGGTCTGTGGAGAAGTGTCTGCAGAGATTGTCCACCAGAGAATTTTGAGTCCCTGGGAGGTACATCATTGAAAGTGTGATGTGGTTCCAGATACACGAGATTCATAAGTGCCCCGCTCCTCTGCAGAGAGGAAGTGATTTTGCTCCTCCTGGTTTGCATAGAAGAATACAATTCTGTCACAGAGGTCATGGATTTCATGACTTTCGGAGACCTACAGGACTTCTTCTGGGGCAAGGCTGGAACAGTTGTCAGCCCCAGGGCCACTGGAGCAGCGGCCCCAGGGCAGAAGCAGCAGCTAGGATTCGGTCAGCCCTGGGCCTGCCAGACCAGCCGCCCGCCGGACCAGCTGATCACCAGTAGGGCTGGGTCAGAGACAGGTCACGGGCTTCTGTGAATTTTTATTTATTGTGCCTGACTTTTACTAAAGATGAACCCCTGCCTTATTTAACCTTATTTATGTAGAACATGGTCATAAGGTTGTCTGACGTTATCCAGACATGGCAGGACCATATAAGTGGAGGAATGTATTGCAGGCCTGTCTGATTGCTGTTAGCTCTAGAATACTGATATGTACCTTGTCCTCCTGTGGTGTCCACATACCTCGCTTCTAGTTATTCCACTGCTCCAGGTTCTAAAGTCTTACTCCCTCTTACTACATCACCCTATACAACTAACAGATAACTAGAGAAAAGTGTGGCATGGAGAGGCAAACTGCATAGAAATACTACAATACAGTTAGAGAATTATTGCTAACTGTGGAATTTAAGGTCAGAGGGCCAAATTCTACCCCAACTTACATCTGCTGGGCTTTAGTGGAAGTGCACAGTATGCAAGCCACTGGCAGTATTTGACCCAGGATGTTTAGTTATTGCAGGTGTGAAGCAAAAATAATAAAGATTATCTGTACTACAAACAACTGTTACCCTAGATCTGTACCCCAAACACTTCCTATAGAGCAATTCCATTTAGCAGAGTAGATGTGAACTAACTGTATTTTAAATATTCATGCTAAAACCTTGACATCTGTTTCTACAATAGGGGGTTTTCAACTTAAATATTTTAAGTTGAAAAAACATTACTTGAAATGTGAGAACTTTTTAAAGTGCCCTTGCAAAAAGCAAACCCTGCTCCAAGTTTCGTTTTTCAAATGTGGCTCTAGCTGGCATGGCAAAACTTTTAACAGTATTTTTCTCACAGCCAGTTTATTCCAATTTTAATTTTTCATAGTTGAAGCTTAAAACCCAAATACCAGAGTTTAAAGGGAACCCCTAGTTGACTCCTGGAGAGATTAAAAGCTCCACAGTCAGCCCAATGACTGAAAACCAATCCCACTTAAACAAATAGAAAAGAGCACAAATATGGCTGGTGAAATGCCAGGTAGAAAAATAGGAGGATTAAAACAGAATTAAATAATAAGATATTAAATACATCTGAAGTTGGAGGCCCGTAAGAGAATCAGTAGGTCCACCAGACTATTAGCACATACAGAAAGTAATTAATGAAGATAAAGTAGTAAAGTAAGGATTTGGGGTTTGCTTTTTTGAGGGAGGGGAGAAGATATCTAAACACAAAAACTATTCTTTTCAGATTAATAAAGATGAAGTATTGTCAGTGATTGAGGTGTCAAAGAGGGTTAGAACAGATTAAAGCAAGTAACCAGAATTGGATAATATTAATTCTTAAATTTGTTCAGAAGTCTTGGATAAAATGCCTGAGCTGCTAGCAAAAATATGCAATCACAGATTAAGATCAGCCACTATACCAATGGATCAGAGGGCAGCAAATATTGTACTAATCTTTTTAAAAGGAGGGATGCCTCAGTGGTTTGAGCATTTGCCTGCTAAACCCAGGGTTGTGAGTTCAATCCTTGAGGGGGCCATTTAGGGATCTGGAGCAAAAAATCTGTCTGGGGATTGGTCCTGCTTTGAGCAGGGGGTTGGACTAGATGATCTCCTGAGGTCCCTTCCAATCCTGATATTCTATGATCTTAGCAATTTGAGACCTATATCAGTCACCCTATATCAGTTCCAGAACAACTAATGGAAATGATAGTTAAAAAACAGAATTTTAAGACACCTGTGACAAGAACAAACCAGTACAGCTTCTGTAAAGGACAATCATGTCTTACCAATTTTGTCAAGTCAGGTCCTGCAACACAGCCAGCCTGTGGGCAACCTAATGAGCACAGTTGGCCTGTAGTAGGCTGCCTAACTGGCTACAGAGACCGTTCCCAGCCTTGCCCGCACCTTTTTCCAGCCTTAACCTCAGCCCTACTCCTGTCTTGCCTTGTTTCAGGTATCCTCGGCTCCAATTCCTGACTTCTCCCCTAGCATCTGACTCCATTTTGACTCCTGCTCCAACCACTGGGCATGTCCACCCACATCCATGTCTCTGACAAATATACTAGAATTGTGTGTTATAGGACAGCCAAGGTCTTTCAAAAGCAGTAAGTCCCTTTAAAAGATTAAGGAAATAGGATGAGAAAGTCATGATTTAGAAATTAGCTACTGTCATGGATTAGAAATTGGGTAAGAGAAAGCACATTAGAAATAAATACATTTATACAATGAATAACCTGTGGAACTTGTTACCACAAGATACCACTGATGCAAAGATCTTACTAGGATTCAAAAATAATTGGATACACCTCTACCCCAATATATCGTGACCCGATATAACACAAATTCGGATATAACGCGGTAAAGCAGTGCTCCGGGGGGGGGCGGGGCTGCGCACTCCGGTGGATCAAAGCAAGTTCGATATAACGCGGTTTCACCTATAACGCGGTAAGATTTTTTGGCTCCCGAGGACAGCGTTATATCGAGGTAGAGGTGTACTTACAAAGACAATGAAAACATCAATAGTTACGACACAACACGCAAGTGCCAGAGAAGGATGTAAATCCTCATGATTCAAGTCATGAGCCAGACACTAACTCATTGGCAGGTTACTTCATAATTGTCCACTCCAGGGTTTTTAGCATCATTATACTGAAGCATCCGGTATTCACTACCATCACCAGAGCCAGGATAATTAACTAAATGGATGGCTGGTATGTTCTAGTATTGCAATTCTTATGTTCTTATTGAAATGAAATAGGAGGAGGAAGGCTCTGTAGTAGGGCATACTGCAGTAACCAATTTTAAAATATACAGTAGGCTTTTTTTTTTTTTTTTTTTTTTAAGAAAAAAAATCTCATTTATTTGCTCCTATCCTTCCACATCAAATTCTCTCTCTCATATCACTGTTCTAATGGGAACAGGCTCCTAATTACTATCTTCAATGAAGAGGCATGCTACAGGGACAGTATTTTCAGTAGATATGATTCACTGAAGATTTTGTTTGACTGCTATTGAATTATCTTGTATTGTCAAAAACTGACGTGTCAAAGAGGTACTGGAGTACATGAACAAGGAGAGATCCAATGAAACAGAGATAGGAAATTCAAAAACTCATATACGGAAATACTTTTTTCACTCTACACAGAATTAGACTGTTGAACTCACAATTAGACATGGCACCTAGGCCAAGAATTCAGTAAGATTCAAAGAGGGACTGGACATCTAGTTTTCCAAATAAAATATCCAGAGTTCATACTTAATTCAAAGGGGTTTTGGAAGGAATATAAAACCTCATGCTTCATGTCTTAAAACAATCTCTATTAGGGATTAGGAAAGGTCTTAACGCATGTAGAGGCAGGGGGGTAATCATCCCTCATTTGCCTACTGCAGGATTTCTTGCCCCTTCCTCTGAAAGCATCTGGTGCTCGCACTGTCAGAAACAGTGTCTGATCATCTTCTTCTAGCCTTAGTTCCATCTAAGGTATGTCTACACTACTGCTTATGTCGGTATAATTTATGTCGCTCAGGATGTGACTAAGCCACCCCCCGAGCGACATAATTACACCACCTAAGCACTAGTGTGGACAGTGCTATTTTGGCAGGAGAGCTTCTCCCGCCAACATAGCTACTACTGCTTCTAGGGGGTTGATTAAGTAAGTCGACAGGAGAACTCTCTTCCGTCGATTTAGAGCAGCTACACTAGAGAACTTACAGTGGTGCAGCTGCACCACTGTAAACTCTGGTGTGTAGCCATAGCCTAAATGGGGTTAGCTCATGTCCTTGTTCCCCATTCCAATCTATCTTGAAGCAGTTCCTCAGAAATGCCACAGATAATCCTTTTACAGGCCATCCATCCATCTAGTTTTGGGTCTTCCAATCCTTCTCTTAAACTTAGAAGTGGATGGTAACATCTGTTTCCTATATATTCTTTTAATCTTTTCACTTGCCCAAACCATCTAAGTCTGGAGTCCCTCAGCTTTTCTATAATTGGTACCACCTTCACAATCCCCTTAATTCATTCGTTCCAAACATGGTCCATCCTTGTAACTCTAAATATCCATCTTAACATTTTCATTTCCACTGTATTCAAGATCTGCTCTTGTCTCTTCCTCAGTGCAAGGCAT
The DNA here is from genome assembly GCF_002925995.2 of Terrapene triunguis. Classification (NCBI taxonomy): domain Eukaryota; kingdom Metazoa; phylum Chordata; order Testudines; family Emydidae; genus Terrapene; species Terrapene triunguis. The sequence continues at coordinate 40,205,648 of NW_020664435.1, forward strand.
TCACAGCCACACAAAAGTTCAGGCCTGATTACGATCTTGTAGATAGGGAAATGCCTATTAAATTGAAAAATACTATCACAGATCCCTCTACTTCTCTCCATTTAGTCCATGACTTTCCTGTTCAAGTTTATTGTTGAGTTCACCATTACTCTGTACTATCAACTCTAAGTCCCTGAACTTCTGTGCCCTTAGTAGTGGCTGGCCCCTGCCAGACTTGCAGTTTCACTGTCCTGCAAAGTATAATCAAATCTACAGACCATATACTGTTTTACTTCTGCTGATTTTCATGCCATTTCTGTCAAATATGCACCTCCATCTCTCTAAATCTTCTTCCACTTCCTCTTTGCTCTCCCCCACAAGCACTACATCATCTGCAAAAAGCATACACAAAGGTGCCACGCTCTAAATATTTTATGAAAGAAGGGGCTAAGTGTCATGCCCTGATGTACTCCAACTCTTACTAGAAACTATTCAGTTTCTCTGCATGGTCTTCGAACTCTGGTAAAAGCACTCTCATGCATGTCCTGGACAAATCTGACAGTTATCTGTTTCATTCTCATATATAGGGCCCTACCAAATTCACAGTCAATTCTGGTCAATTACACGGCCTCAGGGTTTTTTAATTAGTCAATTTCACTACTTCAGATGTTTACATCTGAAATTTCATGGTGTTCTAACTGTGGGGGTCCTGACCCAAAATGGGATCTTGGGGAGTGGAGGGGGTTTACAAAGTTGTTGTGGGGAGAGGGTCCCAAAATTGCCACCCTCATTTCTGTGCTGCCTTCAGGGCTAGGCTAGAAGAGATTCCCAGAGGTGGATAGCAGCCACGGGTTCCTAGCTGCTAGTCCAGGCCAGTGGCAGATTAAGGCAGGGGTGGGCCCCCAAGAAAAATGTGTGCCCCAACCCCGAAAGAAGCCCCAGGGGCAATGGCATGACCGGGTAGGGGCTGAGTCCCAGCAGGAGCCATGGAGGAAAAACCCTCAAGCTCCGCACCTGGAGCCACGCAGGAGCTCGGGGGGAGGGGAGAAGAGCCCAGAGCCTGGGCTGTCCCAGCTGCAACTGCCGGGAGCAGAAGTCCCCAGGGGAGGAAGCCCTGAGTTCTGCGCCTGGAGCTGGAGCAGGAACCGTGGCTGGCCGGGAAGGGGAAGGAGCAGAAGCTGGGAGCCCAGCTCCCAGGCTGCTCCAGCACAGAAGTGAGGGTGTACCACCCTCATTTCTGCACTGCCTCTTGAGGTAGGTCTGATCTTCCCACCAAGAGCAGCCGTGCAGGGGGAAGGACAACTCCAATCCTTCCCCAGCCTGGCCAGACTAGCAGCTAGGAGCCCCAGGCTCCAGCAGGAGGGGGAGATCGATTTCACAGGGAAGGGCAGATTTCATGGTCCATGACATGTTTTTCATGGCTGTGAAATTGGTAGGGCCCTAGTCACACACTACCTGATGACTTCTCTCAAAATGTGGTAGAAGTCGTCTCAAGATTGATGGATACTATGGTGCAAGGTTTTCCTCTTATCTATACTTTTCCACAAACAATCTTAATGCAAAGATAGCATATCCATTGTTGATTTGCCTGGCACAAATCCAAACTGATTATCACTGATTTTTACATCTCTCTGTAAGCTCTTATCAATAATTTTCTCTCAGATCTTAATTATGTGGCTCATGAGTTTAATGCCACATTAGTTACCACATCATTGTATGCTCTTTTTCTCCTAAATACTGATACTCATATACTCTTTCTCCAGGCATCAAGCATCTCCTCATGATGCAATTAAACAGCTATATGTATAAGTTCATGCCTACTTGTCCCTGACACTTCCATACTTCTGCTGGTATGCTAAGAGGACCAAGAGCTTTCTTATTTTTCACGTTGCTCAATACTTCTGCAACTTCTTCTTCTAAGACTGATGCCTCTAGACCCTGGTTTGTTTTTCTAATATGGCATGGTTCTCTTGTATTCTTTGAATTTGAAAGGTTTAACAAGGAATCTGACCATCATTCTTTAATCTGGTTCGAATTAAAGATGAAAGTGGAAATTCCTTAATTACTTTGATCTCAATGTCTTTAGTCCTCTTATCGTGGGCCTTTGCCAGTCAATATATTTACCGCTTACCCTCCATTTCAAAACAGGCATATAAATCTTCCATGGATTTAGTAGCTGCGACCTCTCTCTTCACTGTCATTCTGGCTTTTGTATACTCCTAAAAATCCTGCTCTTGGAACATCACTTGCCAAAGTTTAAAACAATTTCTGTTCTTGCAATGTGTCTCAAACTTAGAGATCTGGTAATGGAATGAGAAACAGGCTCTTGCCATGGTCTGATCCAGTATACTAATTCCTGTATTCCTAGTACTGAAGTTTCATATTTTGAAGAATGCAGTATATGGTATAAATAACTGTATTTTTTCCAGTGTCCACTGTCCAAGACAGGAAGATTGTCTGAAACCCCTCTTAGAAAAGGGACACAAATGGCAAAAAATAAAAAAAATTTAAATGGTAACTATTAACCAACACACAAATACTCAGTTCGAGATACTGAAATTTAATCAGGTACAGATGGGTCCAGTTCTGATTTTCAGTCTGTGGGACATGTCTTCCCGTCCCCTGTCAATAACTGCAACAAAAACTGGGCCCAACTGTCTGTCCTATGTCAGCTCAATGGACACTGCTCAAAACTTTGTTTTTCTCATCAGTATTGCCTCAACTCCTTTATTATTTACTTGGAAACAGGGTGCTTCAGAATTGTAAGTTTTGTAGAAAAAAAAACCAGCCTCTGCTGGCTTTCCCCCTTTCTTCACTAGATACTAGTCACCACTCAGTCATAACCTGCCATAAAACCAAAGAGTGCAACCAAGCATCTCATTTTCAATGGATCCTATAGTTCAACAGTGAACCGTTTTCTAAAACCACTGTTCAGAATGAGGAATTTTGGAGTTGTGCAGCTGAATTGAAATGGTATTGGAACACTGACAGAATATCCGTCACACATTGATTTCAGGCAGTGATCAAAGTAAAGTAACTAAAGCCCTGATCCAGTAAAACACTTAAGCACGTGCTTCTTAAGCATTTTGCTGGATCAGGGCCTAATTTTGGATTAGGGCTTAACATCCTGTTACAAACTATTTTCTTGGGAAAAAAAAAAAAAAAAGGCGTAAAGTCATACATTCAAACCAAATCCATTACGTTTATGTAATGCACACCCAGAAACAATAGCTTCTGTGGGGGGAGAAAATAAAAGCACTGAATGCTTCCGAATTTAAACTATGAACCGGAAGTGCAAGATATAAAGCCACACAGTGCATTAGAAAAGCATAGACCCTGTTTGGTAGTCAAATATTAATAGAAGCAGTCGCAGACTTTTAAGGAATAGGCAGTGCTGCCAAGAGAAGGGGAGGAGAAAGTGAACAATCACCAAATAAATAGCAAAATTGAAAGCCTTCAACAGCCACAAAAATTGCTTTGAAGTTCTCCTGGTTCCTTGCGGAACACTGAAAAATATTCAATTTAAAAAAATTCTATCCTAATTTTCTGCTTGTCTTACCATTTTTAATACCAGACCTATGTTGCATAATAGCAAAATCTTTGTTGTTTAGAATTTCTTCTACCCTGTTCCTTATTGGCTCATTTGTATAACAGCACAACAGACTCTTTGTTATTCTCTCAGCAGAGCCATTTATACACCAATTCATCTAAGGAATGCTTCTACTCTGGATGTTTTTCCCTTCTTTGACAAAAAGTAATTGACCTTAAAGCTAAAATGAAATCACAAGTACTTCCTAACATCCAAACTCCAAAAAAAATATAAACAAAATATAGAAACAAATGTAAATTTTCAAAAAAATTCAATTTACTCAGGTACTAGAATCAGCTTCCTAGATGGTGCGTAAAAGGTTCATCATCCATCGAAAGGGAACAAAGGATGGATCTGAGAATTTTAACCATGGGACATCTGGAACCTATTAGGGACATGGGCATGCTGAGGACTGTCCGGAGGGGCCAAGGGACAGAAGCTCTTCTGGGCATCTACAAAACAGTGGGTGCAGGATGGTATTTGAGTTGTTTTAGGTCTGAGTATAGGCATATATATGAAAGTTCCAGTGGTACACGCAAAGGATATTAAAGGGGAGCATGGGAGCACAAACTAAAAAAAAAAAAAAACAAAAAAAAAAGGGGGGGGGAGTATTAGCACAATCTAGTAGCATAAATCACCATTCCTCATTCAGAAGCTGGTTTTTCCTGCAACTAATTACAAGGTCAAAGATGACTTCCAAGAGAATAAGAGGTTCAATTGCTTTTGCTGCTTAAGTAATGAAGATCAGGTTTTCATGTAAGTCTCCTTACAAGAAAATCACCCAGGGAAAAGGGGCGGGGGGAAGGGGGAGAGATGTCTGAAGTGTTCTAAAACAAAGTGTTTCAAAAATTTTCTGGAGGTAGTGTTAAGCTGATGGCGTCACTTAACTGTTAAATCTCACTGATAAGAAAAAATTGCCACATATTGTTGAAGAGTAGCACTATATTATGACTGGACAAAAATAGTCTATTCTTTAAATTGTGTTTACTTTGTTTATTTAATTGCACTTAGTTTGTTAGTTTCACTGGATTCCTAGGCATAGTCAGTTTCCTGTTTCTGTGGGTCTTTCACACAGCAAGAAAGGAGTGGAAAAACATTTATAAAAATAGGATAATATTATGAACAAACCAATTGGCAGGGAGAATCAGAGGTGCATGTGGAACTTTCAACCCTTTAATTGATTAGATTTCAAATTACTGTTGTTCCTTTAATAATGAAGGTGACAGCAAGCCCTAACATTTGCTAATATGAAAAAAAGACACGAGTTTCTTCATTTGAAGAATTTCTTCCAAGCAACAAGGTTTTTTTTATACAAAGCCGATTTAATAGATCTTACAAAATCCACCACTTAAGTCCTAAATGTTTTTGATTTAAAAAATTAGCGTGTTTACATTTGTTAAAGTAGCTGTAAACTATCTATATGGAGCAAAAGCACTGTGAGAATGTTCACTGTGTATTCTACAAGTTCCCCATAATGCATATACTACTTCTGAATCAGACATCCGACCTAAAATTTCAACTATTTTTAAACACCATTCCCCCCCCCCCCCCCCCCCCCCACCCCTTTGAAAGCAGAGGAGCTCTCCAGAACTGAAAATTTAAGATCAGTTCTCACCATTGATTAACAAGAGGGGCAAGAGACTTGGAATGGGGAAAGGGAGAAGGGGTGTGTGTAAATGAACTGGACTCCATACTGGTTCATACAGCAAAGTTGTTAGTTATCAAAGGTTACAAATGTATAATCTACAACTAGTGACTTCACACAACAATGAAGTAATTTAGTTTTCTGATCATAGGTTGAGCTTGCAGGACTGGCAGTTATTTTTACTTTTTCACCATTTCTAGTATATTCAGAAGAGGTTATGTAATCAATGTGAACAGTCTCCCAACACAGTATCCATATTGAACCAGCTACTTGAAAGTGTTAATTGCCAGTTTTGTTTCAATTTGTGGAAAATGTTATTCTCCTTTATTTTTACATTAATGCCAGGAACTGAGGGGTTGTATTATTTACTCTGAGTAATCTGGAATTTTCAATACCCAATACTACATTCAGAACATAAAGAGGAGGATGAAATAAGAGAATAATTCTATTGTACTGATATCTAAATACAAAACAGTGAGCTTGGTGCTCAATATTTATTGGGGGGGAGGGATAGCTCAGTGGTTTGAGCATTGGCCTGCTAAACCCAGGGTTATGACTTCAACCCTTGAGGGGGCCACTTAGGGATCTGGGGCAAAATCAGTACTTGGTCCTGCTAGTGAAGGCAGGGGGTTGGACTCGATGACCTTTAACGGTCCCTTCCAGTTCTAGGAGATATACCTATCTCCATATATTATTATTATTATATTAATGTCCCATTCCAGTCAGTCATCTGCTTCCATTTTAACCATTGCACGAATATTGTTTGAATCACATGCTTGTGCAGAGGGCCAAGCATAAGGCCTATGAACAGCTTGGGTCCTACTTAAATCTCATTTTGAACAGCACGGAGGGGACTTAGCTTGAACAGAGGTTCTGGAGCACCTTCTGTAATGCTTCATTACTGGTACCATCGCTCTGGTTGCCTGAAGATTGATAGTTGAGGCACTCAACTGTTACTTGACTTCAGACCAATCTCTTCACAAAACTGGATTTTCTATGATCTGGAGCCCATTATCCAATAGATAGGGTCACAGTGCACACCCTATCGATTGGATATGGAGAGACAGTCATCTCATGGAGGAGCACCAGCAGATTGAAATTGTAATGATGTAGCTGTTGTGTCAAGAGTCAGTATGGGAGGATTTAGGCTTCTTAAATCCCTCAAAATCTCATCTTCCAACCTCATCTCAGAGCCAAGCCAAAAATTTACAGCCTGAAGCAAGTAGTTTTGATACAGCCACTTCAAAAGGCAGAGCTTTAGTCCCATGTGGTCATGGCACAGTTCCACTACAAGAACAAGGGGTATGAATGCTTGGAAGACTTTGAACCAAGTAGTGTCAATTCTGAATTGTCCCGAAGTGTTTTGGCCAAAATCAATGCTCATGGCCTAGGCAATGTCAACTTGTCTTCCCATCGGATGAGGGCAGAAGCATAAATACATAGAAGTCCTTGAAGTGTGTGTTATTGATCTGGAGTCTGCACACTCCAGGGGGCAATGAACCAGTATGTTAGTTTTGATACAAAGACAGAATCATAGAATCGTGGGACTGGAAGGGACCTCGAGAGGTTATCTAGTCCAGTCCCTTGCACTCATGGCAGAACTATCATATAGAGTAGACCATCACTGTCAGGTGTCTGTCTAACCTGCTCTTAAAAATATCCAATGATGGAGAATCCATAACCTCCCTAGGCAATTTATTCCAGTGCTTAACTACCCTGACAGTTAGGAAGTTTTTCCTAATGTCAAACCTAAACCGCCCTTGCTGCAATTTAAGCCCATTGCTTCTTGTCCTATCCTCAGATGTTAATTTTTCTCCCTCCTCCTTGTAAAAAATGGTTACTTACCTTTCGTAACGGTTCTTCAAGATGTGTTGCTCGTGTCCATTCCATGTTAGGTGTGTTATGCGCCCATGTGCACGGCTGCCAGAGATTTCTCCTTTAGGGCCAGCTCTGGCATCCCCTGGAGCCTTGCTCTCATGCGCCAAGATATGGGGCACCGCTGGCCCTGCACCCTCTTGTTCCTTCTTGCTATCAACTCCAACAAAGGGGAAAGAGGGTGGGTCATGGAATGGACATGAGCAACATCTCAAAGAACAGTTACAAAAGTTAAGTAACCATTTTTCTTCTTCGAGTGCTTGCTCATGTCGATTCTACGTTAGGTGATTCACAAGCAGTATCCCTGGAGGTGGGCTTGGAGTTCACAGACGTGCTGCTTGCAACACCGCTTTGCTGAAGCTGGTGTTGTCCCAGGCCTGCTCGGTGATGGTGTAGTGGGATGTGAAGGCATGAACCAAGGATCAGGCTCTACAGGTGTCCTGGATCGGTACTTGTACAAGGAAAGCCTCGGACAGAATGGGCAGTCACGACATTGGCGACACTCCTGCTTGTTCATAGCAGGATTTGATGCAGACGGTTATCCACGAGGAGATTCTCTGAGAGGTCACTGGCAGACCTTTCATCCTGTCCCCCACTGCGATGAAGAGCTGCATCGACTTACAGCCTCTTGATGTAGAAGGTCCTCTTGATGTAGAATGCTAAGGCCCGCCTAACATCCAAAGAATGTAACCGGCGCTCCTTGTTCGTCTTGTGAGGCTTTGGAAAGAAAACTGGTAGGAAAAGGTCTTGATTATAGAACTGTGACACCACCTTAGGTCGGAAAGCTGGGTGGAGGCACAGCTGGACCTTGTCCTTGTAGAACACCGTATAAGGGGGGGTTCAGACATCAAAGCCCTAATCTCAGATACCCTGCAGGCTGAAGTGATTGCCACCAGGAAGGAGACCTTCCACGAGAGGAGCAGCAGAGACCAAGAAGCCAGCTGCTCAAAGGTGGGGGGAAGAGACGGACATGTGAGCCTTGACAGGTTTAGGTCCCAAGAAGGGACAGGATCACAAACCTGTGGGTATAGTCTCTCCAGACCTTTCAGGAACCTGATCTTCAGGTTGTGAGAGAAGCCTGATCTACCTTGGACCGGAAGGTGGAAGGCCAAAATGGCCACCAAGTGGACCTTGATTGATAAAAGGGCCAGGCCTTGGTGCTTGTGATGAAGCAGGCAGTCTAAAATGGATTACAACGATGACTGGAAGAGAGGGAGACCCCATCCCGCGGCCCAACAGGTGAAGCATTTCCACTTAGCTAGCGAAGTCACCCTAGTGAAGGGCTTCCTGCTACCAGGCAGGATGTGTTGGACTTGTGCCAAGCAGGCCCGCTCCTCCACGTTTAGCCATGCAGAAGCCACGCCGTCATATGTAGGGACACTAGGTTCAGATGGATCAAACAGCCCTGGTTCTGCAAGAGCAAGTCCGGTTGGAGTGGGAGCTCTAACAGGTTTGCTATTGAGAGGTCCAAGAGCGTACCGCCATTGTGTTCCGGTGCCAGAGAGGGGCAATGCCTCAAGATAAACGGCATGCTGCACACAGCAGTCCCACAGCCAGAGGAACTCTTGACACAAGGCCGACGAGCAGGCTACACCTTGCTTGTTGACATAAAACATCATGGGTTCCAATAGGGACAATGTACTGGCCATTGTCCCGGGGACTGGACACCTGCTGCGGGGCCCGCACCAAAGACTGGCGCATACGACAACTGGTGCGTCTGTGGAGGAGTACCAAACTTCCCCTCCAACTACGAGGACAACTTCTCCCTTGGGGACCATGGCAGAGCTGTCAGTGCCTCCTTCTGCTAGCTATGATGGGGAGCCAGGGAGCAGTGCTGGGGGGAAGGTGATCAGCGACAGTTCCAGGAATGGATGCTACATAGGTGGGGATTGGTGCAGAGACTGTGGAGTGACCTGGAGTCGGGAATTGAGGTCGGGGAGACAGTGACTGCCGCCGAGTCGTCGGTGACTGATGCAGAGAGGAGGGCGGTCGGTACCGAAGAGGTAGGGACCGACGCTGCGAGGCTGGTGATCGACGATGCGGGGCCGGAGACTGGAAATGAGGAGTTGTAGACCGGTGCCAGGACACTGGAGAACGACATTGGCCGAGCGACCACAGAGGCAGGCCCATAGAGGGCTGCCCTTTGCAGGGGGGCGCCTTCGCTGGTTCCACAGTTGAAGGAAGGTGCTGCGGTGTGGGCGGCACCGGTAGGACCATCAGGTCTCTGGCCACCTGAAACACCTCCGGCGTTGAGGGCACCATCAGGCATAGGGGACCCCTACCACTCCATGGAGTCAAGAGGTGATTCCTGTAATGGGCTCGGAGCCCCAGGCAGAAAAGCTGTTTCCTGCAGTCCCGAAGAAGGCAAATGGCCTGTCATTGGTCCTTTGCATGCCACTCCTTTTCCATCCTTCTTCAATGTGGGGGAGCACCCACATTCAGTGTGCTGCTTCCTATGAAGCTTTCTCGGCACCAGCGATGGTGAACGGTGCAGAGGTGAGCCCAATGCCAGTGGTGCGCTCCACACCGAGGTTGAAGTGCTCAGTGCCAAATCAGAGCAGGATAGTTCTGAGGCTGATCTTAGTGCTGCCTCCATCAATAGGGCTTTAAGGTGAATGTCTCTATCTTTTTGAGTACGTGGTCTGAAGCCTTTACAAATGTTATCCTTGACATCTGTTTCCTCCAGACACTTTAGACACCTTGTGTGGGGGTCGCTCACCAGCATGGGCTTGTGACAGACGGCACATGGTTTGAAGCCCAGAGACCGGGGCATGCCTCGTGCCTGGGACAAGGTCCCCGAGGAGACCACTAACTATTCTAATGTATTAAACACTAAGAATAACTACACACAAGAACTGATGAATGAGAAACCACTAGAAGTACTTCAAATCGCCAGGGAGAAAAAAGGCGTTCCAGTGACCATCACAGGCCATAAGAAGGAACTGAGAGGGTGCAGGGCCAGCAGGCGTATACCGGCGCATGAGCGCCGAGCTCCAGGGGATGCCAGAGCTGGCCCTATGGATACCATTAAGGGAAATATCTCCGGCAGCCGTGCACATGATAAAGGCAACTGTGTTGATAGAGGATACTTGGGTTTCCCCAAGATATTTGATTTAGTCCACATGACATTTTTGATTTTAAAAAAATCGCATTATATGGAATTAAGAGGGCACACATTAGATGGATTAAAAACTGGCCCACTGACAAATCTCAAAATGCAGCTATTAATGGGGAAACACAATTGAGCAGGGCTATTTCGGGGGGCCCCCCCCCCCAAGGGTTTGATTCTAGGTCCAACTACCAAATATTTTTATGAACAATCTAGACAATGATAAGAAATTTTTGCTGGTAAAGTTTGCAGATGACAAAGATTAATGGAGTAGTAAATAATGAGAAGGACAGGTTACTGCTAGAGTAATCCGAACCGCTTAAGTAAATGGGTTTTAATACAGCCAAATGCAAGGTAACACACCTGGGAACCAAGAACACAAGTGTTACCTACAGGATAGGAGACTGTCTTAGAAAGGAATGACTCAGAGAAAGATTTAGGGGTCATCATGGATAATTACCACAACGTGAGCTGTCAGTGCAACGTTACAGCAAAAAGGGCATAACGTGATTCTGGCATGTATTTAAAAAAAAAAGTTAATATCAAATAGAAATAACGAAGTGATTTTGCCTCTGTACACAGCATTGGTAAGACCACTGCAAGAATGCTGCACCCAGTTCCGTTGTCCACATGTCCAGAAGGATGGGGAAATACTGGAGAGAGAGTTCAAAGGAAGGCCACAAAAGTGATCCAAGGGCTGGAAAACAATCCATACAATGTAAGACTAAGGTTGAGATGACTTATCACGGTGTATAGGTACTTACACATAGAAAAGGTATTGGGGAGTGGGGGGGGCTTTTCAACCTTGTTGACAAAGGCATAAATTCTAATTGTTGGAAAATTAAGAGAGAAATTCAGACTTGAAACAAGATGCAGTTTCTTGGCAATGAGGCTAAAACACTGGAACAGCTTATGGAACAGTGCAGGAGGTGAACTCACCATCACTTGGAGTCTTCAAAAAGATATCAAATGTCTTCTTAAAGGATACATTTTAATCCAGCTTCAAGAAAAAATTCTGCAGCCTGCGTGCACGTGGAAAGAAGGGGTGTGTCAGGCTGGGTGATTGTGGTAGTACCTTCTGGCCTTAAAGTCTGAATCCGTGGGTCCCCTGTTCACGCCTTTCCTTCACAGACCATGGGGAGAACAGGATTGCCTGTATTGCCTCCATTACGATGTCACTATAATCAAATCTCTTGCTTCAAGGTTTCAGCCAATCACCTGCAGAGGCCAGGAAGAATTCCCCCTGAACACACAATTGGCTTAAGATATTATTTTGGGGGCGGGGGGAGGGTTAACCTTCCTCTGAATCAGAGTGGCCACAGGGCACCAGACTGGGCAGACCAGTGCTCTGAAATGAAACAGAGAATCCTTTATAGATACCTGGCCAGTGTATCTGCTCCATACTCAGGATCATCCCGATTATCCAATTTAAGGTCAGGAAGGAATTTACCCCCAGGTCAGGCACCTTGCGGGGAGGAAGCATGTTGCCTTCCTCTGTAGAATGGCGCATGATTCACCTGCTGGGATCATTTAGGCATCTCACCCCTAATCAATGTCCTGCCATTGCAGGGGACACAGACATTGCTGGCATCTGGTTCTCTCCTGTTCTCTGCCTGTGGCGCACACCATTTAGTTTCCTGAAGACTGAAATGTTCTGCTCTAATTAAAGTATCTGGGCTTAATAGGGGGGTATCTGGGTAACATTTAATAGCCTGTGATATACTAAATACATAAATAAATCTAAATATATGGAGATATACCTATCTCATAGAACTGGAAGGGACCTTGAAAGGTCATTGAGTCCAGCTCCCTGCCTTCACTAGCAGGACCAAGTACTGATTTTGCCCCAGATCCTTAAGTGGCCCCCTCAAGGACTGAAGTCACAACCCTGGGTTTAGCAGGCCAATGCTCAAACCACTAAGCTATCCCTCCACCCCCCCGATCAAGAGATCAAATAGATGACTGGATGATTCCTTCTGGCCTTAAAGTCTAGGAAACATACTCCTTAAAGACCTCCATGTTTTGTTAAAGGGATATTCAAAAATGAGAAGTCATTAAACTGTGTTGATCTTCATAATAATATTTCCTCTCCTTTATTACATGCTTCAAATAACACTGAAGTGAAGAGAGTAGCTCACACCTCTAAGACTGTAACATCTCCGCAGTATGACTGCCAAGGGTCCCATTTCCATGTGCCCCATATGCTTTTGTTTCACCTCTGTTTCTAATACAAGGAATGGCTCCATTGGTAAAAAGCACAATCCTCAGGTTCACTTGATAAGCACACAATTTCTTTACTAGCCTAGCGTAAACTGAAATGACTGCTCTCCTTTTTTTCCCTTGAATTAGATATGCATTTCTTGCATTCTGGGGTTCACTTCCAACTGCTGACCAGCCACTATATGGGATAAACACCAATGAAATAGTTTCTTCTCTCAAGAAAGAGGTTTGTCTCTCCTCTGTCTACTAGGTCAAAATTCCTAGAAAACAGCAACTCCCTAAAGGTCAGGAAATATTTGAAATGAAAACTTCCTCCAAACCATCTAGGAGGTTAGTCATTTCAGTGACCTGAAGCTTTGTTTAGGACATGCTTTCATAAGTGAACGCTTCCATTATAGAATGCACGTATGAATATGCTGATGATGCACATTGATTACATGCCTCCATAGCATGTATTAGGCTACATTTGTGGCTGTGGGGCCTGTCCTCACAGGTAGCTAAGTTAGACTTGTCATGGCAGAGTCTGGAGTTTTATTGCAATTACTGTGTAACGGTTCCTAGTTCTATGTTGCCTCTTACCTACAGCAGTAGGTATCTAAACCAAAATTTATTTATTTAACTGCAGCTAGAAAAATGATTAGAACATGTAACAGAGCCTCAGAGGTCAATTCTAAATTGGTCATTCATATATCCACCCCACAACCCATTCCAAGATTTTGATCCCACAGTTTTTGCACAACAGGCCTTTGTCTCAAAAGCAAACTAGTATCAACAGAAAGACTGGACATATTTATTCAGTTCATATTCAGTGACAGTCCATATGTATTAAGGACAGAATCAGATATTGGCACTCATCCTTTGAATACTTTGTTTCTGAATAGCAGAAGGCAGAAGTTGGAATTAAAGTAGAATAGTGAAAACTATTATCTCAGCAGCCACATGGATAAGAAAACTCCTTGACCCTTCCAGTAGCTACTGGAGAGGAGTTTTAAGTTTATAGAACATCTGCTAGCCAGAGACTGATATTAAGGAAAGCCCTCTGTGAAGGGGCATATGCCACACTGGCCCTGAGAGGGTAAATGAGGCCAAATGAACTACCCAGGCTGCACCTAGAGGAGGAGTCAGGAAGCAGGGATTGATTGGAAACAGGCTCAGCTGAGCAGGAACAGGTGGGGCCTATATAAGCCAGCAACAGAGGGGGGCTATAGGGGAGTAGTCTGCAGTCACTCCTTGAGAGGAGGGCATCTGGGCTGGCAATCTGGCAGGGGGGGTAGATCTACGAAGTAGGAAGGAATCCAGGGGAAGAGCAACATTGTCTGGGAGTAAGTAGGCCACTGTTTCTAGATAGGGTCCCTGGACTGGAACCCAGAGTAGAGGGCAGGCCCAGGTTCCCCTACCAGCCACTGGAGGAGTGGAATGCTCAAAGCAGTAAAGGGAAGACTGCCATTTTGTATAGTCGGATTTTGATATCCCTAAAATGGGAAACACTGGATCATAGTAACCTGGCTGGATGGCCTAGTCACGAAGAGGAGGCTGCAGCTGCTGGAGTGAGAGGGGTCTGCAAAACAAGAGGACAATGGGAGAGACCGCCAGAAGAGGGTACAACACCTGATAAAGCGAATCCCTAATGGTCAGGAGGAGGCACCGCCTGCAGTGGGGGTGTCACAGGGTTCACTCAAACAGGGTCCAGAGAGAGCAACCTATTCAAACTCACAGAAACTGGCAGCAGGGGAGCTGGCTTCTCACTAGGGGCATGGCCCCTGAAACTCAAGGGTGGGATCCTGCACTTGTTTTGTATATACCTCAGAATCAGTAGGTTTAGGCCACTGTCTTAATTCTAGATTATGACTTTTCCAACACTTTAATCCAGGGTTAACAAATCACTATTGTATACCATTGTATTGTAGTAGAAGACAGCTACCCAAAGGCAGCGTGGTAGCCAAGACTATTTTACATTAGCCAAAATTGTAAGATACCCAAGACTCTTTTCACAGCACAAAATACAGCTGATATTTGTGCAGACTTTTACAAGTTTAAGAGCTACTCACAGTGCCTCCTGGACTACTGCTACCAAATAGAAGTAAATGAATCAAAGGGCAAATGTGGAAATAGTGTTGCAAAAAGTGATCTATGGTATTTTTCAGACTTAGAATAACTAATAGTAAGGAAAAACAGTTTTATTTTCCACAGAGAAGGAAGGCTGAAATTTCATAAAATGTAAAATCAGCAGGAGATTGAGCAAGTGAAAACTAATTGGTACTTATGTCTACTTTTTTTTCTTAAATGTCACTGAGTGTCCTCAAGCACTGGATGACTCCTGCTGGTTTTGAACTCTAGTAAGTAAGAGATAAGAAATTACGATTTCCATATTATGTTTTATATTAACTTGAGCCATTTGAGACAAATCACCATTTTATATGAATTCTAAAAACACTTTAACCTAGATTAAAAATGATACTTTCAGGTAAAAATTCAGATTTGTAATGTATATATGTAGTACACAAAGTGACTGTCCCTCACCATAGCAGTTTAGTTTGTCAAAGTTGTTAGTGCTCCAAATAAGCTGTTAAAATGTCAGTTATATATGAAAACTAGACACAAATAATGAAGGGTTGCTATAACTAGTCAAAATACATTCCAGTCCAGTGTTAGTCATTCAAGTTTTAATAATGGTCTATACATGTGTCCTCTTTAAAATAGGTACTTTTATGTTTCATTATTAGGGACTTACCAAATTCATGGCCATGAAAAGCGTATCACAGACTGTGAAATCTGGTCTCCCATCGTCTTTTGTGTGCTTTTACCCTATACTATATAGATTTCACAGGGAGACCAGCATTTCTCAAATTGGAGGTCCTGACCCAAAAGGGAGTTGCAGAGGGGTCATAAGGTTATTTTAGGGAGGCTGCGGTATTGCTACCCTTACTTCCGCGCTGATTTCAGATCTGAGCGGCTAGAGAGTGGCAGCTGTTGGCCAGGTGCCCAGCTTTGAAGGCAGCGTCCCACCAGCAGCAGTGCAGAAGTAAGGGTGGCAATACCATACCATGCCATCCTTACTTCTGCACTGCTACTGGAGGCAGCTCTGCCTTCAGAGCTGGGCTCCCACCTGCAGCCACTGCTCTCCAGCTGCCCAGCTCTGAAGGCAGCGCCGTTGCCAGCAGCATTGCAGAAGTATGGGTAACAGTACCGCAACTCTCCACCTACAATAACCTTGTGACACCCCACACACACACCCCTTTTTGGGTGAGGACCCCTACAATTACAACACCATGAAATTTGAGACTTACATAGCTGAAATCACAAAAATTACAATTTAAAAAATCCTACGACTGTGAAATTGACCAAAATGGACCATGAATTTCATAGGCCCTTATTCATTATCCATTAGAACTAGGTCACTGGTATGTTATTAGCACTACAAATCACTTTCTAGCACTGCCCCTTATAAAAAAGCCATGTCACAGAATAGGGCCTTTTGAAGGAGCATAAAGAAGCTGTGTTGTTGGTCAGAAAAATAAGAACTTCCTGCCACTGGGTCCCTTATTTCACAGCCAGATCAGTTTTCCTCCCACCTAATGACAAGTTACAGCCTGGCTGGAGGCAGCAAGCAGCCCTGTGACATAAGGGCTAGTGTCAAACACTGTGACATTTGCCAAACTTAGCACTAGAGACTGGTAGTCAAAATAGAGACTATCGATCATTTCCCCCAATCCGGAAAATTTTCTTAAGTTATGTTGACCTAACAATACTAAACAAAAAGTATAGTAAGTAAGTAAATAAATGAAACTATGCAGAAACAAGCTCAAGGGATGGGGAGGTTCTGCCCATATCCTCCTTCCATGTGTAGTAGTCCAAAAGAGTAAGTGGCATAATCAAGTAGAACTCTTAGTTTAGCACTACTGTCTTACTATGATCATAGTCTCTCTATCTTGTTTATATGCAAAGGCCAGTTTGTTCAGTACTAAACAAAGAAGTGCAAAATCTGCCTTTCCTGCAGAACTAAAGTGATTTAAAATGTACATGTCCAACAATTGTAGGCCTCTGATTTTATATCTTCAAGAAAATCTGATAGAAAAATCTAGGGAAATTTAAAGTATTACAACTATCATACTAGCTGAGCAATAAACCCAAAGTATCATGACACAGTTTGAAAAGTTTATTAGGCACTAGTCAGACTGATCAACGAGGGGGCAGCAAGCTCCCTTACGAGCCTGGTCCACGGTGAGAACCCCAGCCTCCTGTCACCTCCAGCTACTAAGAACGGAAGCTGCTAGTATTTCTATCAGATTCCTCAGGGCCTTCATCTTATTTATCAGCCTCTGACTAGTTAAGTATCGGACAGGGTTTTTTTCAAACTCTATTTTGTAATTTATATCTTTCACTTACCCCTATCTTGTTTTAAATTCTGCAAAGCGTTTTAGGAAACAATTTAAAGGAAGGTAAATATAGCATATAATTTGCATTTTCTTAAACTATCAGCCCTGACTAGAATTTAACCCTCATGCATCAAATTTATACTCAAAGATAGCTCAATGAAAGTATCATATGTTTTCAGAGTACCCTTTTATATTACAACCCAATATATCCTTTGACTTAAGAGCATTGCTATGTCTAAGAATCAAGGTAAGCATTCAAGACAATTATGAGATTATTTACACTTGTAATAACTGAAAAACTAGGTTACATTTGCTGAATACAATGACATATTTAAACCTACTCTCGCAGTAAACCAAGTTACACTGTCTGCATTGTAACTTGGCCTATAGCCAACTGCAACCTCTTTATGCCAAGTTACCTATAATAATAGTGATAGATTGTATAAAGTTAGTTAAGGTTTATTTAACTTAGGGCTTATCTATACAGTGGGGTAATGTGCTCTAAGGGGGTGTGACTTCTAATGAGTACTAACATGTTGCATATTAATTGGCCTGTGTGAACCCAGCCGGTCTGCTTTAATGTAGTGCTTTTTGAAACAGTACTATGCTAAAGCACACTAGGAACCCTTGTTGGCATGCACTAAGGTCTACATGGACCAATTAATGAGCAACACGTTAGTGTGCTTTTTCAAATCACACCCCCATAAAGTGCATTACCCCACTTTGTAGGCATGCCTTTAGAGCAGGGGTAGTCTATTTTCTGTCATGCTCCAAATGTCTTGGTCAAGGTATTATCAGGGCCCAGACTCCAGAGAAAATAAAATGATAATCATAGAACTGGAAGGGACTGCGAGAGGTGATCTAGTCCAGTCCCCTGCACTCAAGGCAGGATTAAGTTTTAACTAGACCATCCCTGACAGGTGTTTGTCCAACCTGCTCTTAAAATTCCCCAATGATGGAGATTCCACAACCTCCCTAGGCAATTTATTCTAGTGCTTACCCACTCTGACAGTTAGGAAGTTTTTCCTAATGTCCAACCTAAACTGCCCTTGCTGCAATTTAAGCCCACTGCTTCTTGTCCTATCCTCAGAGGTTAAGAACAACAATTTTTCTCCCTCTGCCTTGTAACAATCTTTTATGTACTTGAAAACTGTTATGTCCCCTCTCAGTCTTCTCTTCTCCAGACTAAACAAACCCAATTTTTTCAATTTTCCCTTACAGGTCATTTTTTTAGACCTTTAATCATTTTTGTTGCTCTTCTGTGGACTTTTTCCAATTTGTCCACATCTTTTCTGAAATGTGGTGCCCAGAACTGGACACAATACTCCAGTTGAGGCCTAATGAGCGCGGAGTAGAACGGAAGAATTACTTCTCGTATCTTACTTACAATACTCCTGCTAATACATCCCAGAACGATGTTTGCTTTTTTTGCAACAGTGTTACACTGTTGACTCTCATTTAGCTTGTGATCCACTACGACCCCCAGATCCCATTCCGCAGTACTCCTTCCTAGGCAGTCATTTCCCATTTTGTATGTGTGCAACTGACTGTTCCTTCCTAAGTGGAGTACTTTGCATTTGTCCTTATTGAATTTCATCCTATTTACTTCAGACCATTTCTTCAGTTTGTCCAGATCATTTTGAATTTTAATCCTATCCTCCAAAGCACTTGCAACCCCTCCAGCTTGGTATCGTCCGCAAACTTTATAAGTGTACTTTCTATGTCATTATCAAAATCATTAATTAAATTAATTAACCAGTAATCTAGTAGGGCCTCCATGTTGGAGTCAGACTTTGGGGCCTTTTACTTATGGTCACATTGGTCCTTTGCACTAATCAGTGAGGCTACAAAATCAGTGTTTTCTGAAGTACTTCCAGATGATGTGCTCAGTTTCTTCAAAGTCGGGAGCTGTTTCAGGAAATCCAATCCCTCTTGGCAAAGAGACCCCTGATGTTGGGTCACTGGGTGGAAGAGGGAGGTTCCCCTCCCCCAATATTTCTTGATAGTTAAAACAGAGGGTGACTCTGGACTGTAATAAATCTCTGGGGAAACAATTGATATTTGGTGAACGAAAAGTCAAGACGGTCACCCAGGGACCCTTCATGCTGCTCCTAGAGGGAGGGTACTGATTATGTGCTCTGCACCTACGGTACCTTCCAAACATCAGAAGTATCTCAGAGGAGATCAGTGTTGCCAATTTTGGATCTTGTTTTGGGGGCTGTCTTCCTGTTTTCAAGAAGTGCTCAGTGGTCATTGTGGCCCACCTGCACAAATGCATGTTGCTCTACTTGGACAATTGGCTGATTAAAGATGTTATTCTGAAGGGGTGTCAAAAGATCCATCCACTTCACCTTTGAGGTGTTAAGAGCTGCTAGGGTTTGATAAACTATTCATTCGCAGCTTGTCCTTTGCAGACAATTGCAGTACATAGGTCGGGAAGTCTTTGAATTGACTCCTAAGACATGATCTAAGATATCAC
The DNA here is from genome assembly GCF_002925995.2 of Terrapene triunguis. Lineage (NCBI taxonomy): Eukaryota > Metazoa > Chordata > Testudines > Emydidae > Terrapene > Terrapene triunguis. The sequence goes on from NW_020664435.1 coordinate 40,224,920, forward strand.
CCATCTGATAGAAAGGATAAGAATGAGCCAGCAAATGACTGTTCTGATTATTCTATGGATGTTGAGTCCCATGGCCCCAACTATAGTCATAGTACCCTGGCACATCTCAACTTGAGAACTGCAGGGCATGTGCATTGCATCCAAGTAACTAATGACCTTTTGACTCCTTTATTTCGTGGCAGTTCATGGAAAAATTACAGTCAGGAATGGATTGATCCAGATATGTTCAAGCTGGGGAGGGAAGCTTATACAGAATTGTCTCCTTTCCAGAGAGCTTGGACACTCCAGGAACAAGTTGTACACATGTTTCCGAAGTAAGGGTGATCCTGTATGCACTAAGGATCTTCAGAGACCCTGGTATATTCCAAATGCTAATCCCAGTACAGATAGACAACTGGACTAACGTTTTACATAAATAAGCAGGGCAGCATTGGGTTGCACTTCATGTTTTGGAAAGCCCGACAACCATAGGAGTGGGATCTCCTCCATAAGACATTCCTAGTTGCAGCTGTGTTCCCCTTCCCATCCAGGTATGTGGTACAGCCTGTGTTTATCCATGATACATTCTTATGTGAAGTCTCTGCATCAGGGAGTTGGCAGAGTAGAGTCTCTCATATTGGGTTCCATAGGGAGGGAAACTCTTCAACTCACTTGAACTTAGAAGCTATCAGTCTTCTGCTTACCGTACCCAGAAACATCCACATTAGCAAATGGTGCCTGTTCCAGCCACTGAGAAAGATGGCTCTTGTATGTCTCTCCCTACCAGAGGGACTAATGGAGTCACGGTACAACTCAGATGGGTTCAGTGATCCTAATAGCCCTGTGCTGGCCCAGACAGATATGGTTCTCAGTTGCAGGTGGTCATAGTAAGTCTTATGAAGTCACTGGGAATTATTCAGAACCTGGGGCACCTTGAACATACCTCTTAAGCATATTCAGATATTAGTCCACTTTGTAGTTTCTTATTCTCAGTGTTAGCATTGGCCGCGTTGCAGCCTTGTCTGATTCAAAGGACATCCTTTGAGCTTCTTGCACTCCAGCAGTGAGAATCTTAGCAGTTGATAATTTCAGAGAAGAGAAAGATACTTAATCTATAGTTCAGACAGGATTCTTTTACCATTTCCCTTTGGAACAGGGGGGGAAAATCAACTTTTAAGGTGTGTCAGTGCTCTCAACTTGTTTACTCTTTCTTTGGCGCACATTTATTAGTCAATCATTTTGAATTGTCTGTCATAATGAAGCTTCATCTCACGTGCAACTGAGAAAACTGGCTGGGATATTTGGAAAGGAGAAAGGAATGGCATGCAGTGGTTAGAGGGGGGTTTGCCTCTTGCACTACCCCTTCACTGTTGCCTTCAGGCGTCAAAATTCATTAATAGAACTCTCTCAGGTCTTAGTCTTGCACTATGAAGGAAAGGCCTAGGACTCAGAAACCTGTTGTAATGAAATCTTCAGCAAAGTAGAACTATACTCATGTATTCTTCTCTAATACTTTAAGTGAAATGATTATTTAGTTAGATATATTTGCATGTTACAATTTTATCTTGACATATTATTCTTTTAAGTGGAAGGTAAACATCATATTTGAATTGGTTTGCTCCTTAAACCACGTGCTCTTGCTAGAAGCACACCTTGCCTCTAAAGCAGGGTAGTCAATAGGTGGACCACCGGCCAAATCCGGACCATGAGATGCTTTTGAATGGACCCCGAAGTATTTGTGTTTATGCAAAAGGAACAAAACGAGATCAAACTAGCAAGGGACATAAAAGGAAACAAGAATACATTCTACAAATACATTAGAAGCAAGAGGAAGAGCAAGGACAGAGTAGGCCCATTACTCAATGAGGGGGGGAAGACAATAACAGAAAATGTGGAAATGGCAGAGGTGCTTAATGACTTCTTTGTTTCGGTTTTCACCAAGAAGATCGGTGGTGATTGGATGTCTAACATAGTGAATGCCAGTGAAAATGAGGTAGGATCAGAGTCTAAAATAGGGAAAGAACAAGTCAAAAATTACTTAGACAAGTTAGATGTCTTCAAATCACCAGGGCCTGATGAAATGCATCCTAGAATACTCAAGGAGCTGACTGAGGAGATATCGGAGCCATTAACAATTATCTTTGAAAAGTTGTGGCGGACGGGAGACATTCCAGAAGGCTGGAAAAGGACAAATATAGTGCCCATCTATAAAAAGGGAAATAAGGACAACCTGGGGAATTACAGACTAGTCAGCTTAATTTCTGTACCCGGAAGGATAATGGAGCAAATAATTAAGCAATCAGTTTGCAAACACCTAGAAGATAATAAGGTGATAAATAACAGTCAGCATGGATTTGTCAAGAACAAGTCGTGTCAAACCAACCTGATACCTTTCTTTGACAGGGTAACAAGCCTTGTGGATGGGGGGGAAGCGGTAGATGTGGTATATCTTGACTTTAGTAAGTCTTTTGATACATGACCTTCTCATAAACAAACTAGGGAAATGCAACCAACATGGAGCTACTATAAGGTGGATGCATAACTGGTTGGAAAATCATTCCCAGAGAGTAGTTATCAGTGGTTCACAGTCATGCTGGATGGGCATAACGAGTGGGGTCCTGCAAGGATTGGTTCTGGGTCTGTTTCTGTTCAATATCTTCATCAATGATTTTGATAATGACAAAGGAAGGGGAATCAGAGGACTCAGATCTCCTAGACCTTTTAAGCTTTTTCTTCCTCTTTTTCAGCATTTTTTGTTTGTTTTTTGTGCTTTTTTAAGCTCATTTAGAGAGCGTACAAGCTCATTTGTGGCTTTGGTGGGGTTTTTTGTGACTAGCCTTGCTGAGGGCCTGATGTCCTCTCGCATGAGGTCTTTGAGTCCTCCTCTTCTGGGTTCCATTTCCTTGAGGAGGGGGGGAGGAGAAATGCTTCCAGAGCACTCCTGGCCAAACTAGGAAGATGGGGAGGGTGCTTATGAGTCCTGCTTCTTTTCCCAGGATGCTCAGGACCAATTTTAGGAGGGGGGGGGAATTTGTGACCCCACAAATATGCCCTTTTGTGTTCTCTAGAGGCCCTTGGGACTTACTATGAGTCAATTGACCGGGGTCCTCCTCATCCTTGGAGCCTCTTCCTACTCTGCACATAGACTCACGGTCCATTTTTCCCCATGTTGGAGTCAGTTGCTCTGGGGAGCAGGGGATCCCACATGCCTGTCTGACTCATAGCCCTGGGACTTAACAAGAGTCAGGGACAGAAGGTTGTGTGCAGGCTGGGCACAACTCACTGTCTGCCAAGTCTGGGAGGATAATCTCACAGATCAAGCACCATTTGGCTTTCATTCAGTGTGTTTTAGGCTGCTCTGCCATACCTGGAAGGTGCAGAGGAACAAGTAGGGAGGCCCTGCAGCAGAGGCTCCAGAGGATTCAAACACCCAGTTGAAAAACTGGCCCAGGAACCTGAGGGAGAAATCACTGCTCACCACTGCCCCAGATTTTGACCCAAAAAACCCTCAGGCAGATGAGGAGGCAGGAGCACTAAAACCACTGTCCACATGCTGCCACAGAGGCAGAGAAACTGGCCAGGAGCGGGAGTAGAGGGGAAATGGCCAGAGCAGCAGCTCTAAACAGTTGATCTGACTCCATGAGCTGCAAAGTGCAAAGAGCAGCCCAGACCTCAAGAACTGAGGGAGTCAGTGGGCTGCAGAAATAGGCATCTTGAGGTTATTAGCTACAGTAGTTAACAGTGTTTCAGCACCGGCTCCTCAATGTAAGGTTTGCTTGCCCAGTTTTGAGATGCACTATTGTCATCTTTACCCGTGGTATGAATTGGCTGAGAAGAATACATTACATGTATGTTTTACTTACTTCTAGATGCCACTAGCCTACACTGTAATATTCAAACTCATGCCTCACATTCTCTAGAGGCAGAAACAAGAGAATTGTTATACTGAAGCAGTTCAGAAATCCATCTAATTCACATCCTGTAATACTTCAAAGAGTAATGAGAACTAGTTTAATTTTTACTGGTTAAAGTAAATAAGTTGCATCTTAGTGAACTCCTTGCAGATCTGAGTCTTCAGCTGACACAATAAGAATGGGAGGATATTATGCTAAATTGAGAGAGTTTAAATGTCTAATTGAAATGAAAACAGTTTCCCAGCCCCATAGGGATCAACTTTAAGCTCTGGCTTAAAATTCATTCCTCGAAGACAGCATCTTCCTCCCTAACAGTGACTGTGAAAATTGAACAGTAGATCTGCTATGTAGTATGGTGTTGAATACTACTTTCATTTCCAGGTACTAGACCCTGGGATTTTGTGTTTAATTAGCCCAGAGAGCGAGACAAAAGGAGTGACAGCCTCAGGGTCCAGCAAGCTACCAGTTACAATTGCAGCTGCTACTTTCCCCATACCACCATTACCCCTCCTTCCCAAAAGAGCATCTCTACACATGGCATGTAGTTCTTCTCCACCTCATATAGGCTGCACAGTATTTCACTTGCCTAACCAAAGTGTCCCAAATGCGCCTTACATTTGAATTATTCTCCCCACACACATGTAAGAGACACCAGAAGAGCCTGTGTGAAAAATGATTTACCCAAGATCACATGGCAGATCTCTGGATATCTAAGCCAGTGCCTTAACCGGAAGACCATTTCTCCTGCTAAGAGCACCAGAGGATCTGTACCAGCAGCAGAGACTAGTCACCAAAACCGACAGGTGAAGGAAGGGGAAGTAGGGAACAACAAGTAGTACTGCCCAGTGGGAAGTAGCACAGGGTGACGCAGCACAAAACAGATGGAGCTTCTGGATTGGGTAGGGGGTGGGACATGGTCTGAAGCTAATGGGCAGAAAGTGTCAGCCAGGGAGCAATGGGCATAAGGTTTGGGAACGGGAGAAGAGGCAACCAGGACATGGGGGCTAGGGGGGAAGTGGTCAGGAGAAGACATGAGATTTAAAAGACTTGGCAAATGCCCAGGGATGTAGGTAGTGAGTTGGTGGGAGACCAGGAGCTACACCTAGAGTGACTGGGAAGCATGGGGTGAAAGCGGTTGGGGTAGGAGAGCAAGAGCCATGCCCAAGCTGCAGTGCAATGTTAACATGAAGTGAAGGTGCTGGGCAGACATCAGAAACCATGGCTGGGAGACAGGGATGAAGGAGCTGAGGGGAGGAAACCAGGAACAATGTCCAACGTGCACATAGAGGAGGATGGAGGTGCATGAGATGAAGAGCAAAGGGGTCCAGGAGCCATGGCTGGGGGGAGGTCTAGTATATGATGCAAAAGACCTTAGGGAACAGAAAGACCAGCAGCCCTACCCAGGATGTGGGGGGAGGGGAAGCAAAGGGTGAAGAAACAGGGTGGCCAGCCTTTATGCAAAGATATGCAGGAGTGGACACAGGGTTAAGGGGTGGAGGGCAGAAGCCATTTGCAGGATGTATGGAGAAAAAGGAGGGGGATCAGCAATTACATTCTGGGTGTGTGCACGGGGGGATGGGATGAAGGTGCTTGGAGTGACTAGCAGTGCACGGAGAGGGGAGGGAGGAGATGGAGTGGAGTGAAGGAATGGAAACAAGGAGACCAGGAGCATGGCCATGATGTGCAAGAGGGTGGCACAGAATAAAAGTGGGGAAGAGCAGTAGCCATGCCGCCCACAATGTGGAGGTGGGAAGGGTGAAGGAGTAATGCTTTGACTGTACATGGGAAGCGGGAGCCAGTGTGGGTGTAGATGAGCTGAAAGAAGAGGGGACCCAGGGTGTTTGTGGCAGAAGGCTTAAAGAGCTGGGGGGCTGCAGTTGTGCCCAGTACATGGGAGGCTGGGGTGTGAAGAAGCTGGTCGGTGAGAACCTGAGAGCATGCCCAGGACATACACGTGTGTGGGGAGAGAGGTGTGCAGGAGCCGGTTGGGGGGTGAGGAGCCATGTCTATGATTGTGTTGGAGGGAGAGATGAAGAGAAGGGGCTGGGAGACCAGAGTTATGTATCCAGGGAAGAGGAGGAAAGAGCCAGTGGAGACAGGGGACAGCAAATATGCTCAAGGTGCGTGAGGAGGATGGGGAGCAAGAGCCATGAACTGGGGCTACATGTCTGGAGAGGGGTTGAAGAAGCTGGGGGCGCAGGAACCAGGCATGGGGACCATGTGTGCAGGGAGGAGGTGAAGGAGCTGGGAGGGGCAGTAGCTATGCAAAGGATGTAGAAGGAGGAAACTAAGGTGTTGATGGGGATGGTGGGTCGGTGGCAGGGGCAGTGCCCTATGTGTGTCAGGGGTTGGGTGGAGAGAGTGAAGGAGCTGGGGGAAGAAGAGCCAGGGTCAGGCTGGGGAGGAGAGTGCGAAGGAACTTGTGAGGGAGCATGGCTAGGCTGTGCGTGGGGCAGAAACAGCACAGTGGAGGGGTGGAGAGAGAGAGACTAAGGTAAGGATAGCGCAGATGGAGGAAAGGAGGTCAAGCATGGGGAACAGGAACAACACAGCTAGGGAGATGAGGACCCATGGG
>NW_020664435.1:40231487-40231813 GCF_002925995.2 Terrapene triunguis
AGCGGCGACCTGGAGCTTTTCGACCTGGTGGAGGAGGTGCCGCAAAACTTCTACGGCTTCCTGGGGCTGCCGCAGGTGAGCGACTGGCCAGGCAGCCGGCTGCCCCCTGCGCCCGTGGGGCTGCCCCCGCCGGTCCTCACCCCCCAGCCGTGCCGTCCCTGCCCCGCCCCCCCCGGGGCCTGTCCGGCCCCCCCCCGCCCTGCTATCTCCCCCCCCCCCCCAGCTCTGCTATCTCTGGTCCCCTGGGGCCTGATCTGCCCCTCAGCTGTGCTGTCCCTGCTGATCCTCACCCCCCAGCTCTGCTATTCCTTCTTGCCCCCCCCCCC
>NW_020664435.1:40232213-40436989 GCF_002925995.2 Terrapene triunguis
CCGGCGGGGGCAGCCCCACGGGCGCAGGGGGCAGCCGGCTGCCTGGCCAGTCGCTCACCTGCGGCAGCCCCAGGAAGCCGTAGAAGTTTTGCGGCACCTCCTCCACCAGGTCGAAAAGCTCCAGGTCGCCGCTGTCCCAGGCGCGGGCGAGCAGCGGCAGCAGCGCGAGGAGCAGCAGCAGCGCGCGGAGCCGCGGCGCAGGGCACGGGCGGCCCATGGCCCCTGCCTGGCAGCCGGCGGCAAGACGCGGACGTGGCCCCTGCTCAGGTCACTCACGCCCCAGCGGCGGCTCCGCACTGAGTGAGGGGGGAGGAGGCAGGCTCCGCTCCTCCCGCTGCGACGCCCACGGGGAAGGGGCGTGGCTTGCACCCCGACCAATCACCGCCGCTGGCGGCTGTGACCTCACCTCTCCTAGCAACCGCGGGAGACTGTGTCTGGAAGCCTTGGAGGAAGGAGCTTCCAGAGCGGGGAAGGGGCTCGCTCCAGCGTGGCTGCTGCCGCCTCCTCGGGGCTTGGCTGAGGGGGGGGAATCCCCCAGCAGGGCCCCCTCTGAGCTGTCCGGCGCCCCCCTCCCCCCGCGCCCTGCACGACAGCGGCGGTGACGCTGCCTGAGTGGGCGGGAGCCCGACTGGCGGCGGCGCGTCTCCGCCTCCTCTAGCACAGCCCTTGGTTCAGTTCCTGCCTCGTCCCCTTTGCTGCCCTCCCCCTTCCCGCTCTCTCGCCCACCGCCCGCACGAGACCCGTGCAGGGAACCCAGGCCCTGCCTGCCTGGGGGCAGCTGTGGGGCCACAGCACAGAGGCTGCTTAGATGGAGGGAAGGGGGGTTTCCATCGCTGTAGGTAATCCATCCCCCCCTCCCCCCCCCCCGAGAGGGGAGCTAGGCGAGGTCTACAGACAGAAGAATTCCTCCACCTACCTAGACCTAGCTGCGGGATGGGTTAGGGCCACTTGACTACAGCCTGCTGTGATTTTTCACAACCCTGAGCAACATAGCTAAGGCGATCTAATTTTTAAAAGTAAACCAGGCCCAGCTAGAATACCTAGTCATCCCCCTCCGCCTCCTCACACCCAGGGGTGGGCAAACTACAGACTGGGTGCCGCATCCAGCCCTCGAGTTCCCACTGGGGAGCGGGGTCTGGGGCTTGCCCCACTCCGTGCGGCTCTCAGAAGCAGCAGCATGTTCTCCCTCCGGCTCCTACGCATAGGGGCAGCCAGAGGGCTCCACACACTGCCCCTGCCCCAAGCACCACCCCTGCAGCTCCCATTGGCCGGGAACTGGGGGGATGAGGACCCGAGGGGGCAGGGATAGCACAGCTGGGGGGATGAGAACGGGGGGGGGGCAGGAACAACACAGCTGGGGGGGGCAGATCAGGCCCCGGGGGGGCAGGGATAGCACAGCTGGGGGGATGAGGACCTGGGGGGGCAGGGATAGCACAGCTGGGGGGATGAGGACCCGGGGGGGGCAGGGACAGCACAGCTGGGGGGTGAGGACCGGCGGGGGCAGCCCCACGGGCGCAGGGGGCAGCCGGCTGCCTGGCCAGTCGCTCACCTGCGGCAGCCCCAGGAAGCCGTAGAAGTTTTGCGGCACCTCCTCCACCAGGTCGAAAAGCTCCAGGTCGCCGCTGTCCCAGGCGCGGGCAAGCGGCGGCAACAGCGCGAGGAGCAGCAACAGTGCGCGGAGCCGTGGCGCAGGGCACAGGCGGCCCATGGCCCCTGCGGACAGGATAGCACGCAGAGCTGCCAGGCCGCGCCTCCGCTTACAAGCCGGAGCGGGGACATGCTGCTGCTTCTGGGAGCTTTTTGAAATAAGCGCCGCCTGGAGTCTGCACCCAACTTCCTCCTGCCCCAGCCCTGATCCCCCTCCTGCCCTCTGAATCCCTCGGTCCCAGCCCAAAGGACCCTCCTGTATCCCCAACTCTTCATCATCAGCCCCACCCCAGAGCCCACACCTGAAACTGGAGCCCTCACCACCCCTCCCCCCACTCTACCCCCTACCCTAGCCTGGAGCCCCCTCCCGCACCCAGAACTCCTCATTTCTGGCCCCACCCCAGAGCCCACACCCCCAGCTGGAGCCCTCAACCCGTCCCACACCCCAACCCCCAATTTCATGAGCATTCATGGCCTGCCATACAATTTCCATATCCAGATGTGGCCCTCAGGCCAAAAAGTTTGCTCACCCCTGGGTTACACCCACCTCTTCTTTTGCTCCCAGCTTTGAACTGGTCAAGTTGAGTGCTTTTCTCCATATGGAAATGCACCCAAAGACCCTTAACTCTGCCCTGCTGTGACACCAGGTTAGAGGAGAAAGACATATTTTAAAAGTATTTAAAAAATCAGCTAAATCTAATTTGGGACCACAAATACTAAAATATCAATCATATGACTAGTGCATGGTGTCACTACAGGGCAAAGTTAAATTTTCTGAGAAACATGTTATGAATAATTATGTGGCAAAATTACCATTAACTTCTGCCTCCTCCCCCCCCCCCAAAAAATTTCTTAATGTTGTCTATGCACAAGATTTTAGCAAGTTACAACTAGTGAGTTAAGTTTGTGTGAGTGCAATTATGGAGTATTTTTACCTTTAAATGTTTGAATTTAACTATTAATTCCTTGGGTGTATAGTTTTTGTTTTGGTATTACAACATCCTTGTAAAGTATTTTACTCTACATTACTGATATGTACTCTCAATCTTAACTCCATTTTAACAATTTTTACCTGGGAATTTCTTTGTTTACATTAAATATGTCATACATGAACACTAAACAAGAACCTCAAATAAAATGTTATATGATATTTCTAATTACTTAAAGATATGAAACAATTAGCCATTTTCTTAATTTTAACTTTTATGGCCAGGCTCCTCAGTACATTGTGGGTACTTTAGCTCAGGAGTACGACAAAACAATCGGTGCATGCATGCCAGTTAAATGGTTTTTACAGATGTTTTGTTTTGCCAGAGCAGTTCAAAACAGTTGGAGAATACACCACAGTTTCCCCTTCCTTCCAGTTCTTCAAATCCTCTGCCTCTTGCATCTCCTACATTCCCCCTTCTTCTTACAACCCCCTACATTCTTAGTTGCCAACTCATGTGATTTTTATCATGAGCTTGTTGGTGTTTTTTCATAAAGGTCCAGCTGCTGGAAGCAAGAAATTCTCATGCCATCTCAGCTTTCATTTAAAAAAACCCCAAAACAATACCAAACATTTCTAGCTCTCAGGGTTGTTTACAAAAGCTTGAAAATGTGAAGCAAGTAAATCCTAAAGACTCCAAAATCAGGAGGCAAATAAGAAGAACTCCAACATTTATTTTTAACCCAATCTCACTTTAGAATGCTTCTGGTTGGCAATATTTCATTCCTCCACATGAGCATACCCCAAGTTCTCCTTCCTTCTGCACCCTGCTTCAGTCTTCTGTGTGTATGCACACATGCATACATATACACACACAAGTTTATCCTTCCTAACTAAACAAATAAGCCAGTATGGAAATATTGGAAAGATATTAATGGTCATTTCGTCATGAAGAATTGCTTGCTTTCAAAATTGCTACCATGTCCCACTGCTCCCACTAGGAATGAAGCCACAGCTGCCTTCAGAAAAGAGAGAAGGAGATGAGACACCTAGATCCATTGAAAACAATGAAAGAGATACCTTTCTCAAAATGGCACCAACAGAAGGCAGCTGTGGCTTCAGTCCTACTGAGAATGATAGGAAATGGTAGCCATTTTGAAAGAGGACAGTTCTTTGTGAAATTCTCGAAAGTAAACCATGGTATCCTTCAGCTGAAGAAAGAATGTTCAGTTATGAAGGATAACAGGAAAAAGTTACCATTAATCCTAAAATCTATATATTCAAAAATAGCCTATGCACAAGATTTCAGTAAGTTTTAACAACATGGAAAATTTGAAGGGTCTGTGTTATTCTGTTACTGAGATTACTTGGGCCAAAAAAGTCCAATACTGGTGGCTAAATTTCTTAAAGACCTATTTTTTATTTCTAAACTAATTAACAGATTGACTTGTAAATTCTCATAAAATTCATTTCGTACTCAGAGTAATTGATGAATTTGGGGAAGGGTAGGCTGTATTTACTATATATATGCAAACCCTTGGTTTAAATGCAAAACTCAACTCAACCTTGACTGTGGAGTTGCTGTTTGCACATCCATAACAATAACTCATTCTCCCTGCCTCTCTCTTCTTCTGTCTCAACTTCCTTAATTTTTTCTCCTTGAGACTTTGAGTCCTTTTCCTCCTTGGCTTGAATTGGGCCGATCACACCAGGCTGCCACCTTATTCTCCTAAATCTCTGTTTTCATTTAAAATAAAACCAATTATCTAGCCCTTATGGTCACAGAGAAAATGTTGAAAACATAAAACAAGTGTAAACTGATGCAGCTATGTTTGCTGGGTCTGCAATGAGCTTGAAACAATAGACCAGAGAGATATGAACTTCCTGAGTCATCTCAATATCTAATGAAGGTCAACTCAATATCCAGTTATTTAAAATTTCAACATTATTAGTGATTACACTAATATCAAAGCAAGTAAGAAAGTAGAGAGATGAGCGCAGCTCTACACAGCCTACTCTCAGTGGTGTCTTATTATGGCACTGTAAATGGTAGCGTTTGGTAGACACTACCTTTTTCCAGGATCACCTGTGGAGCTAAAGGACAAAAGGAAACAAATAGAGTCCAGGGGGTGATCCTGGGAATATTAGCCATATGCTACACTAAAGGTTTGATAATTATCTTACCCACACTTTCCATCGCTAGTATGTAATGTTGCATTGCATGGTATGCCCAATGCATTGTCATGCTATTTCTCAGACAAATTTCAATTTGTAGCACTTCTAGATTAGAGTATTGTCAAAATAGCACAAGAACAAAGTAACCAGTTAGAGCAGAGTTTCTCGTGGCAGCCTCCTTGCTGGTCCCTGAGATTTCCAAGACACAGCATATTAATATTTAAAATGTAAAGAGTTTTTTGTACTTGCATGTTACATCACTGTATTCAGTTATTTCTGAACATTTAAAAATAAATAAACAAACAAACAAACTGGGTTGACATCGATTGCCATGGTGCTGATATGCACAGCACATTCACGCACATTTTTTGGAAGGAAATAGCTGCGAGAGAAATTTAAGTTTTAGTAAAACTTTTACTTAGCTAAACCAGACAGTGTCATTGTCAAAGCAGATACCTCTGGATCAATTTTTCAGAACTAGCAAAAGTTCAGAAAAACATAATAGAGATGCGAGTGACTCTGAACGTGAATAAGGAAGAAGGGTTAGAAAAGAAAAGGAAATGTTCGGCCTTCAATTGAAAATACAATTTGTTTGACTTTAAGTACGGGTTTGTTGCAAGTGAGGATGTAGAATGCCCGAAACCTCCCTGTGTTGTGTGTGGCATGACTCTGAACAATGATGCTATGAAACCTTCAGAAATGATTCAACACCTTAAAACCAAACATCCAAATTTAAAAGAAAATCCAGTGGAATTCTTCCAACAGAAGCAAAATGAAGTGAAGAGGCAAAAGAAACTACTGCACACTGCCATAACATCACATGAAGATATGTTAAAAGTATCATATCTGCTGTCTCTATGCGTAGCTGAATGCAAATCACCCTTTACAGTTGGTGAAGAACTAATAATGCCTTCAGTAATAGATGCCTGTCACGAAGTCTTGGGTGAGGCAACTGCCAAAAAAGTGACCACTGTCAAGTGATATGGTCTCACCGATATTGCAGAAGATATCGAAGCTCAGTTGATAGAAAGGGTGAGAACATCAAGCTGGTTTGCAATTCAGTTAAATGAGTCAACGGACATTTCTAATACAGCGGTTCTTATTGTTTATGTGCGCTATGCCTACGAAGGCACATTTCACGAAGATCTACTCTGCTGTGAAGAACTGCCACAAAAAGCAACAGGTGCTGAAATCTTCTGGGTCCTAAATGAGTATGTGACAAGACATGGATGTCAGTGGGACTGCTGCATTGGAATTTGCACTGATGGAGCAGTCGCAATGACAGTCAGACATTCAGGTATAGTGGCGAGAGTGATGGAAGTTGCACTGACTGCTTAGGCAACACGCTGCTTTATTCATCAAGAGGTCTGGGCAGCCAAGAAATTGTCTCCAGAGCTTAATGATGTCCTTATTATAGTTGTTAAAATTGTGAATTTGTGAAAGCAAATGGACTCAATTCTCGCATCTTTGCTACAACGTGTGAAGAAATGGTGTCCGAACACCATCACTTATGCTTACACATAGAAGTGTGGTGGTTATCCCATGGCAAAGTATTAAACTGAGTATATGAACTGTGACATGAACTTGAAGCCTTTCTGTCTCAAAATAAGTCTCTTTTGGCAGCATACTTTCAGGATTTACAATGGCTCACCAAATTTACATATTTGGCAGATATATTTGATCACTTCAATCAGCTCAATTTGTCTATGCAGGGAAGTACGTCAGGTGTCTTTGTACTGGCTGACAAGATCACAGCCTTTTAAAAAAGCTACAAATCTGGAAAGAGAGAATCAGGCGCAACTGTTATGACATGTTCCCATTTTTTACAGTTCTTGTTTTTGATGACAGTAAATGGTGATACCAGTCAGCTCTGTGTTTTTGGGGAACCAGGGCGCAGTGTCTGGCCTATCTGACTCATGAGGGACACACCCACACACACACCCCGCCGGTCTCTGCTTGAACCAAGACCGATCAGAGAAAAGGCTTGCAGAGAGCAGTGAAGGGCGTTGGGAGACACACTGAGACCCCTCCTGACAAGGGTGACAAGATTAAGATATCTCTATTTGCATACAGAATGGAGAGCAGAGACAACTCCCCTAGCCTCATCTGCATGAAAGATGGGACAGGGATTAGCATACAGAATGAAGCACAGAGAACTGCACTGAACTCTGGGACCAGAAAAGCAGGGAAGCATTGCATCATGGGAATCTCTGCTCCAGATATTAATGAACCTATGCCTGCCCACACCTAGCTCAGCAGTTATCAGACCAATTCTAGTAATGAATCCTTGATTGATATCCAAAATACTGAAGCAGCCTAGTTGCATTGTGAGCTCCCTGGAAGAAAACAACATCCATAGCCAAGAGTGATCAGCTCCTATTGTCTAGCCTAAAGAAAACCCTTGAGTCATTAGTTTACCCATAAACAAATCTAGTGTTCTCCCTTGAACCATTGTTGTTTCTCTACAAAACCCCCTATCTATGTTAAAGTAAGTGTTCTGATGCTTAGATCCAAACTATGCATCAGTTCCACTGGGAGTCCATCTTCTCCTGACTGATCGTGCTGGGGTCTCTGCCTGTCTCCAGCACTCAGGACCCTGAGCTACACCACCACCTGGGAACCCCAACCAGTTCAAGGCTCATGGAGTGGGTGAGATCCCCCTCTTTCTCTCTCTCTGTTTTCCTTTCTACCTTAGGTATTAACCTTTAATAATGTATGTTATGCTGGTTTAGCCCTCCTTGTGTAGTTATCACTATTATTCACTAAATAACATGTATGGTTAAGCTGGTTGCTTCTCTCTCTCTTTACTCTTTTGTGTTTTTAGCTTCCCCCATTTACTCTACAGCAACGCTTCTTTTACCTAAGCTAAAGATCCCTGCAGCGCCCAAAATACTGTGGAGTTTGCTCATCAAGTAGGTTACTACCAGTACAATTGTGATGTGAGAGTGGGGATAGGGACGTGCTGAATCTGGGATGCATAAGGGTAGCAGCTTGAAAGTGCTGCTTGACCCAGTCGATTGAGCCCAGGGGCATATAAGGGGTCAGCTTCAAAGTGCTGAGTGTGTGTGTGTGTGTGTTCATCCAGTTCTGGGGCTGAAGGAACCCAGCCCTAGGGAACCTAGGTCCTGCAGGATAGCTCCATTGGGAGGGGACTTGCATAAGGGAGGAGTAGAGCTCCATATGAAAACACACGTGACACAAGCAGTACATTGATAGAATTAGAGAACACACGCACCCCAGAAGAGTAACCCGAATGAGTGAGCATACCCCAAAGTAACGGGCAAATCTGGTAACAATGGATCTACCTCTCCTAGGTGAAATAATTGCATCCCTTCGAACATCAGCTCTCCAAAAATTCAAGGACTATTTCCCATCAACCTCTGATCCACGGAAAGGAAAGCAATGGGTTCATGATCCATTCTCCTCTCTAGAAACTAAGACCTCTCTGTCACCATCATTGGAGGACAAGTTGCTGGAACTGTCAAGTGATGAGAATCTGTAGTTACAGTTTCATGAAGTGACTCTACCTGTTTTCTGGATCAAAGTCAGAAGTGAATACCTATAACTTAGTGAACTCGCTGTCAAAACTTTGCTCCCATTCCATTCCACATACCTCTGCGAAATTGGATTTTCAGCTATGACTACAATGAAAATAAAATACTACAATTGGCTGAGCATTGGAAAGACACTTCTAGTGCCCTTGTCAGACACACATCTCCGGATTGAAAGACTTGTGTCTACAAGACAGGCGCAAACATCTCATTAATAGTATGCTGAGTGAATCCATCTGACTTTTTAAATTATTTTTTAAAACTAAATCAATTAAATTATCTCTATTGTACAAAATGAGGTATACAGTTTTAGACAAAATTATTGGTACCCTTCATTTGAAACAATGTTTAAAAATCAGGTTAACATTTTTGTATCACATAGCTGGCTGAACTGGACTTTATTTTAACAAATAAACAGAATTGGAGTTGGTAAGCAAGTAAGAAATGCCTTAGATGCAGACAGTACAAAAAAAGAAATGCCTGGCAATATAGAAAAAACAGCAAGAAATACCAGTTAAAAACTTCTTTTTTCCCCCTCTGAAGCAGTCCATGACAGTTTAGGAAGGCAGCAAGCCAGTCCCTGGTATCAAAAAGGTTGAGAAATGTTGAGTTGGAGTAATGTGACATTTTAAAAATAATTTGTTCTTGACTTCTGAATTAAACTGATTAGCTACTGGCTAAAACAGAGGGGATTACTGTCCCTGTCAATCCTATTATTTTTGTTCCAAGAATGATATCCTGGTACTTTGCTCACATATGGAAACACTTGGTGCAACTCAAGTTGCTACAATCAAGACAACTTTTAGAAATATCTGTCACTGTTTCAGTATTTCTGTTCAGTGAATGGTGCTGGTGTCTTTCTCAATGGGGGCTGCCACTGTTCTGAAGCATTGTTGTTCACTGGAGGAGATAGAATCTAAAGATTCAGCATCCATGAAGATGATTCCCTCAGTCCACCACTTAAAAGCACTAGAAATCAGAGACTTTCAATGTTGTTGTAACTTAAAATTTATTTTAAAAACACATTTGAGGTGAACCAAAAATTAAACAAAATAATAATAGAACTTCTCGTGCAACAACTTTGAAAATCTCAGATTGTTATTGCTTTCAAATGATGAAGTTGTTTTGTTGAGTCGTACTCCACATTATCAGATTGTCAAAAACTGGTGGTACCTGTTGGATTGTTAATTAAAGTATTATTTATGTATTTGACACCTTAAACATTTTAGAGGTTTACTCTTCTTTGTAGTTAGGTGAAGCAATTAGCATGAATTTTAAATTTCAATGGAGATTTCCTTCACATGCTTTATAATATTTTTCAAAACTATTTTACCACCAGGGGGCAAGGAACCATTTCTGCGGAAAGAAAGGTTCGGTATCTCAGCTTCATAGAAGCATTATCTTAACAAGGTCCTTTTCTGCTTTACAGTACTTGCAGTCAGCATTAAAAGTGTGCAGATCTCCAAAAGCCTCAAAAGAAAAACTTTACTGTTGGTTCTAATCTAAACCACTATAGCTTTAAGACGATGGTTGGAAAGGAGAGGTGGAGGACCATATAGAGGAAGAACAAGATGGCTACTATATGGTAGTAGCCACAATTCCTTTATTGTCTTTGGTTCTGCTATCAGCCTATCACACACTAAGCAAGGATAGGGTAGGTCAGAACTTGCATGAGAGAGCTCTCAGGAACATCTATGTGCTACAGGACATGCCAATGGTGATTCAGTTGGTGGCACACTTCCCTTTGAGTCAATACTTAACTGATACCCTATGACCTACCATATTTCAAGTGTTTTTTGCTTTCCAGAACAATTTTTCCCAACTTTCTTTCTTTCTTTCTTTCTTTCACAGCAGAGAAGCTTTTGGTAGGAATAAGATATAAGAATGAGTGATTACAAATTTTAAAAAGTAACTTACTTTAAATAGCACCATAAAAATTGCTCATTGCTATAAACAGATAAATTCTTGGAGGGCAAAATTCTGTTCTTAGCTACATGTACACAAGACTCCCATTTATTAAACTGGGAGCTGTGGGTATTGGCTGAACCTGCTAAGACTGTCAAAGACTTAAAGAAGATCACTCACAGGGCAGGAAGCTATCGGGCAGTGCCAACAAATGGCAGAGGGAAGAACAAGAGAAACCAAAACTCATAATGGCAAAAATACAGTAACCAATAAAGAGATGTAGCACATGCAACCGTGACCATGCACAGAATTGTTGTCCAGCCAAAAAGGCATCATGCCAAAAATGTTAAGAGAAAGTTTGTTAGACCAAATTAATGCAGAAAGTAACATAATTTTTTGGAATACCTGGCTTGTGAAAAGGATTCAGAACCCACTTGAACAGTAAATTCAAAGGTGTGATGAACAAATAAGATTTGCTCATATACGTCAGTAGAATGTTGTCACATACACAGCTGCAAGCAACTTTTGCTATTTTGAAATTTGCAAGGGATGTACTGAAGTGGAAAGGACAGTTTGTTGCAAAATCTGAATTGCAAACCCCATATAGTTTCTACATTTGAGGTTTGTATTGACAAGTTTGATAGCCTGCTGGTCTGTAGTGCAACAAAGACAATGGGACTAATCAAACATGTAAAGCCACACATATGATGTATTTGGACACAATGGTCTTCTTAAGGATGGTCATGTAAAGGTTATTCAAAAAACTCAATGTGGGGCTGTCATAACTATAAAGGGAAGGGTAACAGCTCTCTGTGTACAGAGACTCCAAATCCTTTTACCTGTAAAGGGTTAAGAAGCTCGGGTAACCTGGCTGACACCTGACCCAAGGACCAATAAGGAGACAAGATACTTTCAAATCTTGGGGGGGGGGAAAGGCTTTTGTGTGTGCTCTTTGTTTTAGGGGTGGTTCGCTCTTGGGACTGAGAGGGACCAGACATCAATCCAGGTTCTCCCCATCTTTCTAAACAAGTCTCTCCTATTTCAAACTAGTAAGTAAAAGACAGGCAAGGCGTCTTAGATTTACTTTGTTTTCTCAACTTGTAAATGTACCTTTTTACCAGAGTGTGTATCTTTGTTTGCTGTACTTTGAACCTAAGACAGAGGGGGGTCCTCTGAGCTCTTTAAGTTTGATTACCCTGTAAAGTATTCTCCATACTGATTTTACAGAGATGATTTTTACCTTTTTCTTTAATTAAAAGCCTTCTTTTTTAAGAACCAGATTGATTTCTCCTTGTTTTAAGATCCAAGGGGGTTTGGATCTGTATTCACCAGGAGTTGGTGAAAGGAGGGTGGAAGGAAGGAGGGGGGATGGTTAACTTCTCCCTGTTTTAAGATCCAAGGGGGTTTGGATCTGTGTTCACCAGGGAATTGGTGAAAGGTTTCTCAAGGCTTCCCAGGGAGGGAATTCTTGTGATGGTGGCAGCGGACCAAAGCTAAGCTGGTAGATAAGCTTAGAAGTTTTTATGCAGGCCCCTACATTTGAACCCTAAAGTTCAAAGTGGGGATCCAGCCTTGACAGGGGCCCTATAACATGAGTCCTGGGTGAAGAAAAATTTATCCATTGCTGCCAAAAGGAGTTAAAAATGATGATGAATAATAATGAGGATTAATGAAACAACTGAGTGCGGCATTCTTTGTTCTTTTCATGTTTTGAACCCAAATCCAATATATTTTCTTTCCAGAAATTCTACACATTTTACAAAAAACTGGTGCTAGTGAGCGACAAAGGAGGAGATGACACTGCAGACAATTGTGTGGATCCCTTCTTCACTGTCCATTTTCTAATATTTCGTTTAACAAGGTTAAATCTAAACAAGGGTTTGATGTTTTTGTAAAGTGATATTGTTTTCGGGTCTTAGCTGAAACATACTTTAAACTTAACTTTTCCCAAACAAAGTTATTTGCTTGGAAATTTACCTTCTTTTTTTGGAATGAGCATCAAAAAGTTTAAATCAGAGTGGTGCATCAAGTCCTTAGGGGGGGAGCCCTGCTGTGATAGATCTTATGGGGCATTTCCAAGTTGAAATGGAAGACTTCATCCTGGTTGGAATACAGGGTAGCAGATAATGAAGGTGATTTATGTCTAGAAAATTTTAATCATCTAAGGAGGTAAATACACTTTTTTTGGTTTATTATGATGGATGAAGAGAAGCTGGGAGGAGATATAGCGATGGCTCACTCCCTTTCCCGGCCAGCAGATGCACAAGCCCTCCAGGAGTTCACTTTGACTTAGGCTGGCTTCACACTTCCCCCAGTGCAGGAGTGTGCGCATATTATGCCCACAGTTAGGGAACAGCCAAGCCTATAATGGTTCTATCATTTTCTATTCTGGTCCATGTACGCCTGATAAAGAAACTACTAGGAAGTCCATTCTGGATTGGTTAAGCAGAACAACACACACAATAGACAAAAATACTTAACTAGAAACCAGTATGTGGAAATAGGTATGGGTTGTTATTTACAGCTCATATTTTCCAGAAGCACACATTGAAATGCCACCCAGAGATACATATGCAAATACACATCTGCCAAAATAAACTAAGCAGTGTATGGTGTAACTTTTCTTGAATTGATATGATAAAAAGCACAGATATACTTACTTCTTGAAGTTAACTTTAAATTTCAAAGTTCAAAATCAAACCTACTGCAATGTCTTGCTGTTAGTGGAGTGTATTTTATTTTTCTTTAAATCATAACACAAAGGATCAAATTCCTGCTCTCAGCTGTGTATCTGTGGCTTCCAGTGTCCTTATGATTTGATACATTTTTATTTACAAGTACACAACCATTTTTAAGAGTCTGACAAATATATAGGAACAGATTACTTGTCATATCTTCAGGACAAACTATTATGTGAAGCAGACTTTCACTTTCAAAAACTGTGGTATAATTCCCTCAGAAACTCCACTTTGCATAGTATAATTTTGCAAAAAGTAAACTTTCAGAGTAACCTTAACAGCCATATTTCAAGAGCTCTGAATTTTATTCTCTCTCTTTTGTTCTTATAAATTTCTGTTATTCAAAACATGTCAACAACTAAAAAGCCAAATGAGGAAATATGAAATGAGATTCTGATATGTCTGCTTTCCGGCATGTCATTGAAGACAATGAGTTGCCAAACATGAAGCAGTTGCAGGATCGAGCCAAAAGAAGCAGACCTTTTTTATAACTCTTTTGGTGTTTTCCTGAAAGTATATATGTTTCTAGACCAATCAACACATTTATATTGTTATTAAAAGGATAATCACTTCTCACTATTTAAACAATAATTTACTATTTACAATACGTATTTTACTTTTGAGCTTGAAATCCAAATATCTGTGATTCTATTGCTGTTTGTTTTTTCTCAGTGGCACTGCAATAAGACTGGGGTGTTTTGTATTCTCTCCCTGCCTTGTAATGCCCCCCCCCCCCCCGCGGCCTGCTCTCTTTCCCTGTTATGTATTCTCTTCTCTCTCCCTTACTCTTGTATTGTGTTATCACATAAATATTAAATGTGTTCATTTACTTCTTCTCAAGTAGATATTCAGTTCACAGCTATAATTAATACCCTGCTCAGTAAACAAATGTTAGACAAGGAAAGTGTAATATGGAGATGTATTTGTCATATTTATCTCACCAAGGACTTGAATGAACAAAATATATTTAGTTAATTCCATGAAGTAGATGGTACAAATATTGGCACCTCATTAATTTGGCAACTTCAGTAAGAAATCAGCTTGCTCATGGAAAATCTTAATAAATAATCTTTGACTCACCACTAAACTGTGGAGTCATCTTAAAGGGCACAAGATTAACACTTTTCAACACTGCTATCTGGTTAGAAATGTCTGTTTTTCAATGTTTGTCTTTCAATGTCATGCTAGTGAGTCATGTCACAATGCAGCCATCAAGAGGTTATGATGCAAACATCATTATATAGTAACAACATTTCAATGGCATAGGTCAGTCCTAACAAAATCAAAAATGTCCCATGAAAACTAGGTTAGATGACAATCATCTACTGGTGATGAGAAACAGTTGAACAGCTGACCCACTACATATAACAAATATACAAAGAGAAAGCACCAAATAAAATCATAATATTTACATCTCTACGCCAATAAAGGGCTACACTATACCATTTAGGCACAGCCCTGAATAGGTGGTGATGTACTGTTGCACTATCCACAAAGGGATGAATTCTGCCTCCAGTAGCTCTCAGGCATGCACAGGATGCAGGCCCACAACTATAACCCCCCTGTGGGATGCAGTTTATTTGCCAACTGATGACCAGCTTGCAAAGCTTGCCAGTGTGTCAAGGAGGATATGCCCTTCACTCCTCTCCACCCTGATTGGCATGCCATGACCCTGAGGGCATAGGAGGGGCACAGTTCCTGTGCTTCCTAGAGTGCAAGGACTGCAATTCTGCCTGGCCCTTATATGGGCCATGGAAGGTGGTAGAAAGGCTTTGATGGTCTTCTAGATGGCACCCAGAATAACCAGCTCCCCTCAATGGTCTACTTTAGAACTATACACTCAATATTATTTTAAACATGCTTATAGGATATGAATCTCACCCCACATTACATCAATAAGTAACAATTCCAAAAATGTGGACTCATTGTTCCATGACTGTATTCCTCCTTAAAGCAAAATGTCTTCCAGTCAGCTTTGCCCCTTGCTATTAGGGTTGCCACCTTTTTGGGGAGTCAGGAATACTTTCTCGTGAAAGTTTGTTGTACAAAGACTTTATTCAAATTATTTAGTAAGCTAATTTGCATAATCATGAATTATTTGCTTATAATCATAAACTTCTGTTTTTAAAAACTGGTGTGTGGATTTCGTGCTGGTGAAGACATTGACTTGACAAACCAGGTGAATGGTACCCTTTTTCTACAAAATAACAAACAGGGCAAGCTTCTCCTCTTGCTATCCCACTAGCATCCCTCAGCCCGGATCTGGGGTCTTCCCTGAAGGGATATAATGGGTAGATCAGTCTCCATGGCACTTGCCTCTGTGAGTCTGCTAATTAGTGTAAAACATGATAGTAAGTTTGTGATGGGGGAGCTAGAACTGAAATCCATCAAAATTGGGATCACTTTTCAGTCCCTACT
The DNA here is from genome assembly GCF_002925995.2 of Terrapene triunguis. Taxonomy (NCBI): domain Eukaryota; kingdom Metazoa; phylum Chordata; order Testudines; family Emydidae; genus Terrapene; species Terrapene triunguis. Next base: position 40,247,576 of record NW_020664435.1, read on the forward strand.
GATGCTGGCTGGATTCAAAGAGGTGACCTACACCTGGAACATCTGTAACCCATTAGCAATGCCATGAAGCATCCAGTCTCCCAGTAAGTGCTGACTTAAGAAGGGGTCCCATAGACTGATAAATATATTAATACAAAAATCCTACATTAAAGGAATGTTAAGGTTGCAAAGTCAAGCACTCAAGAGTTAGGGAAATGCCAGAATTAAAATTAAAATGTAAACTCCTTGAACATGTGCATTATGGTACAATTTGTAATTACATGATCACATATGATTTTCACCAATAGAGATCCTCAGCAGGGTTTATATCTAGAGCCTTCAGATCCACAGCATGGCTAACTGTCACTTGAGCTAAAGAGGTAATAGAGTAGGAGAAATATGCTGCTATACTCTATGTCGAGCAGCTATTAGCAGTCGTGTGACACAATCTTTGCCAGGGGGCTTATACAGCTGTTTGAAGTAGAATTCTGGGAATTAGGATTTCTGGTTTTGGGCAGTGTGTATAGTCTACTTGTTACTGACAGGATAGCCAAGCACATAGATATGGCAGATCCTTTCTGAAAGGCTACATGGCTGACACTTGACTCTGCTGTGTTAAGAGACCTGGGTTTTATTCCCAGCTCTGCCAGAAGTGATCTTGTGTTACTCTCCCCATTTTATAGATAAGGCAACACTTACCTGATAGAAAAAAAATTCAACATTTATATTCCAGTATGACCTAGAGGCCAACCAGGTTACAAAGTCTTTCTCCTTGATAAGAGTTATGAAATGTATAGAAATATTAATAGCAGCCAGTGGAAGAGGTGAGATTTGAAATCATGGTCTCTTGGATTCCAGCTATGTAGACCTTTCCCTAGGAACAGGGCATTTTGTAGGTCTCTGTCTCACTCTCCCTTGTACATGTATCAGTATTTTGACAGAGTAAGAGCTGAGGAAAGTGTGATCGTCTTCTGAAATTAGGGGTTGTCCCTAGGATTTAGGACAAGTGGCAAGCCCACTGACTATGGACTGCGCCTTAAAGGAATGATCTAGCCCTAATTGAATAAATCAGACTGGTCAGGTGTAAATTCTCCAGAAGTGCCCAAGTTGCCTTAGCCAGAAGACATTTAATCACCATGCAATGCCCTGGGAGGCACATTTTACAATGTTTATTTGGAGTTATTACAGTTTGTATTTGAATTACTATAAACTAATATTTTCCAAGTAAAAGAACTCTTCACAAACTATTTTCCTACTTCCTGTTTTCATTTTTTCTAACAAGTTGCCAAAATGTTTGTTTAAAGGAAAGGGAAGAAGCATAAAAAATATTTTGGAAAAAGAGGAATTTACAGCTGGAGAATGAGTGAATGGCATCCAGCTGTTTTCTCTTCTGTCTCCATTTTGTTTCTCTTTTGGGCAGTAAGTGAAACAAAATGGTGGAAATCTTAGCTATGCTGTTTTTAGAAGTAATAGTATTTCAAATTCCACTCCTTCATTGATCAAAGTACTGTCCCTGTGCAATATGTACTTCCTTTTGATTCTATCATAGACCTGCCAAGTTTCACTCAGTTAAAGGGAATTTGGGAGACTTACTCATTTGGGATTAGAAAACAGTTTTTGGGAGTATCTCCATGGAAGGCAGTATTGGACATACTACTGGAGACAAGAACTCCCAAATTGTATTCCTACATTTGCCAGTGACTTGCTGAATTGGCACCTAAATAACTCACCTAATTTTCACAGCTGTGGAGCAACCATAACTCACATTGGCTTTGGTGGAGCTTTGAAATTTAAACCAGAGATTTAGGTCTAATTGTGGATTCAAATGCCAAATTTTAGACATACAAGTCTAAATTTGGGCTTAACTTCCCCAATTGTAAAATGAAGAAAATATATTTAACAACATACCTCAAAGGACCCTTGTGAGACTTAATTAAGATTTCTTTAGATCTTTGCTAATATAATGTGCCATGTAGATGCTATTTTTATTATTATTCATTATCTCCTGATGATGATGATGATGATGATGATGATGGAATTTGCAGTGTGTTTCAATATAGTATTTCATATCGCACTCACCATTTTTGAAATCTCAGACATTCAAATTGCTGTCATTTGATAGACTTGAGCTAATAATACATTTTATAATATAAGATGATATAATATGTCCCATAGTGTTTCATACATATCCTAAAAAATATTTTTTGGGTTTAAATTATAATTCTCCAAAACAAGGGCAGCAACTGTTAAAATCCTAGCTCCTAAACTGGAAACTACAAACACACACATCTACTCTTGTGAGCTTGTGGAGGCCAGAGATTAATGAGTCCTGCTCTTTAAGCACTCAGAGCAAGATTCCTTTCCATTTCAGTTCCTTACCAATGGAGCTAGCAGGGACAGCAAGGAAATGGTGAGTTTAATGTATATATAAACTGCACAGTACAACAAATAAACTGCAATATATATACTGTGACAGACCCAGACCAGTGGGGTACAGGAGTCTGGTAGAGGGCAAATATACTGGTCACTGGATGAGTAGTTTTCTGTTCCCTGAGTGACCAGAGCAGGGGCTGCAGTAGAGTAATCAGGAACCTGCTAGAACCAGTTAAGGCAAGCAGGCTAATTAGGACACCTGGAGCCAATTAAGAAAAAGCTGCTAGAATCAATTAAGGCAGGCTAATCAGGGCACCTGGGTTTTAAAAGGAGCTCACTTCAGTTCGTGTTGCGAGTGTGAGGAGCTGGGAGCAAGAGGTGCAAGGAGCGGTGTGGGTGTGCTGCTGGAGGACTGAGGAGCACAAGCGTTATCAGACACCAGGAGGAAGGTCCAGTGGTGAGAATAAGGAAGGTGTTTGGAGGAGGCCATGGGGAAGTAGCCCAGTGAGTTGTAGCTGTCATGCAGCTGTTACAGGAGGCACTATAGACAGCTGCAGTCCACAGGGCCCTGGGCTGGAACCCGGAGTAGAAGGCGGGCCCGGGTTCCCCCCAAACCTCCCAATTGACCTGGACTGTGGGTTCTTCCAGAGGGGAAGGTCTCTGGTGTCCCAACCCACATGGTGAATCTCTGAGGCAAGAAAATCCGCCAATAAGCGCAGGACCCACCAAGATAGAGGAGGAACTTTGTCACAATACGTATTTACACACAAAACTAAATTAAAAGAACATGACTAAGGCTGCAAACACAAGTATGCAACAGTTAGGAAATGGCAGAATTAAAGTCATCTGTGCAATGTCTTATTAAATAAATCCCTACATATGCATTCAAGCTTTGACATTTCTATGGACAAAAAAATGGAAGTTTCATCAAGGCTATTTAAATTTTGTATTATTGTACTTGCTATAGGGCCTACATTGCTCACCTTATCACTCACATACTTCACCTGTATTTGTCAAATTCTTCAACTGTTGTGAGTCACACATTAAACAATACACACATTGATTCACAGATGACATGAAACATCCATTCTGCTGCCTACATGCAGCTTTTCTTAATTTACTGAGTTTTTTTATTTGGATGCCAAAATGAAAAAGATACCATAGAATTTAAGTAATGTAGTTTCCTTTAGTGTACAATAATATTCCAGATTACACTGACAATTTTGGCATTCTAAGTCATTAAAGGAACAACTCTCAGTGCAATATAATATCACAAAATGGCTGTATTGTACTCTAACTGTAAGAGACTGAAAATTATAGTTGGGTTTTTAGCTTGGGTCTTTTCTGTTTATTTGTTTCTTTGAAAAAACAGGCTGTTAATAGACAGATTTTAACCTAAATTCAATAAGCAATGACAATGATGGAATATAATTTTTTTTTTCACTAATAGTTAACTCTCTACACCCTTGACTGATCTTGAACTCAAGAAGGCTCCACTGGAAAGGTAAGTCACAAAAAATAATCAAAACAATTATGGTAAAAATATAGAGAATTATGAACAACCACACAGAAATCTTCACAAATATCAAGAATCATATTTTTCTTTCTAGCATTGCTTTTCTGACTATCCCCTGCATACAGGACAAGTAAATGCCTGTGTGTATGGGAGTCATGCCAGGTCTTGAGGACAAACATTTCTTCCATTCACCAGGTCCCAATTTGGCAGTAGAGCCACTGGACTGCACTAGTTCCCACAGCTTCTGTTCCCTCTCTTCTTGCACCATAAGTGAAATTCACTCCTGTACAGATGGCCAGTTCAAAAATCTATAAACTATTTACACCTCCCAATTAAACCTTACTTTGAGGACTGAAATTATTCTTCAATGGCATATGGGCTTTGGCTTTGCCATCTGCTAAGAGGTGAATTTCTCCCACTATGTAGGGCATGAGAGGATTGGGCCAGTAGAGTAAGATAGTTACAGAGAGGCACCATCCATGTCATGGTCCATTCCCAAACACCCCCATCACATGCTATAGTGCATGAAACTCCTATGCATGGGGTCTGGGGTCTGTGAACAGGCTGTCTGTATCCCAGCTTGGCATCCTCCCAAAGGGAGGAGGAAGGAGAAATGGGAAGATAAGGCCTTTTAATCAGAGCTGGTTGGAAATTTTTTGTTGAAATAGAGTTTGGCCAGAAAATGTTTCCACTAAAGATTTTGGGTTCTGCGCTTCAACATCTTGCTTCAGTGAACTTTTAACGAATCAAAAGGCAGGTTTGTAAGGGAAATCTGCCAGCTCATGGGGTTGCTGAGAAGTCTAGATCTCCAGCATCCAGCCAGCCATGCCAGGGCTTCCAGGCTCCCTGCCATGGAGCTGGGGTCCTGAAAGCCCTTGGCCAGGCTCCCAGGGTCTGTGCCTCCAGGGCAACCCCATCCTCTGGATTGGCCTGGGCTGTGGACTCCATGGCTTCCAGGCCAGCTGGCTCTCAGGGCTGTCAGGACAAGAATGTCAATTTCATTCAGCAGCTGTTGGGGTACTGGGGAGCAGATTTCATTTCAGAAACACTATGTATCGGTATTTCTGAAACATTTTTTCAGGATTTCTGGTTCACGGGAAATTTTTGAAATCATTTGGTCTTGTTCTGATTAAGAATGAAACCAAATTTCCAAAAAGCAAAAATTCCTGTGAACTGGAAATCCCACATTTCAGGAGCTCTACTTATAATATGGTTGTAAAAAATCTGATCCAGGGTGAAAATTGGAATACAATATGCAAATATGTATGCTAATTTATTTATTTATTTAAACCAGTTGGTCCATATTTGAATTACAGAATGAAAAAAAAAAAAAAATTTAGGCCTATCCCCTTTTTGGCAATCCTGAACTTTACAGGGGCTTTTCTAAAAATGCTATTTTCCATCCCTAAATCTATAGGGCAGACTAGCAAAGACATTTAATTTAGAAAAGCAGCTTTTGGGAATGGATGGTAACAACTTTACATAAGGAATTTTATTATGCAGATTAAACACTCCCTAATTACACATACTGTAATGCTCGGCTTCAGCAGTTGCCACGCATGTCTCTTGCAAGCAAATGATGTTGATAGTTTGTTGATGAGCAAGAACGCCGAGTAAATCACACTTAGCAGCCGACAAACCCTCCACATTGAGTTGTAACATGTGTAGAGCTGGACTAACGACATAGAAGTCACCGGGCTGCAGATTGGAGTTGTCGGTGACGACAGTGCGGGATTCGTTGATGTGGTGCTCGTGGAATTCGGCTCGCTGGGTAGATCATTAGCTTCCCTGACTGCTGTCAGGTACTCGCAGGTGGCGTGACGAGGATGCTGATCCATTACCCCCATTCACTGTAACAGAGCTGGAACAGACACTGGGTAGCATCAAGTGTGAAACAGCTGTGGACTATGACAACATATCTCCAGAATTCCTGAAAAACCTTGGCCCCTGGGCTCAGCTTTGGCTTGTGAAATTCTTCACCAGGGTCATCAGTGAAGGTAGGTTACTGAAGATATGGCGCACTGCAAAAGTCATTGGTAGGGTGACCAGATGTCCCGTTTTCAAAGGGACAGTCCCGTTTTTTGGGACTTTCTTATATAGGCACCTATTACCCCCCACCCCTTGTCCCATGTTTTCACAGTTGCTATATGGCCACCCTAGTCATTGGCCTCCTAAACCCTGGAAAGGACCCAAGTCAAGTATCAAGCTATCGTCCCATATCATTATTGTTGGTGTGCTTCAAGGCACTGGAGCGCTTGGTTTTACACCGCATATTACCCGACGGGGAGAGAATTTTGAGCCCTGACCAAGCCGGCCTTCTCTGAGACCTTAGCACATGCGACCAAGTACTCGCGCTGACCACATTTGTTGAAAATGGCTTCCAAAGAAACTTGAAAACCAGGGCTGTTTTCATCGATCTAACAGTGGTGTACAATACAGTATGGCACACTGGCTTGCTCATGAAGGTATTATGGGTCCTGCTACCTTGGGTTACAAGCATCGTTGAACTGTTCCTCTGTGATAGGCAGTTCAGAGTCCATATGGGGGAGAAGACGAGTGCTTGGAGACAACAGAGCAATGGGTTACCCCAGGGCTCTGTGCTTTCTCCAACCCTGTTCAATCTTTACTTCAATGATCTGCCAACAATGGAGTCATGAAAGTTCATTTATGCAGACGACATCTGTAGTGGTACCCAGGCCCGGACGTTTCATGAGCTTGATGCCACTCTAAACCGGGACATGATAAAAAGTTAGCTGACTACTGTAAAACTTGACGCCTCCAGCCAAGCGTCATAAAAACAGTCTCCAGTTTGTTCCAGCTTCATCACTCCAGCGTAACCTGAGAACTGAATGTTTATCTGAATGGTCAGAAGGCGAAGCATAAGGAGAACCAGTCTATTTAGGTGTGACCTTAGACTGCACACTGAGTTACCATGCCCACCTGAAGAAGACAGCAGCTAAAGTTAAGACGTGCAACAATTTTCTTAGCAAACTGGTAGGTTCATCATGGGGTGCTTGAGTTCCAACTTTACGGACGTCAGCTCTTGTCACCTCATATTCGGTGGCGGAGTACTGCGCACCAGTTGGGAGTCGATCGTCACACACCAAACTGGTGGATATGCAGTTATATGCCGCCATGCGTATCATCTCCGGCACTCTGCGTCTGATTCCGCTCCCATGGCTTCCAGTTCTGAGCAATATTGCTCCTTCTCCTATCGGATGAGAGGTTGCCATTGGCAAGTTACTGGAGAAAGTATGCGCCGACTCAATCCTGCCGCTGCACAATGACCTTTTTAAACCACCAGCTGCATGTTTGCCGTCACATCGCCCATTATGGTCTCATCCACCACGCCAGGATGTTAGGCCAGAAACACTCTGGCGAGAGGAATGGATATCTGTTATAATCCCCAACCAGTCCCTCGTCACCGACCCCACAATTTGCCCGCATGGTTTTGACCTGCCCCATCGCCAATGGTCCCTGTTGAAAAGGCTCCGGACCGGGCAAGGTCTCTGTGCAGCCAACCAGTATCGCTGGGGCCTTCATGACAGCCCTTTGTGCAGCTGCAGCGCAACACAGAAGAATGTTGTCGACGAATGCCTGCTGACTAGGTTCAGCGGTGGCCTAGAACAACTGCATCATGCCACTGAAGATGCCATCACTTGGCTAGACAACTATGCACACATAAATAAATAAATACACATGATGCAATACACCATAACAATTACTGTATTATGTAGATAATCCATTATGGTCTGACTGGAAACATGATCAGACTTCTATTGAAAGCATATGAAATCTAATGGGATATTACAATCTTGCTGGAAGAAGCACAACAGTCCTACTGAAAATAACCCTGTATGATTGCAATGAGGTCAATATTAATTAATTAATTAAAGCAGGGAAATTCAAAATTAAGGGTCACTCTGGTCCAAATTCATTCTTTGTGTAAGCAGGCACCACTCTACTGATTCAATTGAAATTGGGCCCCACCTTCACCACAGATAAATTTGGACCTCTGTCTCAGAGGGCTTGCCTTTCCTACAAAGTTAACTTGAGCTATAACTCAAGTGTTGCCACTTATCAGAGTCTGATTCACACACAAATACCTTTACATTGAATGTGGTGGTACTTTTCATTTGAGTTGGCTGGTTTGAGACAGGATAAAGATTAAAAATCAACTAAGCAAACTCACCAGTTACTAGCATAACCACTTTGTAGTGTGGATGCAGGCTAATGGCACTCAAGTGCTGCTAGTCCTCCAATGCCTTCTCACAGGTCCCCACTGTGTGCTCAGAAAGGACAGACAAGTTCTCTCACAGTTTACTGGGAAAGAATTCATATACAGGCTCCACTTACTGTGACATTAAGAACCATGGGATATATCCCCAGAAGGCTCGTTGCCACACATGAGTAAGCAGAGTGCCAGTGTGGACATAGCAACTTATTTCTCACTTATGTGGCCACTCTCACTTGAACTAGGCTAACTTGAGATGAGTAAATTGAGGGTAGATAACTCTGCAGTGAAGACATACCCAATGTTAATATTAGGTACTGAAGAGGTCTCCAAACAGCAAATGATCTTACATAACAAAACAACTAAAATTCATATACGTCTTTAACCACTCACCAGTACAGTCCTTACTATTTAGGGGGGTCTATTGTCTCCTTGATTATAGGCAGAACTGATAGGACTGCTTATTAAGGCTGCATGACACCTCTCATTATACAGATCCTATTTTCAATAGCTTGTACCTTTGCTAAACTTTACTTGTTTGAGCTGAAATTTTCCATACCAAGTGTGTGCTCAGACTGATTTTTTTTTTTTTTTTTTTATTTCAATCAAACCAGTTTTGCTTTTTGCGAGAACAAAAAGCTAGTGAAAAAATACATTGTTTTCTCCATGTTAAAAAATTCTGGTGACCTTTTCTTTGAACAGCTCTAACCACCCCATGTTTTGGCAACGGGACTTGAAATTGGTGGGAGGTCTTTGTGTCCAGGATATGCTGTTATCTCAAAGGGGAGCCAAGATAACTCTAATTGTATAATGGGGGTAGGTAACAGAATATAAACGAGCCCCTTTTTCTCAGAAGAGCAGACCCGCCCTCTGCCGTATCTGGACTGGTGCAAATCTCCTCCCCTCTTCCCTTGTGTGGTGTGCAATAAATAAAAACTGACAAATAAATAAGGGTTGAACAACAGGTAAGTGTATTAAGGGATAAATTACAGATAAGGGAAGGGATCAATGTGAATGAGCAATAACTATAGAAACAACACAAAACCAGTGACACAGTAGCTCTCCCTATGAGCATAAAACTCAGGCCCAAAATACAGAACCCACCCTGGCAATTGAAAATGTAACCCCTACTAAGAAAACCCTAATTATTATGTCTCGCTGTATTCCCAACACTTCCGTGGCGGTGGTGAAGTCCAGGACCTCCACTCCGTGGGTAATTGGAACCCGTAGAGGAGGAGCACTGGAGAGTCCCTCAATGACAGTTGGGATGGAAGAAACGGACTGAGAACCCTCTGGTTGTTGACATTCCCAGGAGCAGGTAAGGTGGAATGCGTCTTCTTCTTTTTTCTCACCTCAGGAGTGAATGGTATTCTTCAGTGATGCACTGGTGCCACGAAGACCCGAGCCATACACGCACAGTCACTGAGATGGACTGCACCACCAGGCTGTGATTACAGTCCTTTTATACAGTTTGTGGGGGGAAAACATGGTATGATCTCGGGAAAGGCAGGAAATAGTCCGAGGTGGTAGAATCTTGGGGATAGCCCAGTGCCGGGAAAAAACAGTTCAATCCAGTTACATCCAGGCTAAGCTGACAGTGCATACAGGGGTCACAAAATGGAGTCACAAGATGACAGTTCAGACTCCATCTTGGATTGCTGCAATATCCTTAAAACTGATTATTGGGTCTAATGCACACATGTAACTTAATAACCATGAACAATATAACATTTCATACCCAACAATGCCTTTTGTCCTCTTGTGAAAATCCAAATTTGGCCAAGTCATAACTCTTTGAAAAATCTCAGTGCACAAAAGCTCAGTGGAGTCTTCAATTTTAGCATCTAAAACCTCTTAGGAGCCTGTCTACACTGAGCATCCTCAAACCTCTTCCAGCTCCTAGTGTTGACCAGACTGTGCATGCACCATCCCCACAGAGTGACTGAGCATGCCCTTTCCAGCACAGGTCTACACAGATAAAGCCAGACTTTTCCTCAAATGGCTTCTCTTGTCTGCCTTAGGCTGTGCACCAGAATGGAGAGCAGGGAGGCTCTCTTTTCTGTGCTCTCAGTGACATCTCCCTGCTGGCACCCAGGAAGGGTGAAGAAAGAAGCTCTCTATTTAATGCGGAGGGGACAAAAGCTGGATTGAGAGGAGAGAAAGGAGTCTATTGGGACAAGGAGCCAGATGAGACTAGAACTGGTAAGGGGGAAAGAAGAAAGTGAGAATGGGAACCAGTGGGGAAGGGAGACAGACCTGGCAGAGAGCTGGGGTGCAGGAACAGAACTGGGACTGGCTGGCCAAAGACACTTGGACAAGGAGCCAAGGAGGGGAATGGGGGTGACTGAGATTGAATGAGGAGCCTAGGGATGGAGCCTGGGACTGGGAACCAGTGGGGGTGGGGAGTGGGAGATAGAGCTGGTGAGGAGCCAAGACTGGGGAACTGGGACTGACTGAGCAAGGGGGCTGATACTAGGTGTGCAGGGTCCCGTGGAAAAAATAGTATGTAGTCATGTGATTAAAGACTATCACAATGCATATGCACAAGAGAGCTGAATGAAAGTTGCACAATGCAACCTTAATTCTGACATTTCCTAACTTTTGAGTGCTTGATTTTGCAACCTTAATTTTTTAACTTTTGTGTGTGTATCTAATATACATTTATAATTTCCATTAAGGTCATCAGGAACTGTGCCCACACCAGGTGAGGAGAAAAGATCTAAGTCTCACAAAAGTAGTATTGTGGCAATTCTTGTGACCAAACTTGTATTCTTTGGTAAAAGAGTTGAGATTCTTACCCCAAAATATGAAGAAAAAAACCCAAGAAGTTGGTTTGCTGATTCATCATTTATTGGGTTGCTTAGATACAGTTGGTCATGATCTCCAACCCATTCTGATTAGCTGAATACATAATACAGTTTGGTGGATCTTTTCAATAGCAGCTAAACTAGATTAGGCTTTTGCTGCCACCTAATTAACCTTTATTGCTAGTGCTTCAGTTTACATGGATAAAGTTGTCATCCTAGCATCCTCTGTAATATTAAATAGTATGTATTGTAGGTGATCTTATTTCACTCTATTCCCCTCTTTAATACACTGTTGTAGACTGTTACTTATTTTGAATAAAGCAGTGGAAAACAGATAACGTTTATTCATAGTCTAACACTGATAAAGGCCTATAAAATAAATGATGGGTTCCTTTTATTTGTCTTCTGGTTTCTGAGCCTTTAAAGGACACATGGTCATGTTTTAAAGATTTTTCTCTGCAACCACATGGGCTAGAAACTTTTATTAAAAAAAGTAAGTTAAGATTCTCACAATCACGTTAACCCAAGAGCTGGGGCTTTACGAAAAACACCAAAATACAGTGAGACTCATGATAAAATCATGAGAACCAGCAATACTATAAATTGCGGAACCATGTGATCACCTGGTTTCACAGTGTATTTTATTTATTTTTCATACATTCAAAGGTGAATCACCTGCTTTTACTGCTAATTCATCTCCCAAGAATATATTCTAACATTTCAATCCCTTGAGGCATTTCAAATAGCTGCCATTTAATTAACCAACCTGCCAGAGTGATGTTACCTTCTTTTCCTCAAATGTGGAAATTCCACAACAAAATTATACTTCCTGAGGCCCAGGAAGGGCACTATTCAGTGCTGGAACACAACAGGTTTAAAGTTCAATAACTTCCACTTAACCGGGCTAGAAACAGGATCTTTATCCTGTTGGGAAGTGGAGATTCAGTTTCCCAGTGGGACCTTGCACTCATTTCTGTCTATGGAAAGTAGATGCTGGATATCAAACTTCAGACTGTGACATTTGTAGGAACATAAAAGTGATGTTATTTTTAGAGGTGTTTATTGTTCCCTTCAAGCCCTGTATAGTTGGACTCACAAACTAAGGCCCCAGTTAAACAAAGCACTTAAGCACATGTTATGGTTTTCAAGCATGTGAGTTCAATGGACATTAATGAGCTTACTCACATGCTTAAGGTTAAGCAATGGGCTTAACTGCTTTGCTGGATCAGGTCCCTAAGCACTTGGCTTTACAGTCCCAATACTTTTTTTTTTTTTAACTCTCTAAAGTATTTGTAAAATATTTTTCTGGCCCATATGTGACAAATACAGAATACGATGCATCACAATGTGGTAGAAAGGTTTTATCATTACTTGTTTTGGCTGACCTGCATTACTGTCTTAACTTGATTCACACTGCCCCATCATGTATTTCCCCCAGCACCATTGTTCTGCAACGTCTGCACCCTTACTCAGGCCAATGGCTAAGTGACACAATTTGGCTCCATATTAAAAAATATTATTGAATTGATTGGGCTATATAATATATTATCTAATGTGAGATGTATCATACCCTATCTGATGGAATGTAAACAGTTATAAATGGACAGCATTTCGTTGAGACAATTGCAGAGACCTATCTAGGGGGTCATGAAGGGGTCAAGGCTGAGAGGTTTCAATATCTTCATAAATGGTCTGGAAGAGACAATAAAATGCCCATGGATTACATGGAGTATATGATACTTATCTCAGAGATTTTATACACACAAGCAAAAAGAGTGAACAAATAAAAGACGATCCAGAGAAAGAGAGTGAGGAGAGAAATTAGCAACCCTAAGTTACTTTAAGCAAAATGCAAGCCAACAATTTGAGAGTGAATACCACCAATAATACCAAGGACACACAATTCTGTAATACCAAATTCTCCCCAAAACAACTTTGTTAAGAAAGAGTTAAGCCTAAAGTTGTAAATAAGTCCTAATATGCTTTTGTCATTGTGGGCCTGATTAAAAGCCTATTGAAATAAAAGGGAGTCCTTCCTTTAACTTCAGTGGGCTCTGGATCAGGCCCTACATGAATTCCCAGACAAGAAACTACATTAAGGGGAAGTTAAGTCTGAGAGTACGTTTCAGTAATAAGTATAAAAAACATTATAGGAATGTTGTAATTATCCCAAAACCAAACAGGAAATTCACAGTTAAGATTACACTTAAAAGAAATCCAACCATGTTAAGGTAAGAAATGAACACCCAGATAACCTTAACTCTGCCCTGTAGTGACATCATCCAATAACCATATTATTATAATTAGCATTTATGGTCCCAGATTAGATTTAACTGCTTTTAAAGACATTAGATTTTTTTTCTTCATAGCATCACTACCTGCATTTCAATGCAGGATCGGAGCCATAGTTTGAAATACAAATTTCAAAATACAATCTTACTCTCCCACTATGGATTTCCCCTCCTCTTCCCAATATTGGGGGGAGGGGAGAATAGAAAATTATACTGTGAAAGAGAGGACTAAAAATATTCCTTATTTGTGCTTAACTTCTGTAGTTTTATATAAAAGTGTGAAATTTAATTTTCACAAAATAAGCCTCCTGATATTGATCTACTAAGCATAATAGATGAACATATGGTACATTATACATAAGCAATACCAAGTCAGTGCATGTTCAGTGTTATCAATCTGGTTATGAAGACTTATTAGACAAGGACAAATTCTGTGAAAAATCAATCTTCATAGATTTAATTTGCTTTCCTTTGTAAAATAAATGTTCATCATAATTTCAAATCAAGAATTTGAATATCCAGTACTTCTGAAAGAGTTTTTTCACACCTAACGGTAAATCCTCAAATAAGCTTATGTTTGGTGCAGTTGAGGAGAGCAATGGAGAAAGGTAGCTTTAAGCCGCCTTTCTGCTCCCCAGACAAGGGCCAAAACAGTTTGAGATAATTTAGAATAGCCTCAGGACCTAAAAGTCTACAGGTTGCTCTAAGTTATTCTAACTGCAATGGTCCCTATGGGACCAGACGAGAATCAGACAAAGAGCTGTGTATTATGCTTCAAACCCATCTTGCCCCATACATGAAGGGATGAAGAAGTGGCTAGTGTAGAGATGACATAGTCAGCTTGAGGGAATCTTGAGCTGCGCCTGTAAAACAGTGTAAAGAAAACCAGACCAAGGGTCCAGGATCTAGCTCCTGGATCTTAAATTTAATCCAATGGGGCTTGTGAACTATTTAGACTTTCTACAAGAACTTCACACATTAGGCCTATTCTCATGTTTCTTACACTGGTGTAACTCCATTGATATCAATGGGATTATTCCAGATTTACATCAGGATAACTGAGATCAGAACTCAGGCCCACTAACTGTATCTGAATGTGATGTGCTGCCAATAACTATAATATAGTCATAGATCACAGGTATAAGTCTATTCTCATCTTAGTGTTAACTTAATGGAAGTTATAAGTTTAACACACTGGGCCTGATGGTACAAATTGCTGAGCTCCTCCTGCCAGTTTCTGAGTGCTCTCAACTTTCACTGAAGTCAGAGGTAGCTGAAGGCACTGCTCTCCTCACAAGGTCAGGGTAGTAGGTTGGGTGTAGAGTAGACCCCAACTCTCTAAAATCAAATGTTCAAACCCAGAGCTGATTTAATAATGAAGTAGTGACACCAAAATTTCTGTTTTGACCTTTAATCAAAACGCCTTAAAAATCACAGTTGTGACTCAACATTTCTAAATTAAATTCAAGTAACAAGACTTAGTCTCACTAGGGCCAAACTCTGATACAGGACTGTCTGGCTGTGCCATAAATAGTGGCCACAAGCCAATGAAAAGCAGTATGCACTTATGCTGCAATATGAGCTGTGTTCCCGGGAAACTGGAAAAGCCTGAACAAACAGCTGTCTCATTTTAATTACTTTCTAGTTCCACAGTTTTTATAACACCACCGGCTCCTTTCTGTTTCTATCAAAAATACTGATAAATAATTTGAACTCTATTTTAAAAACCCCTGATTGTTCAGATGCTCTCTGAAGCACAATATGTGCTATAAACATGAAGAAGTTTTGATTTGATCAGTACCTATACAGCAAGAGCACCATTTATTTCACCCTACCATTCCCTTCCCTTCTTCCTCCCCCCCCAACCCCCCATCTTCCTTTTTCTTTACTGTGGCTTCTGTGCAAAAAGCTAAGGTCCCAGTATGATGAGCTCACTCAGCCTCTTCTGAAGTAATAGACACTGAGAGCCCTTACCAGCCCTTAGGATAGGCCCTAAACCAGCAGTCCCCTCCCTGCCGTGCCAAGCAGGGTATTAGATGAGGACTTTCATATATATTTTAGCTCACCATGACAGCACGGGTGCCATATGAACATTCAGTGATGACTTATAGAGTAAAAAGAACAGGAGTACTTGTGGCACCTTAGAGACTAACACATTTATTAGAGCATAAGCTTTTATGCATCCGAAGAAGTGGGCTGTAGCCCACAAAAGCTTATGCTCTAATAAATGTGTTAGCCTCTAAGGTGCCACAAGTACTCCTGTTCTTTTTGCGGATACAGACTAACACGGCTGCTACTCTGAGACTTATACAGTGGCATATTTTTATAGCTGGAAGTATCCAAAAGTAGTTTGCAAAGTAAATTTCATCCACCATTGCAAATATAGGCATGTCTGGAGTGAGATATAGCCACTGCTATAATAGGGCATAGCAACTCCTCCCAGTAGGGGAAGAATACCACATCCAACTGAAACTGCAGGGGACATTTTTAGGTTAACAGAATGTAACCCAAGATGGAAATTGATCCGGACCCGGCAGTTATCATATACACTCTTGAAAAGTGTCCAGTGGTATCCACAATGACCCCAGTGATAAGACCTCAATTTACACCTATTTCGAAAGACTGCACTCAACACCATATTGAAGCATACGTTCAGGACTAGCCAAGGGTAAGTTTGCCATTTAATGGATCACCAACACCACTTCCTGCTGCACCTCTGTTTTATTTGGAGGTCTCCACTTCAAATACTTTTACTGTCTTACCATCAATTATCTTTTGAGATCTGACAACTCCACAGCCCAAGGCAACACGAATACAGCAGAGTACCCTCTAATATATAGAGCCATATAGTATGTTGTTTCATGTCTGGTATTATTCAATATTTTTATTAATGAATGACTTCAATAATGGAGTGCAGAGTATGCTTATAAAATCTGTGGATGACACCAAGCTGGGACGGGTTGCAAGCACTTTGGAGGACAGGATTAGAATTCTAAACGACCTTGACAAATTGGAGAATTGGTCTTAAAGACAACAGCAGCGTACTTCATTTAGGAAGGAAAAATCAAATGAACAGCTTCAAAGTGGGGGATAACCAGCTAGGTAGTAGTACTTCTAAGAATGGTATGGGGGTTACAGTGGATCACAAACTGAATGAGTCAACAATGGGATGCAGTTGCAAAAAAGGCTAATATCATTATGGGGTGTATTAACAGGAGTTAAGACACAGGAGGTAACTCAGCACTGGTAAGCCCTCAGCTGGAGTACTGTGGCTTTTAGGAAAGGTGTGGACAAATTGGAGAGAATCCAGAGTAGAGCAGCAAAAAAGAGAGAAAAGGTGTAGAAAATCTGACCTATGAGAAAAGGTTAAAAAAAACTGGGCATGGATAACAGCCTTCAAATATGTTAAGGGCTGTTACAAAGAGGACGGTGATCAAATGTTCTCTGTGTTCACTGAAGATATAATAAGAAGTAGTGGGCTTACTCTGACACAAAGGAGATTTTAGTTCTATATTAGAAAAAACTTTCTAACTATAAGGGTAGGTAAGCTCTGGAATAGGCTTTCCAAGAAAGGTTGTGGAAGCCCCATCATTGGAGATTTTTAAGAACAGGTTAGACAAACACCTGTCAGGAATGGTCTATGTTTACTTGGTCCTGTCACAGTGCAGGGGGCTGCATTTGATGACTTCTCACGGTCCCACCTAGCCCTACATCTCTATGATTCTATGATTACAAAAACAGCTATAATTGTTTAACATCTGATTCTGATGTATTGTCTATTGGTTTTATATTGATCCCAAAGCACTTTACAAAGTAGTAAGTGCAATGACATTGAACTCATCAATAAGTCTCAGACAGCTTTGGATATAAATACACATTTTACTGAGAGAGAGGGAATATATTGGGCAGGACACTAGAATTATTCCACCTATTCTTTTCAAACAGCATTATGATATCTTTAGTATGTTTTTAGAATAAATAAATATCTGAACGATGACTTTGATGTGACTTATCCCAGTTTATATTTCTTATTTGAAATGTCTCTTAAAAAAATTATTTCAGTTTTTGTTTAACCAGACAACTTTCCTGCTTTATAATTAACAGTTCCCTTTGCCAATTGCTTAGAGTTGCAACAGATTTTTCTCAAATCAAGATTATTATATTAAGACATTACATGTGTAGCTCTAACAATAGTGATACCTGAAAAATGAAGTCTGGTTGTGAACTTAAAAGCCCCTCACTGCCAACTGGCCGAGGGCCTGCCATACTGTAACTCATATGAGGCTTGACACACTCACTGCCCCCAACACACTGTTGTCATAATATGTATCTAAAAGGCATCATGTAAGAAGGTATCACATGTAAACTGGTATCATGCTGGTCCGTGCATGCTAGAAATATGTTCTTAACGTGTGTGGGAGGCAGTGCATAAACCAAGCCTGCCCTAGACAAAGGAATGTGGATTTACTTGGCTGGCTGGCTTGATTATAGGCAGAAGACACTGAAAGTATATTTGCATATAATGTAAACAAAGCAATCAAGCTAACAATCAATAGAAGAGAGACCTTAGTGAGCTCACCAGGAGTCTGGAGTCTGAAGTCTGCCTGGCTCTTGAGAGAGACACCCTGGACTTTGGGAAATAGAAGGGGCAGCATCCATCACTTAGGGGACATGGAAAGCAGCCCTCTCAGCCTGTAAACGGTGGATCCTCTTGGCTTGAAGGGCAGGAGCTGATGATAACTTGCTGTAAGTGAGAAACTATTTTAGGCAAAAATATAACTTGCTAGAATTAAGTTTTAGGCACTAGAAAGCATGTTTTGTTTGTAACCATGCCTGGCTTTTGCTCTTGCTAGTATAACTTAAATCTCAGTTCTTTTAAAATAAACTTATTCTTAGTTTTACTATAAACAATCTCAGTGTTGTTATATTGAAGTAACTGGTGAGTCTTCAGCTCAGTTAACAGGCTGGTGTATGCTCTGTATCTTTGGAGGCAGTGAACTTAATTTCCATGAGCATCCAGTGAGAAGGACTGGACAGTACAGAGAAATGTCTCTGGGGAACTCAGGAACTGGGGTTCACTCATAGTTACCTTCACGGGGCAGTAAAGACTGGCAGAGTTCAAGGAATTTGCTGGTGAGGCTGACAGACTGGTGTAGCAGGGAGCTGACACACAGTGTAATCTCCAGTAAAGCCCACTCTTGCCCAGGCAGAGGGGTAACATGGTGACTTACAATTCTGGGTGTCCCATACAGAACACCACAAAAGTATAGTAGTTTAAAAATATGGAGTGCTGTAGTGGGCTTCTCTTGCAGTCTGGCAGACCTAGTGGGCAGGCCAAGCTCAACAGTCCCCAATGTCCTGGGATGGCCTTGCTGGACAGTCCACAGGCCTGGCAGTCAAGTTACAGACTCACTGTCATTCCTCGGTGCTCTCTGGGTTCTCTGGGGGTGGAGGGGAAGACAGTAGAGGGACCTGGCCCTCTCTCTCCACCAGGTCCCAGCCCAGGGCCCAAGGGGTAAGGGACAAGAAGTGTCTCAGAGCCTCTTGTTGATACTCCAGACCAGCCTCCCCAGGGCCACTTCCTGCTCTGTCTTCCGTTTTGGGCATGGTCACAGGACTCTGCCTCACCCAGTGGACAGTTCCCAATCAGTCTCAGCAGTTCAGTAGTCAAGTGGATACTTCCAAGCTCACTTCTCAGTGTCCAGTTATTCTCCTTAGTCAGTGAGCAGAGGAGGGAAAAGGGTCAGGCCCCTAGCCTCCCGGTCAGGTCTTCCCCACAATCCAGACCCTTCTCCTGTAGATTGCGCTGTCCCGGACGCCACAAACTGGCATCCTCCCTGCAGACAGTCTCTCCTTCACTTTTCCCCTGCTTGACTATCAGAGTCCCCTTTTAAGCAGGTCCTCCATTTGGAGTGTGCTCTGCAGCTGCTGAGGAGTGAGGCTCTTTAGCCCAGTATTGTTCCATCACTCCCTTAGCCTTTGTGGGAGGTCTGTAGACCCCATCACAAGCACCTGATGTCATTTTGCTAATATTTACCATGTCTCCTTATGACACCTTACACCTGACCTGCACTGGACAGGAAGGGATTAATCCCCTACTGTGGGCTCAGGAAGCCATGCCCCCTTGCCCCTGCTGGGGATGCTCCAACTGGAACCTCAGCATAAAAGGGAGCAGCCCTGCTCAGTCTGCTCTGACTGTGGAGGAGAGAGGACATGTGTTGCAGCCTCCCAGACGGGAGCTGTCGGGCCCCAGATCATGGAGGACAGCCACACCGAAATCTGGGCAAATACCTGGCTGGCCGTGGACACCTGTGAAGAGAAAGAGTTGTCAGGAGCTTCGTCTGCTGACTACCCCGGAGACACAGAGGATCTGCGGATTACAGAGCGGGTAGACAGTGTAGGAAGTAGTCCCGGGGAACCAGACTTGATTTGGTTGTGGAACCAGGAACCGAGTCAGCTTTTTTTGGACGGATCCCACTGACCCAGTAGCAGGTACACTCACTGCTGATAGGCCCGGGTCTGGGACCTGGTGGAGTAGGGAGGGCCCGTGTCTCCCTATCCCAGCCACCAACCCACCTCTGGATGGTGCCCACCCCCCTTGGGCCATTAGGCCACACATAGGGGCAACCCTATTGATGCTGGCCACTAGGCCATGCCACCATGCATATAAGGGCAACCCTATTGATTCTGGCCACTAGGCCACCACCCTGCATATTGGGGCAACCCTGTTGACTCTGGCCAGTAGGCCACACTACTCTGCATGTAAGGGCAACCCTATTGACTCTGATTGCTAGGCTATGCTGCCGTGAGGCTAAGGGTAGTGCTGTGCTATTGACTGTGGCCACTGGGCCATACTGCCCCCCATGGAAGGGAGGTCCTACTGACTCTGGCCATTGGACCATACCACTCTGCACTGAAGGACGGTCCTATAGGCTCTGGCTGTTAGGCCACACTGCCCTGAATCTAGGGGCAGGCCCATGGACATTGGCCACTGGGCCCTAATGTCCTGTACTGAAGGACAGTTCTGTTGACTCTGACCATTAGGTCATACCACCCTGAGGAAAAGGGCGTTATTCAGACTCAGCCACAGGGCTATAACCGCCCCCACCACCACCACCAAGAGGTGACGGGGTATACCTGCCCCTGACATTCCTCTTCCCCCCACCCGCCCCGCCCCCCATAAGAGAGAACTCTGGTAGGCAGTGTCATGTCTCCAGGAAGCAAGAAGGCAAAAAACTAGTTGTCAAGGCTGGTGTGAACATGCCAGCCCAACCACTTCCCCACTACTCTTTTTGTGTCCTGTAGGGCCTGATCTTCCAAGGAGGTGAACTCTCTCAACTCCCATCAAAGCAAACAGAATTGATGGTGCTCAGCACCTTGCAGGACTGGCCCTGAAACTGGAATCATGGGGGCAATACTTTGGCTTGTTCCATCTCCTTTCTGCACAAAAGAAATGGAAACTGGCCAAATCTCCCCACATAGTTGACCCCTCCTCACCCTCTGTGCTCCAGTTATCTCCTGCTCATGGACAGCCCCTGTGGGGTCATAGGTTGCTTAATCTATACTGGGTCTGGGGCAGTGAATCTTACTCACGGATCTTTTGTTTCAGGCATTCAGCTCTATGGTAGTCTTATCTAACTTTATATTTCCTTATTTTCAGCCCTCCTATTAATAAGAAAAAAGGGAGTGGAGAAGAAGTTTTTGTTGAGTCAAGATTACACAGACAGATTTGCCTAAATTAAGAAATCAATACAGATTACTATCTCAAATTTATTATACCTATTGGAAAAATGAAGACTACTCATTGGTCTTACAGTCAACTAGAAAAATTATTGGCAAGTTGAAAACGACCATTCTGATTTCTTTTTGTTCTAAAAGGGGTCACAGCATGGAGAGGAATGAACCCAGGAATTCCTCTCAGCATTAGCCTTAAAAGTTCTAGGAGACTGGGAATCTGTTGTTGAAAACCTTTGCTCTTCACACACCCTACCTTCACCCCACAACATTTGAAATAAGCCCACAATTACATGTTAAACACAAAAATCTTTTTTTCCCCCTTCCTCGGTTAAATCTCCATCTACCTTTCTAACAGTAAAAGCTCTGTTAAGATGTCTTGAGCTTACAGCATGCCCTCTAGATTTTCTGCATGGCTTGATGGGTTTGTTGTGTATTCATACACTTTACAACAATATTTCTTACAGATGTCAGACATATGCAGTAGCATAAGGAACTATGGAAGGGATTTAGGGATTGTGTGAAAGAACTGACATTTCTTTTCTTATGATAATCATAATGAATGTAGAGTGCGACATACGAATTTACATTTATTCTGTGAGTTGGCAAAAACGGACATAGGAGACAGGGGAATTTCCATACACTTGATTCCCTGCCTCCTGTCTCCTGTTTTTTTCCTCCTGTTAAATTGCCCAAATTGGCATTTAAGCAGTGCAGCACTGAAAGCCATATATCCCCATGAATATGATGTTAGCAACTCTCAGTCTAGTTTCTTAAATTGACCCCCTCCACCATAGTATCAAAGTGCTTCCCACAAAATGAATCTCTCTTTTCCTTTCCTGGTAGCGAGAGGCAGGCTTGGTTTCATTTCTTTAGTTTTTTTTACATAGCTATAGGGACAAAAGTCAGGTGTTGTGGGAGAGCTGGAGTGAAGCGTTGACACTGACATTTAAGCACTGACCACACCGAGGTTAGAGGTCATTCTTATTGAATCAAGCCGTGGGTTCCATAGCCAGGGTCTGGCTTCTGTGAAGGTTCTGTCACGCACAGTCACAAGCCTCTCATGTGACATTTTCATAGACAAAATAGGTAATGTGGTCTAGATAAATTTACTATAAGGAGGGTACAAAAGTGGTTGAAAGACTGTATTGAAAAGAATAGTTATCAATGGTTTGCTGTCAAACTGGAGGATGCACCAAGTGGGGCAGTCCAGGGGGTCAGGCCTGGATTAAGCACTAGTCAGTATTTTCATTAATGACTTTGATAATGGAGTGAAGAGTAAGCTTATAAAATTTCCAGAAGACACCAAGCTGGGAGGGGTTGCAAGCACTTTGGAGGACAGGATTAGAATTCAAAACCACCTTGACAAACTGAAGAATTGGTCTGAAATCAACAAGATGAAACTCAGTAAAGACAAGTGCAAAGTACTACATTTAGAAAGGAAAAATCAAATGCACAACTACAAAATGGGAAAAACCTTACTAGATGGTAACACCACTGAAAAGGATCTGGGGCCTAGAGTGGATTACAAATTGAATGAGAGTCAACAATGTGATGTAGTTGCAAAAAAAGGCTCATATCATGCTAGGGTGTATTAACAGGAATGTTGTATGTGAGACAATTGTCCTACTTTACTCAGCACTAGTCTGGCCTGAGCTGAATAACAGAGTCCTATTCTGGGCAACACACTTTAGGAAATATGTGGATAAACTGGAGAGTTCAGAGAAACAAAAATGATGAAAGGTTTAGGAAAAACTGAGTATGTTTAGTCTTGAAAAAAGCAGACTGACAGGGGAACCTGATAAGTCTTCAGCTTTGTTAGTGGCTGTTATAAAGAGGACTGAGATCAATTGTCCTCCATGTCTACTAAAGGTAGGAGAAGTAGTAATTGGCTTAATCTGAAGCAAGGGAGATTTAAGTTAGATATTAGAAAAAACTTTCTAACTATAAAGGTAGTTAAACTCTGGAAGAGACTTCCAAGGGAGGTTATGGAATCCTCATCACTGGAAGTTTTTCAGAACAAGATGGACAAATATCTGTCAGGGAGGGGCTAGTTTTACTTGGTCCTGCTTTGGTGCAGAGGACTGGACTTGATGGCCTCTTGAGGTCCCTTCCAGCCCTCCATTTCTATGATTCTCTCCCTCTTCCAATGCTCCATTGGAACAAAGCTGCCATGGTAGCAGAGACACACTTGCTCTCAAGCAGCCAGTATCGATTCCGTGCAGGGCTTTGAAAATCAAGAGAGCAACCTCGGATCCAATGGAAAGCCAGTGCAGAGAATGGCAACTTAGAGTGATGTCTTCTTGGTGCCCTGCATGGCTAACAAGATACATGCGTTGTTGATAGGGTTGCCAGGTGTCCAGTTTTCAGCCAGGAAGTCCTGTTGAAAGGGGACCTTGCAGTGTCCGTTCAGAGGTATTGACTGGACACCAAAAGTCTGGTTACTGCGAGTGGGGGAAGAGGCGCCGGGTCATCAACCTGCACCAGCCCCTCCTCAGTTGGGGCTGCCTCCTACCCTCATCTCGTGGGCAGGCAGGCAGCAGGCTCTGCAGCAGGCTGCAGCTCCTGTCCCAGCCCCAGAGAGGGGGGAGCCCAGCCTGGGGGGGTGAGGGGGAGAGAAGAGGGAAGGGAGGTGGAGAGGATCGAGCAATGAGGCAGGGGGAGGGGAAAGAGCAGGGAGTGACTGGGAGGGGAAGAGGAGTGGGCGGGGGGGCCTCCAGGGAGAGGTGGGGCGGGGGAGGTCTGGTTTTCAGAAATTAGAAAGTTGGCAAACCTAGTTGTGGTTTCAATTAATCATAAGGCAGTTGGTGCAAAGTGGAGGAAGACCTATGTCCCTCTCCTGAGCCTACAATCCTGTTTTACCTGCCTACCCAATTTAATGTCTAGATTTCTACACACACCTCAGGGCAGGGAGGGCAAACTGAAGTTATTTCCCTTGCTTTTTTGTAAGGATCACTTCTCTTCACTTCATAGTATGAACCCTTAAACCCTTCACTGCTCCCTGAGTATGCAAAGAACCACCATGAACGGGGCCCAGGTTTAACCCTATGATGTGTTACTTTATGTTTCCAAACTACGTGAAATTTCACGCAGTACAGGGTGCTCTACCTGCAAATTCATAGCCCATGAATATCCACTAGATGTGACACTCATATATATTATTTTGAAAGGTATGTGTAAGTGTCATTCTTGTGGTATGATCCTCCCTTCCTTTCCTCCCTATGACTGGAGTGGTATAAACGGGCCTCTTCACCTGAATGGTCCCTTGAAATATGTGTTAACTACTTATGCTAAACAATCTATTCCACTGTGTATTTAGCAGTGACACTCTCAGTTTCCCAGACCTGAAGAAGAGCGCTGCGTAAACTCAAAAGCTTGTCTCTCTCACCAACAGAAGTTGGTCCAGTAAAAGATATAACTTAGAGAATTTTTTCACTTCAAGTCCCAGAAGCAAAGACAAGGTTTTCATCTCGAGGCCAAAAGACCAAAAACATCAAGACATTTGATCACGGCCTTGGATAGACCAAGAGACTACCTACACTTGACCAGAGCTCGGTATTACCTCACCCACTTTGTCTCTCTAATAAGCTACATACACACATGCAATATATGTACCCATTTCACCACTCACTTCTACTGGTGAAAAAATGATGTAACTCCACTGATTTAAACGGAGTTACTCCTGATTTACACTGTTGTAAGAGGAAAACCAGGCCTTATATGTGCATACATTATATGGACATTCATTTAGGGATGTGTATTTTTTCTGATAAGGGAATGCCTATGCTATATGACTGACAGTGTCTTCACATCTATTCATAAAACATATCCCTTTGCCTCCCATTGTGCATACAGTGAGCTAGGCTGCACCTATTAAGCAGAGCCCACAGTTATGGAAAGTGCAGAACTACACTACCCGAAAGAGATCTGAGGCTGGGTCTACACTACAGCGGGGGTCCGACCTAAGATACGCAACTTCAGCTACGTGAATACCGTAGCTGAAGTTGCGTATTTTAGGTCGGCTTACCTGGCGGTGAGGACGCGGGAAAGTCGACCGCTGCCGCGCTGCCGCCGACTCCGCTGCCGCCTCTTGCCGAGGTGGATTTCCGGAGTCGACGGCAGAGCGATCAGGGATCGATTTTACCGCGTCTTCACTAGACGCGGTAAGTCGATCCCCGATAGACCGATTGCTACCCGCCGGATCGGCGGGTAGTGAAGACATGCCCTAAGAGGCAAAATCCTGTTTTGCAAAAGCTCCCTCAGAGATTCTCCCAGATGGTTCTTTCTGAAGGGGTGGCTTTTGCCCCTGAGAATGACGGAGGAGAGCAAGGGTCCTGGCATGACTTTTTGTGCCTGAAATGTTGTGCACCTATCCATCCAGAGAACAGAAACAATACCCTAGTCTGCGCAATCACAACTGACTACACAACTCAGCTTGCAAGTATTGATCACAGAACACTAACAGGGAGCTGATCAGAACCAATCCATAGAGCTATGAAAATTCAGGAAAAAGGTTACCAATGCATTTGGGAAAGTGGAGTCAGCTCACATGAGCAGAAAGAGGCTAAATTTATTGGCTGGATCAGGGTGACTCATTTGTTTACTTCTATATCACCTCCCATCCAAGAATCTCAAGGCACAGGCTTCACAGAATATATGTCCATGAGACACGTTTGCCTTTCTCATTGTCAATTATATACTGCTAAAGAACAGCACAGAAAATGTAATAGACCAGATACTGCTCTCAGTTATACTAATGTAAATCAATGGAATTTTTATTTACACCAGTGTAATTAACAGCAGAATCGGACCAGCTGCAAGGATGTTGTAGTAACCCTCCTGCTAGGTGGAGTCGGCAGCAACAAATGCCGGGTTAGGCAGCTAGGGGTTCCCGTTAACAATACAAAACAGAACTGGCTCGAGCTCCTACCCAGTAATCTGGGAAAATTTAACACCACCCTTGGGTGCCTCTGAGAGGCAGTATTTCCCCACACGCAAACACTGAGTCTGGGTATAACAAAAACTTTTATTAAAAGGGAAAGGGAACCAAGTATTAATTTGGAAAAACACCACAACCACATTCAAAAGCATGTGACCATAAGCAAATCCAACCTCACAGTGTGTTGGGCAGTATCCTTTGCCTCAGTTTCCCACCTGGCAGTGGGAAAGTTCAACAAATGAATGTCCCTTTAATACATCACTCTCCTCTCCCTCTACCGCATCCCACCCAGTTGGCTTTCCTTGGTTAGGGCAGACGCAGAGTTCAGAGGTGTGTTCATGGGGTTCACCTCTCACACCTGGGTTGGGGGGCATCGAGCAATGTCTCTGCTGCTGCCTCTGCAACTGGCTCACAGCTGCTGTTCCCTGCTACAGCTGCCCACTGTCCCGCTGCTCTCTGCTGGAAGTAGTAGGGAACTTCGCAGCCAGTGTCGCTTTTCATTGTTCCCACACAAGGTCTGAGGCTTAGCCTTTAGACTTGTTGAGGACAGCTCTAGGAATCACCAACTGGAAACAAGGACTCTTAACTGACTCTAATCAGTTCTATCATTAAATGCTAGAGAGGAGCAGGTCAAATGGTGTCTAGGACAAGTTAGGCGGAGTTCACACTACCAGATAAAAACACATGTCCCCACCCACTCATCTTCACCGGGATTTAGCATTCCTACTCCTTACACCATCTTACACTTGAAATTAGCAGGCAAACTGGTTGAAACTATAGTAAAGAACAGAATTATCAGTCACATAGATGAACACAATACTTAGGGAAGAGTCAACGTGACTTTTGAAATGGGAAATCATGCCTCACCAATCTGTTACAATTCTTTGAGGGGGGGGGAGGCAACAAACATGTGGAGGGGGGTGATCCACTGGATATAATATATTTGGACTTTCAGAAAGCCTTTGACAAGGTTCCTCACCAAAGGCTCTTAAGCAAAGTAAGCTGTCGTTGGGTAAGAGGGAAAGTCCTCTCATGGATCAAGAACTAGTCAAAAGGATAGAAAACAAATGATAGGAATACCTGGTCAGTTTTCACAGTGGAAAGAGGTAAATAGAGGGGTCAATCCCCCAAGGATCTGGCCTGGGACTTGTTTTGTTCAACATATTCAAAAGTGATCTGGAAAAAGGGGTAAACAGTGAGGTGGCAAAGTTTGCAGATGGATACAAAATTACTCAAGACAGTGAAGTCCAAAACTGACTGCAGAGTTACAAAAGGATCTCACAAAACTGGGTGCTTGAGCAACAAAATGGCAGATGAAATTCAATGTTGATAAATGCGAAGTAGTGCACATTGGAAAATGTAATCCAAACAATGCATACAAAATGATGGGGTCAAAATTGGCTGTTATCACTCAAGAAAGACATACTGTTTTCAGAGAACTATCTGTGAAGAGCTCATCTGCTCATTGTGAAGCAATAGGCAAAAAAGCTAACAGAGTGTAGGAACCATTAGGAAAGGGATAGATAAGACAGAAAATATAATGCCAGTATATAAATCCATGGCATGTCCACACCTTGAATACTGCATGCAGTTCTGCCTGCCCACCTCGAAGAAGATTTATTAGAATTGGAGAAAATACAGAGAAGGGCAACAAAAATGAGTAGTTGTATGGAACAGCTTCCATTTGAGATAAAAAGACGTGGACTATTCATTTTAGAAAAGAGACAACTAAGAGAGGATATAATAAAATCATGAATGGTGTGGAGAAGGTGCAGAGGGAAATGTTATTTACCACTTCACGTAACACAAGAATCAGGGGTCACCCAAAAATAGTCAGCAAGTTTAAAACAAACTAAGGAAGAACTTCTTCACAAAATGCACAGTCAACTTGTGGAACTCATTGCCAGGGAATGTTGTGAAGGTCAAAAGTATAAATGGATTAAAAAAAGAATTAGATAAGTTCCTGAAGGATACGTCCATTTAGGGCTATTAGCCAAGATGGCCAGAGATGCAACCCCATGCTCTGGCTGTCCCTGAACCTCTGACTGCCAGAAGCTGGGCCTGGACAACAGTGGATGGACCACTCAATAATTGCCCTGTTTTGTTCATTCCCTCTGAAGTATTGGCACTGGCCACTGTTGGAAGACAGGACACAGGACTAGATGGACCGCTGGTCTGACCCAGTATGGCCAGTCTTATGTTCTTAACTTCATACCCATTTACCTCACTAAGGTGGCACGGTACATATGGCAAATCAGCACAAAATTTAGCTCTGTGTGCAAGCCATTTCTTTGTATTTTCTTTTAGTGGTTTAATAGAACCAGTATGTTGTATACAGCCCAGCTGACAAACTGTCAGTCTGATCTTTTGACTGCAATTTTGTCAATCTCAACATTGTTACACATTTTAACCCTGCCTTTTTAATCTGTTGCTCTACCTCTAAATGCTGCTCCCTCTTCTCCTTCTTGTACTCTAAATCCTGATATGCTCTTCTCTTAGGATATAGTTTCATCATGGTGCAAGTCCTCTTTCTCAATTATTGTGGGGCAGATACAAGGCTAATTTTCCTTACAAGTCTGAGCATTCTTAGACTGTAACTAAATTGGTACAGATGCCTTTCATAATTTGATACTAATATGAAATATATCCTTTGCTTTTTGCTACTGGATTGTAATGAAACAGGAAAAATGAGGCATTTGCTTTATTTTGTTGCAGAGCTCATGCTTTTCTGAAGTTTGCATTGCCTAACAGTTGTGCTTTAAATATGCTATAAACAGAAAGCTATTAGTTTGGAACTGGGACATTATCTGTACATCAGCAGACTATGTGACTCCAACACCAAACAATGGAGACCATGGCGATATCATTAAGCCAAAATGGGTTGAAAATAAGACTGTCTGCTTTTTGAATGTGTGTGTTTTATATTTTTATATTATTGTGATTTGTAGCAGGGAAAGAGAGAGAGAGAAACTTCCATTTGCAATTCTAAAAATCTAAGTGGTATCTCACCTTCACAGTTTGATGCAACAACACTTGTTTCAGCAAACTCTTCAAATGCTGTTTTCTCCATACAGAGCTGAAGAATATTCTTAAAGTGCTGTTGCTAAAATTAGATGAGAGTGTGAAGTGAGAAAGCAGTGCAGGCATGAAACATATTTTTAATAGTGGAGGGAATCCTCTCTGATTCTAAACAATAAATCCTGGTTTTTAAAAGATATGTAAGCATTGCTGCATTCAGTGTTACAATGCTTAACTGATTTAGGAGCCTAAGTCTCACCGTCAAAAGGAATTTAGGCTCCTAAATCAATTATGCATTGCAACATTGAGCACAGCAGTGACTGGATACCTTTAAAAATCTGGGCCTATATCTCTAAGGCCCTGATTATTAGCTGGGGGTTCAACTGGATTGCCAGTGCTGTGGACACAATTTTGTGCCTGCAATTAAATTAAGGTGAAGAGACACAGGCACCACATTTTATATTTTTCATTTAAAAAAAAAAAAAATCAATTGTCATGGCTCAGAAAGGGGTTGTGAAGAGCTTCCCACTTCAGAGGAGGAATTCTTGCTGATTCAGCTACTCCCTTCCATAGCCTGAAATGAGGAGCAGGAGCCTCTACTGACTCAGCCATGAAATAAATACAATCTGGACCTTAAGCCTCTGTATTTTGTTTATATTACATTCAATTTACTTTCACCAACCCACACTTTCAGTTTCCAACACACCACAGGATTTTTGTATTGGCAATTTATAACTGGATCACGGAAGTTGTCGGGGATGAAGCTGCAGGTTCTGGCGGCAGGGTAGAGGACGCTGGAGCTGTTGGTCTGCAGAGAGGAGTGAGAGGCAACTTGGGACTGTAGAAGAAGCACATTAGGAGGATGTTTCTGCTAAAATGCTCTGTAGTGAAATAGTTAATGATATTGGCATTTCATCTGTCATAACCCTGCATCATTTTACACCCTGCTCACATTTTGATGGTTTTCTGAACAATAACCTGATGATACACAGCTCTCTTTATCCTTCACAACATAGGACAATGCCACTGTCACTAAGATAGTTGTGACTGGCTAACGTCACACTACAGCGGTGCAGCTGCACCGATGTAGCACTTTTAGTGTAGATTAGCCCTTAGTTAAATCTTTCCCTGGAGGATGGGAGGGTCGGAATGGAATCCACCCCAACAGCTCTGTTAGGTCTGCAGTGCCAACAGAAGAGTAGTAAAAAATGTATTTATTGTCACTAATGTAAGCATATCTGACTCTAAATATAGAACTGATCTGTTAAATGAGACTGCCAATTTTACAGTCACTTTTCAGACTACATCTACAATATAGTTTCAGCAGGTGCTACCTATGCATGCACTTATTTTGTTCAAATTTATAATCTGAATTGTCGTCAATTGGAAGAATCCACCCAGATTACAGCCTTCTCGCTCTACTCCAAGGGCATTTTCCTCTCTGTCCTCTTCAGGGACCAATCCCTCATGGTTTTGATATCAGGCTCCACCCTGTATCTGTCTTTCCCTTTAGGGTGCCTTCTTTTGTCTCTGTTCCAATAATTCTCAGGTCTTTCATTCACTGCTCTTAAGGGAACCTGATTTTGTATTATTAATTATTATTATTATTATTAATCCCCAGACATCTCTGGACCCTCTGCCTATTCACAGGCATCTCTGTCTCTGCTTTCATGGCTCTCTCTCGCTGTTTGCTAAACCTTCTCTTTATCAAGTTTTATGCAACAGTATTTTGAAAGAGAGAGGACAGGAAATCCCCATGTCCATGATTAAATTTCACATAAAATTGTGCATGTCTTATCTACTGCAACAACATATATTTCTTATCAACCACAGCTAGTATAAATCAAATGACATGAAAACTGAAGTTGTAAGCAAGAAGACTATGACACATATGTAGGACTTTTCTTTTAATATACAGAGCTTTTCTTGTTTAAAAAAAAAGGATCAAATAGTGTTCAAAACCCAAACTAATTGATTAACTTGGAACCAAGTCAGTGAAGAAGCAGCAGAGCTCTGTGATATCATGTGAGAGGCCCCAGTATTTGAGCAACATAGGCTGATGATGAATGGGTGGATCATGGCTGTGAAGCTATGCTAGCTGCGCCACTCTTACTTGACTCCTGCACAAACCCCCTGTGAACATGCATGGCTCCGGGATTCTTCGGGGAAGCGGGGGAGACTCACAGGTAAAGTACTGTGGCCCCTACTGGAGATTCAGGACTACAGTAGTGGCCATAGACCCCATGCTCCCCCTTCTATTGAAGATAGTGGGTCTTCACAAATCACTGATTATGCCCTTGCTTCTGATTGCATGCAGTGGGGAAAGCATCTTCCTGCATGAGCTCTCTGCATTCTTCCCTCCCCACTGTGCAATGGCAGCGTAGAAGTTCTGATGCTCTTAGGGACCTCCACACTAGCGGGAAGGGCATAAATTTACCCCAACTAAGCACTTCTACCATCTATTAAGCATGATTGTGCCACACAGCTGAAGGAAAGGTTATGATGATCAGCTAAAAAGAGTTTGCGTGGCAAAATATGACTCAGAACAAATAATCAAAAATCAATCACTAACTCTTTTTTAGACTCAGAGAGAGAGAGACTGGAAGGGGGAAGGAGGTAAGAAGGGAAGGCAGAGGAAAGAGACAAAGGTTAAGAGAGAAACAGGAGAGACTGAAAGAGGGACAGAGCAACAGGAAGAAAACTAGAAGGGAGGTGGAGATAGAAAGTCTATTGAGCTAGAAACAGAGCTACTTGGTCAGTTACAGGCAGGAAACACTGCTTCCTAACCCACCCCCAGCAGCACCTAGGGCAAGAGCTGTAGTGGGGAAGGTCCTAGTTATTAGAAAGTGGTAAGATCAGAGGAAAGTTGTGCACATAGTTAGTCTATGCAACCATGTGATCTCATTACTGTTGTCTTGACCTCTGTCTCCACTTCTATCCTATTTCCCACATTTACTTGCTGCACCTGTCTCAGATTGTAAACTCTTTGAGAGAGGGGTAGCGTCTTCCTTTGTGTTTGTAGAGAGCCTAATATATGGAGATATACCTATCTCCTAGAACTGGAAGGGACCCTGAAAGGTCATTGAGTCCAGCCCCCTGCCTTCACTAGCAGAACCAAATACTGATTTTGCCCCAGATCCCTAAGTGGCCCCCTCAAGGCTTGAAGTCACAACCCTGGGTTTAGTAGGCCAATGCTCAAACCACTGAGCTATCCCTTCCCCCAAAAAAGCCAGTGGCTTTTTCTGGGTTCTTAGATACTAAATATTAAAAAAAAGTTTTTCAAAGGACAATTGTCCAATTTTGCTATGATTCTGGAGCCACTAGTACCCCAGCCACCAAAGGGCTTTGGGAGCCTTCTGGTGAAGCTTAGTTCTTTAGAAATATTAACTAATTAAATATTACAACACCATGGAAGTAGAACATAAGAAACCTTTGCTCTCAGACTTGTGCTTAGTCCTAGACTATATGGCCAATCTTACTTTCAAGCTGCCCTTCCTTGTGGCAAGAGGTCATACTGGTGCATTTGCAGTCAGCTAGCTGGGAATGAACTTGTAGTGGCCCTATCATGAGCAATGTAAACCTTGGTGGCAGTACCTACTCCATGAACTAGGGACTGACCTGGGACCCGCCCCAAAAATCAAAGAACTTGTAGGCATGCATTCACAGATTCCAATGGCCAGCCCTGGGCAGCTGTATAGGAATAACCCATTGTGACAGACTGTACCCTTATATTCACCACTTTTACAAACTTTGATAAATCTTGTACAAATATGCCTTGTGAGGTATCATTTGAAAACTCATAATTTGCTGATTATTGACTTCGTAAAATGCGTGTGGCAATATTGTATGTAAAGTTATAAGACTCTACAGTATGACGTTACTAAGGCATATTCCAAATCTGAGGAAGCAGCCCTGACCAGTTCTTCAACGACAAAAGGCTAGCCAGCACCTCAGCCAGGTGTCAACATAATCAAATGAACTATCACCTGGTTAAGCGGCTGTTCTTTGGCAGGAAGAGGGGTGTGAGCGAGAAGTTTATATCTTGGCAGACAGACTTGTTCCCGCTTGAACCCCAGCTGAAGAGGATTCTCAAAGAAAGAAGGGAGAACAGAGGACACAAATCACCTCTCCCCTCATCTCTACTCACAGCATCAATAACATCTGAAAGACAAAAGGAGCATCATTGAACTGGGAGGGGGGGTCCTTGCTGAAATATCCAGCCAGATTGCTGTGAACGTATGGTGAAAGAGATCCTGTTGCTTTAAGTTCACTTAGCTTGTTAAGTGAGGTATTAGTTTGCATTTTACCTTTTATTTCTTTGTAACCAATTCTGATTTTTATGCCTCATTAATTGTAATCACTTAAAATCTATATTTCTGTAGTTATTAAAACTTGTTTTATTGTTTTATCTAAACCAGTATGTGTTTGGATTGAAGTATATGGAACCTCCATTTCAGATAACAGGGTTTGTGCACATCATTTTCTATTAATGAAATGCCGGACTTTCTTTCTTGTATTGTCCAAAAGGGTGCTGTACAGTCCAAGACGCACATTTCTGGGCACAAGTCTGGGACTGAGAATTTGCTGTTGTCACTCTGATATAATTCAGAAGTGACTGGCTAGAGCACTCATCATTCAGCTGGGAATGATTTTGCATGTTAAAGACATGGGTAGCAGGTGAACCGCGATCTCGGGAAGGCTAGCTCCCAGCCCGTCCCACCTTTTCTGCCTAAGGCTCTGCCCCTCCCGCCCTCACCCCTTCGTGGACACAGAATTCCAGCTGCAGTTGCACCAATGCCAAAGACAGAGGTAAAACAACCCCTCTACCCCTGCTCAAGATTCCTCTGCTTATGTATCCAAGGATAGCATTAGCCCTTTTGGTCACAGAGAGCTCATGATCAGCTGATTATCCATCATGATTCCCAAATCTTTTTCAGAGTCACTGTTTCCCAAGATAGAGTCCCCCATCCCATAAGTATGGCCCACCTTCTTTGTTCCTAAATATATATATATTTAACCATATTAAAACACACATTGGTAGCTTGCCCCCAGCTTACCAAGTGATTCAGATCAATCTGTATCATTGATCTGTCCTCTTTGTATTTACCACTCCCCCAATTTTGGGGGCATCTGCAAAATTTATCAGTGATGATTTTGTTTTCTTCCAGTTCACTGATAAACATGTTAAATAGTGTAGGGCCAGATTCATTTTATATTGTTCCAGGTTTTTGGTTTTTTTAATCAAAATGTCATGCAGTGTCCAGTCAAATGCATAACAGAATTCTAAGTATATTACACCAATTCTACTAGGTTTATCAACCAAACCTGTAATCTCAAAATAAAATAAAATAAAATAAAAATACATAGCAAGTTAGTTTCACAGGATCTATTTTCCAAATAGATGTTAATTGGCATTCATTGTATTTCTAATCTTGTTGTGCCACTTGATATGGAGCAGCTGACAAAGACAACAAGAATCAAACACAGTAATCTGGTGTTATTTAGCCTTCCTCAGCACCAGTGTTTCACTAACATACAACAGAGCTGGTATGACGATGGCTCTATAGATCCACAACAAACTTGGTATCATGACTTCTTCATGGAGTCCACTGAAGAACCCGAGACATGGCAGAAGTTGCTGCTATAGGAGTGTCCACATCTCCACCACTGCTCTTAACATGACATGTCCTCTCCCAGCCCCACTCATGCCCTATGAAAACTTCCTTCTCCTACAGCAAAATTATCTGTGGAGGGATGGGCCTCCAAATGATTAGGCTGGCACTTGGGGTTGGAGCACACAAGCAAAACTTGACACTTTGTGCAGAGGCATGTCCAGGTGAGGAGCAGAAGGCAGAGTGAGCTGCATTAGGAAGAGCAGTACTGCTTTCAATGTCTCTCACGTGTGCTGGGGCAGTTGTGATTGGGGCAGTAAATGCTGCTGTTATTGAACCATCTGAAATTTTTTTTTTTATAGTCTTAGGTCCTATTTGTAATGGGAGACATATTTTGGAATGTGATTATCCTGACAGTGTCCTTTTAAACACTAAGTATGTTAATGTTTATATTCACAATGTTATAATTTTGTGTAGTGCTAAACCAGGATGGAAGCTGGTTCACATGTTCTTACACGGGGCTTCTACATAAGTGACAAGTTTACCACTTTCTAGCAACATAGCTATGACTAGCAACAGAAGCCTCATTTTGAGATTAAGCTCCCACCATCTCATAGCTGCATGATGACCTAAAAATGTTTTAAGTTTGAGTTCCTTTCTACTTTTTTATGCGTTATAAAGAGAAACGGAAAGGTTTCTTGACAATATGTACTAGATATTTTTTAACAAATATAGATTAACGTCAGTTCTGGTCTCCTCTGATTGTGCTGAAGTTCATATCAGGAATCTCAGATGTTGATTAGGAGCTCTCTCTCATCCATCATTTAGAGGTTGGGGGTGTTGAATCTCTAAGACTTCCTTCCTTCCAAGTATTTATTAGGCATTGGAGTTAAATATATGCTATAACTAGGGCCCTGCCAAATTCACAGACGTGAAAAACGTGTCCCAGACTGTGAAATCTGGTCTCCCCCCCATGAAATCTGGTCTTTTGTGTGCTTTTACCCTATACTATATAGATTCCATGAGGGAGACCAATGTTTCTCAAATTGGGTGTCCTGATCCAAAAGGGAGTTGCAAAGTGGTTGCAAGGTTATTTTAGCAGGGGGGTTGCAGTATTACCACCTTTACTTCTCCGCTGCCTTCAGAGCTGGGTGGCTGGAGAGTGGCAGCTGTTGGCCGGGCACCCAGGTCTGAAGGCAGCGCCCCACCAGCAGCAGCGCAGAAGTAAAGTTGGCAATACCATACCATACCCCTTACTTCTGCACTGCTGCTGGCAGCGGCTCTGCCTTCAGAGCTGAGATCCCAGCCAGCAGCCATCGCTCTCCAGCTGCCCAGCTCTGAAGGCAGAGCCGCCGCCTCCAGCAGCAGCGCAGAAGTATGGGTAGCAGTACCGCAACCCCCCCATAAAATAACCCTGCAAACCCCCCCCCAACTCCTTTTTGGGCCAGGACCCCTACAATTATGCCATGAAAAGAAAAATCTTAAAAAAAAAAACCAAGTACCTTTACTAGCACCGTCAAACATCATGAACAAACAAGGGAGGGAAAAGCATATTTTTTTCCTTTGCCGGGCATCTTTAAGTGGATTCCACATGTACTCTTCTGGGGCCCATCTAAACTACAATTAGAATGGTCAGACTCAATTATAACAGGTCTAGGTCTTTAGCCAAATTATGGTGAAGGGCCAGACACATTATTTGTGATAGTGCCTTTAAAGGGCTTGGGCTCAGCCCCATTTGTTATTCGTCATCTGATCCCAGGAGAAGGGTTTGTACTTGTGCTGCTGGTTGGGTCAGGTAACCAGGCTTCATGTGACAGTAGTCCTGGGTTCGCTGCTGCATTGGAGAGAAGGCCAGGAAGAGTTCTCTCCAGAGAAGGCTAGAGTGGGCATGGCAGTGCTCCCCTGCTCAGATGAATCTGGGGAGTTGAGAGCTGTAGGGAGGATTCTGCTGGAAATCCAGAGGGGACCCAAGGGTCAGCAAGGAGCCAGGAAAAGACTCTCCATAGCAGCCAGAGGGAAAGGCATGGCTGGAGTAACCTGCAGTGAGGAGCAGGAGAGGAAAGCTTAAGAGGGAAGAGATTTGAGGAAATGCCAGACAGCAGGACTCTGTTTTGGAAAGAACAATTTAGCTCAGCAAGGGGCTGAAGGAACTGTGGAGGCTGGGGGGGACGGGACGACGACAGACTTGTTTTGGTTTACACTGACATTTTAACTACTCTGTTTTAGTAACAGGCCTTCCTGGAGTCCACTTTATTTGCCTTGCCTGGGTGCAGTTCTTGGGAAGACCAAAAAGGGGAAAACAAGGCTGCAGCAGCAAAGTCTTTGGCTGAATTGGGTAAGATCTTGTTATATGCCATCTACAGCAGAAATGGGAACTGTGTTGTAATGGCAGGGGGGTCAACTGCATTGTAATTGTTTCCATGCCTCAGTTTTAAATTACAGTGGAAACAGGCTCATGATGTGAGGGGATAGGCCAAAGAGAGAAGACAGGTGACAGTAAAGTAAAATGTTTGCTGGAGCAGATTGTTCTGAACACTTACAGCAGAGCAACTTAACTACAGATACAGTAAATGCACATTTCTTACTGTTTACCAGCAATAAAGACACAATTACCTGTGTTATTTGAGTGCTTTTTTCATGTTAGCCTTGAATTACTTCCCATTAGAAACACCAGCAGATTGAAATAAAGTGCATGATAAAACAAGTATGGTATTAAAACACAAGTAAAGAAAAGAAGATGCTTTTTGATTCCTTTGTATTATACAACATAAACACATATCAACTGGGAAAAGAGTAGTGCTGGACTAATAATCCTATAATGGGTAAAACTGGTACTAGCATTATCAGCTTCTGTTTTCAGATGGTTACAACTTTTCACAAATATTATTCTTTGAACTACAATTGTACATGTTTGTTCTCAGTCTAGAGAGACTCTTTAGGAAGTGAGGATAAACTTGTTTGACCTCTTTCAAAATACTAAGTTGTGGGAGGAAATGGTGATTTTCAGCATTTAGAACATTTTAAGCACTTCAGAGAGCTCAGATAACCCAAACGGCTTAGGGTGAAATCCTTCTTGCCTTACTTGTGAGCAATCCCACTGATTTCAGTATGTCCATTCCTGCGTATCATGGGATTGAGGATTTGGTCCCGCACTCCTCAGTCACCACAAATACCTTTGATGTATATGAAGAAAATTCATCTAGAAACTGATATTCATTTCCAAATTGTTTCCTGCTCATTCACATGTTCTCTCCTACCCCTTGTTGTTGGGGGTGTGCCAACAGTTTGTACATTTTTATTTAAATGTTTGCATACAAACTTAGAAAATGCACTAACACAAGTGGGATGCTCTGTGCATGCACCCACACACAGAAATACCAGTGACTGATACCCCCTTGTCTACCTACACCCTCCATGCAGCCTCACTAGTCACTCTCTCTCTCCACCTCCCTCTATCATGTTTTCTTGATTCAGTTTAAATATTGCACACGGGTGGGTGGGGAAGATGTATGAGTTCCAACTCTGCTCTCACTGAAAGTAACTGGAGTTTTGCTGTTGAATTCAATGGGAGCAGGATTTAGCCCAAAATTTAAAGCCACCAGTAATTACGTCCAGCAGAAAAGGTGTCAGATTTTCACTTTCTCCTCAACAACATGCCTTGGAAAGGATACAGGACACTTATTAGCCCTTCTTGTGAATGCTCATTTGGTCAATCACCAATATATTATCTCTGGTCCACAGAGCACTCTAGAGCAGACCATCATAATTTGACTGCTTTGGCCAGGACCTCAGCTGCTGTTGTAACTGACTGATGAATATCAGTCCCCCTCTGTGCCTGATCCACAGAAGATATGAGTTGTTAGAGCCCCCACACCCGGTGCACCCCACCTGCCCCAACTATAGCACCTTGACTCTTGGATTAAGCTGTGACAACTCATACTTATAGCTCTGGAACCCCAGTTCAATCCCTTATGGCTTGGCCAAGAGGCCATCCATCATATTGTAAGCCAGTATAGCTCCACTGAAGACAATGGAACTTTGTCTATTTATACCAACTGGCCCATTGCCACTAATGCTTGGTGATTCAGCATGTTTGTCTAATGTATTGTACAGAAAATAAATTTGTTAATATCCTTTAAGGCAAAGAAGTTCACAGATGTGGAAATAAAACACAGAGAAGTTATTCTTACTTAACTTAGTGGCTCCAATCAGAAATTGGGATCCTACAGTGCCAGGATCCTATGGGCACAAGCACGTAGTAAAAGACAGTACCTGCTCTAAGCACCCATGATATCTATCAATGAGCTCTTACACAGAGCTTCCCACTTCCACACTGTGCCCCACATTGTGTCAGAATCCTCCCCAGGGAAGGAACAGATCACATGAGACTGTATATAGGACTGGTATCATAGAGAACAAAGACAAGTGCTGCTTTTGCCATGTACACAAAACACCTGTTTAGGTAGGTGGTGAGTTACATTACTCTCCCCTAATCAGTCAGAATTTGGCCCCAAGTCATTCAGAATACCACAGTGTAGATTACTACAAAATAATGTAAACAAAGGAGCCAAGTTAAGGTTGCAGTTGGAACCATATTTTTTAATTTCCTGATATTTGTGTTTACAAAATCTCAGACACATCAGTACATTATAGGCATGTTTTTGCTATATAAACACTGGTAGGAAACTAACACATAGAATAGATTGTAATGAGATATGTGTAGGCTACTTCTATAGAAGTTAAAACTTTGCCCCTTCAGAACTTAAATTATGAGCTATTGATCTTAAAAAGGTATTGATGCAGAATGCAAATATAATGGTTGGGGGTGGGGATGTACAGCAGTTGTGCTTAAACTCCCAATTTTGCTTTAGAAAATTAGAATATGTTATTAGCAGTGTTCCCTGTACTCACCTATATT
The DNA here is from genome assembly GCF_002925995.2 of Terrapene triunguis. Taxonomy (NCBI): domain Eukaryota; kingdom Metazoa; phylum Chordata; order Testudines; family Emydidae; genus Terrapene; species Terrapene triunguis. Next base: position 40,286,997 of record NW_020664435.1, read on the forward strand.
TTGTATAGGAAAATTCCACAAATACATAGGTAACATGTGAGCTCTTGAGGGCAGGGACCATGGCTTCCTTTATGTTTGCACAGCACCTACCCCATTTTGGGCACTACTGGTAACAAATTAAATGAACAAAAACACAACAATTTTATATGAGGGAACTGAAAGGTTTAAGAACATTCACTGCACATGGAAACATTTTACATATGATGATAAATAATGCAATAATTTGATTCCCCATGTGCTGCAGCAGTTGCATCACACTACTGATAGAATAATATTGGAAGATGCCTCACCTTAAAACCAGCCGTATGCAGTTTCTCCGGTTCAGCCCTTTAATCTCAATGTAATTCATTCAATTGTTACATACAGTTACAGTACTTAAATGCATCCAGCCTGAAGAGCAGAGACAAGTTAGTTACAATGAATGAAGCTCAGGTGGTGGTAAGTCCCACTCCAAACTAATTTTGAATTCTAAAGGCTCTTTTTAAGGGCTAATGATGGGAGCTCAAGGCATTTCTTCAGGTTAATTACTGGTTGGGGGAGATGATGGCCCATGGTTTTGCCTTGGGGTATTAACCCCTGCAGGTCACTTTATCCCCACAGGAAATGCACTGAGTCAAGTTCATTGTTGCTATTATAACCTTTTAAATCTTACAACGGTTTAAACTTAAATGTTTATATATAGTTTCCATCCCCATGTTTGTAGTGCTTGTGGATAGCTTTTGCCAGTGCCTGTATATTGCCCCAAAGAGAGATGTAAAAACAACTTCTCTTATTAGGTTGAATGCCAAAGATGCAATAAAAAATAAATTTATTTGTTTACAGGGAAGCATTTAAGGTTCTTCTTAGTAATGTACTGAAAAAATAAGAAAAATAAAACTATATAAAATGAGTTAGTGAAATTTGGGGTGTATCCCGGTGTATCATTTAACTAGCCCTCCTCAAAATCTCCAGGCCAGCCTTGTGCAGAGTAGTGGACCCAGGGAAATCATGAAGGCTAGTGGGAGGTTGCAAAATAATAGTTTTGCAAGCTTCCCAAAAATGTGAAGGCCAGCTCTAGTTCTGATTCAGATCCAAAACTGGTCTTTCCCTAATTTCAGGGGTGTTACAGTTTTGGTTTGGACCCATCTCTACTCACTATTATTCTTTGTCTCAACTAGTTTTGAATTTAAAAAAAATATGTAAAAACCCAAATTCTCCCATCCCTGGCTCTAAGCAACTTGACAAGTCATCAAACATAGCACTAGACTAGAAATCAGAAGAAAAACCTCAGATTCCACTTGACGCAAAAGCCATACATTACACTGAAATAAAATCAAAGCTACACATCTTTAAAAAGTTTCAAGTGGTACAAAATGCAACAGGCCATCTCATCTGTTTAGCCACATGGGTTACCATAGACACATCACCCCACTGCTCCTCTCTCTGTCTTGAGATTCAAAGCAATTTGCACATGGTCAGTAGAGACTACGATTTTAGCAGCTAAATACCTCCCAAGATTCTGGCTGCATTGGGCATGCTTCAGCTCAGGGCTGAGCAGGACTTTCCCTGCAATGGCTGCTCTGGGCTGCTGCAAGCTATGTTGGGTCCAGGTCTGGGCACCTGAAGTGTGAATAGGGAGACTCTCTCCTGTGCTCTCAGTGATCCCTTGCTGGATCCATGCAGAGTGGAGGAGGAAGGTGCCTAATTCAAATGCAGAGGGGACAAGAGCCAGACTTGCAGATGATCCAAGAGGAGTAGCAAGGGAGACTGGGGCTGGGAGCTGGTGAGGGAAACAGTGAGCTAGCAGGTGGGGGAAGAGGACACAGACTGGATGAGCAGCTGGGGCAGGAATGGAAGTCACTGAGGATGGTGAACCTGGGCAGGAAGGCCAGGGAGACAGATTGGATGAGGAGCTACACAGGGGTGGGACTGGGACTGGGAGTCAAGGACTTGCTGAACAAGAAGACTGGCAGGAGAGGCTTGAGGAGTGGAGCCTGACTGGCTAGGTGGGGAGAATGGACTGGGACAAGGAGCCAGGGGAGCTACGACTAGTACAGGGACAGGCTGTAGAGGATGGGGTAGAAGAGTCCATGCCCACTAGAGCACATGTAACCTTATTTCACCATCCTTCTCCCAGTGCTTAAAATACAACTCCTATTGAAAAGGACATGCAGCCCCAGAATTCAGTCATTGAGGATTTTCAGCAAGGATTGATGCAGTAGTGAACTCTTGTTTCAAGGTTTCAAAGGCCCGTTGGCAAACTGCACCCCATCTGCTCTCAAGTGGTTGTTTTCCATTCCATGTACTCTCTTTAGGACTACCAGCAAGAAGAGAATTCAAAGATTTTGTAATAACAGAGTCTCTCTCTACAAATCTTAGGTAGTAATCAGCAAATCCCAAGACTCTACAAAGTTCTGAAGGTAGTTGGAACAGGCCAAATTATGATAGTATCGGTTCTCTCTATCTGGACAAATCCCATCTTGAGATGTGCTATGACCCACATGTTTCACTGAAGGCTAAAGTGAAGTATACACTTTGAAAGTGCAAGTTTTAAACTATATTCCTGAAGTCTTTTCAAAATTTCTAGGAGACACTCATCATATGTTTCTAGGGTGGCTGAAAAGATGATTGAATCATCCAAGAATTCTACAACTTCTGTGATATTCATACCAGCCATAACACATTCCATCATTTGCTGGAAGATAGCTAGAGCATTATAGTCAAGCCTTGCCCTTGCGGCATCATTTTGAAATGCCAATTACCCAACAGTGTAGTGAAGACCGTCTTCAGACAATCACTGGACTCTACTGGAACTTGATAGTATCCACTCTTTAGATCCAATACAGACAACAATTTAGATCCTACCAGCAAGGCAAAGGTATCTTCTACCTGGGTAACCGATAAGCATCCTTTCAAATAACACGTTCAGTTTTCTATAATCCACCACCATTTTAAGGGCTCACCTTCTTACACACCAGCACCACATGTGATGCATATGGACTACATTTCCTCAATCACTCTCACTACCACCAACGAGCATAGGGACATTGTAAGAGTTTCAGGTTGAGCTCACTAAAGTCTAGATTATGAACAGCAAAAGCTTTACAAGCTTCTTTACTGATAGTCTTAGCAGTCTTTTTCCTCTCAGCAGCACTGAGGCAATCCTTCAAAGTCAAGTCGCAATAGAACAGTCTCTTTCTTAGTCACAACTTCTGAAACTTGGGTTGGCACCAACTTTATCCATTGAACTGCTTGCCCCTTCACAATGAGAGTGAGAGACATCCTTCCTCAATAAGTTTTTGACTTGCGCCCCTGTTCTAATACTGGAGCCAGTGACTTTAACAAATTGAGACAGAATTGCTAGCCAACTGCAACACCTGGATCTTCTAGCATTACGGCAATTTCCAATTTGTTCACTGCAAATTTCAGAATTCTGGGCACTGTTCTGGATGTGCCAGGTGGAGTTGTCACAGAATTTCTTCTTCTCAGGATCACCTCAGCTTCTTCTTCAGCTTCTTACTGTAATGACTGAAGGAAAATTAACTAAGCTTCAGCCCACTCACTTGATAGTGAAATCCTACTTAAGAAATCAGGACCTCATTTCTTCTTACAGTCTTCTACAAAATATTTCAGCTCATTTGTGCCTATGAGCGCTGACACATGCTGATTCATATGTTGGTCTAGACAAACCAAGACTAGTATCTCATATTGTTTGTTAATCCCACAGATGACCTTTGGGAATCATATCTTCAAGGATATATATCCCAGGAATCATGTGTCCTCAAGTTCATTCTATCTGAAGTATATTGCCAATAGACTAACTTTTGATAAGATAAATGCTCATAATAGAAAGTTTTACATACTGGTTCTCAAGTACCCTGTGTATCTATTACAGCAGGTATTCTTTGCTCCATCTAGGTAAACATAACCACGACAAACAGGTCCTACTAACTGCTGAATGACCTCACTGACACCCATTTGGGTAGCATCTGTCTCCTGAACCCATTGAATAACAGCTTTGCTCTGAGAGTTGTTAATTTCTTTTCTTTCTGGCTGCTGATATACTAGGTTGGTTAGGAGAATTCTCACAATCATTTTGAAAATGTCCTATTTTCCCACAGTTTAAAAGACAAAGGCTTTCTTTTGGTACATTTTAATATTGCTTGTTTATTAAAATTCTTTGGGCTTTTGGGCAGTGAACAGACTATATGGAGCAGAAGTTTCAGAACTTGGCTTGATCATCTGCAGTCCCACCAATCACTGCTCCATTTGCAGGTATTTCTCCTTCCAACCTATTTCAGTGGCTTCTTCACTGGCTCTGGAAGTATTTTCAGATGCCCTTATCAATTGAAAAGTACTCCTACTCAATGGCCTTCCTTCTTCTTCTATTTCTTATTGAAGTTCTCTCTTTTGTTTAAACAGAGTGCTCCCTTTCAAAAGATCTCACCTCAAAAAGGAGTGTGGCATAAGAGACCTTTGTCTGCCACTAGCATTAATCCTTTTGAAAAGAGTGTATTTAATAAGGACTCATGCAAACCACCACAGAAAAATTGATCTTGTATATAAGAGTCCAATACTGTATCTTTTACCTCACCAGCCTCCAAAACTTCTTGGGATAACGTGTGTAATCTATTCAGGTACACAGCCAGTAGTTCTCTAGTATGTTGGTGCAACTCAGAAATTGAGCCTTAAGCTCAGCTGCATTTATGGCACTTCTGTATACCATTTCCAAAATATAAAAGCATTCTCCAGTGGTTGCCTTGCTATCAGCTCCCAAGGCCACCTTCAGTGCTGGGGGTAATACATTTTCAATAACCTTTCTTCTTTTAACTTTGTCAGAAGTCTCACTGTCTTCCATCAGCTCTTTGGCTTGTGCTTGCCAGGTGAGATAATCAACTTCTCCACTGGGTCTGAGTGAATTACCCGAAAAACATTTCAGTTTAAATTTTCAATCAGTCACAGTTTCATTGACAGATTTCAGTGCTGTGTTCTTATGAATGATGTTGCATCTTGAGAGGGAGACTCACAGCAGAAGTAGAGATTCCTATTGGATCTTGGTCCATAACAGGTGTAGCATCTGTTAACCATCTAGTCTGTCTATCATCCAGAAGTGTAACCAAAGGCTGTCTCTCAGTCTCAAGTCCTCTATCAGACTAGACAGCATATCCCTGATCCCTACACTGAGATACTGTGGACACAGCACCAGTGGATATAAATGGTAAAACTGCATAATGAAGAGGAGTTGCATCCCATCTCTGCTCTAGCTACTGCACTATACAGTTTCTCACTGTGTGTATCATAGAAACCGGGACTTTGAATTCACAAAGAATCATATCTTGTTCTCCCTTCACCTTCCTCATATTGGTCACATAAGAGGGTTGTTAGAACCTTTGGTTAACTTCTGCTTTACTCAGCAAAGGCAAGGGAAACCTCCCTGACCAAAATGTTCTTACAGGGATCTAACCCAAATTGTGTACAAGTTCCATTATCTTAATAGTAACAATGTACAAATTCAACAACAATGTTCAGTAACACTGAATTATTTTGTAATTGAATGGTGCAATACTCCTCAGAAAGAAATCACAAGCAATTCTCAAATCCCGCTCTACTTGGGTGCCAATTTTTAACTTTTTGGTGGGCTGGAGTTTACTTCATCACCACTCTTCTAGTCTTAAATACAACTCCTATAGAAAAGCACGGGGAGACCCAAAATTCAGTCATTGAAGATTTTCAGCAATGATTGTACAGGGTCAGCCTCCCTACAATCAAATCCAAAAAGTACAAAAGGAATTAACTTAATTACTTCATTACCAATTTTATTAAGTTTTATAATAAAAATATATCTTAATTTCTACTAAATAACAAAGGCTACTTCATAATGCACATAGATTATTTTCAGCTATACACAAATATAAACAAAACATTAAATCTAGAACTGATCAGTCCCCACAGAAACAGTGAGAAATAAGTCGGAGTCCCAAAAGCTTAAGTTGAGTTCACCTGAGTCTCAGTGAAAATCTTTAGTTCATCAACTCTATGCAGTCTATTGAGTACAATGCACTGCAACAGTATCTTCCCCTCTCCTGCTTGCAGAGATCCAGGCAGATTCTCTGACCTTCTCTGCTGTACTGTGGAATCACTCAATTAGCTAGTCAGCCAACTAATTAACCTACCAATCAGTAATACGTATATACATGAAAAACCCTGTTACAAGAAAAATACAAATCTGAGAATAGCACAATATAGAGGACTCTTCCTCATCATCACCACATTTAAATAAGAAAAGAGTTGGTGAACCATACTGGTTAAGAGAATTTAAATAAAACAGGTTGGCTAAAACCAAACATTCAAGGTATACAATTAAAACAAAAAAATATTTTTCCCTCCTAATTTCCCCTTTCCCTAACTAACCCTTCCCTGCGTTCCAAGTAAACACTAGCACTAACCTACTACAAGATGCTTCAGAGTTAGGAGCCTGCTTCTGCTCCTGTCTTGTGGCTAAGCTTCTCCCAGCCCACCCATATAGGTCACATGTCCTTTTGTAAAGCTGCTGGCCTGACTACTTGCCCTCAGTGGTCTACACTAACCCCCCAATTTGAACTAAGATACGCAACTTCAGCTACGTGAATAACGTAGCTGAAGTCGACGTGCCTTAGTTTGAACTTACCGCGGTCCAGACGCGGCAGGCAGGCTCCCCCGTCGACTCCGCGTACTGCTCTCGCCGAGCAGGATTACCGGAGTCGACGGCGAGCACTTCTGGGTTCGATTTATCGCGTCCAGACAAGACGCGATAAATCGAACCCGGAAGTTCGATTGCCAGCTGCCAAACTACCGCGTAAGTGTAGCCAAGCCCACATGAGTCCAGCTACAGGGAACCTATTGAGCATGCCAAGACCACCACACCCAATTCCAAATATTTCTGGGAGTGGCATGCTAATTGTGTATCTGCCTAGCAACACTGACCCAGACACAACTCATTCTTCTCCCCTTCGCCTCTCTAGATTGCTTAGAGAGATATCGCCCTATTAGGCATGTGGTTTACACACATTCCCTTCCAGAGGGAAGGAATTGGAATGGAACCCAAGATTCCTTAGTATCATCATTCCTCTGCTGTCAGCAATTAGCTGTGAAATCCCCTGGCAGGCCAGGTGGAGGGTCTAGGGCTCCTCACAGTTGCCTTGGATTCCTGGACACATAGGCACCGACTCTGTGGGTGCTCCGAGGCTGGAGCACCCACGGGGAAAAATTAGCAGGTGTTCCGCACCCACCGGCAGCCAAGCTTCCCCCTCCTCACCTCTTTCCCCCCCCCCAGCGCAGCGTGTCCTCACTCCTTCCCCTCCCTCCCAACGCTTCCCACCCCCCACCGCCTAACAGCTGTTTGGCGGCACTTAGGACTTTCCGGGAGGGAGAGGGAGCGGGTATGCGGTGCGCTCAACGGAGGAAGCGGAGAAGAGGCAGGGCAGGGGCAGGGACTTGGGGGAAGGGGGTGGAATGGGGGCAGGAAGAGGACGTGGCTGGGGTGGGAAAACGCGGGGTGTGGCGGGGACTTTGGGGAAGGGGTGAAATGGGAGTGGTGTGAGGGTGGTGCAGGGGCAGGGCCAGAGGCGGGGGGGCGGGTCGACCACCCACCTGGCAGAGGGAAAGTCGATGCCTATGCCTGGGTGGCTCTTACTATGGCCTGACTCCAGCTTCCAGCCTGGCCGGGGGGCAGGGCCTCATGGCGGGTGGGGGCTAAGGCATAACTCAGCCCCCCCGAAACTGGGAAGAGGCTGGTGTTGCACCTGAGCCTGGGCAGGTGTGGAGTGGCGCCATAGGGAATCCAGGACAAATGCTGTCCAGGAATCATTCAGCCTGTGACCGGGACTTGAACTCTGTATTTCAGCATTGTCCCACCCAATTCAGGATGGGTGGTCACCCTAGTTGTGACAACTAGGGTGACAATTGTCTCATAGGCATGGTTTAACTGCTATATTTGGGGAGAATGGCACACATGCATGCATGCATGCATGCGTGTGCTGAAGCCAGTTCCCCTGGCTCTCTTCCCCAACCTGGAATGGTACCTGGGCTGCCAGTGCTGAGGGGAGGATGGGGGAGCACCAGATGCTGCTGCTGCTGCTGAGGGGATGCTGCATGCTGGGCTCCTGCTCTCCCCACCCCCACATTCCACTATCCCCTTCTCTTCCCCATCCCCTCCCCCTTCCTCTCCCCACTGTCCCCTGCCCCATCCCTTCCCCCTTTCTCTCCCTACTGCTCCTGCCCCAACCCTCTCCTCCCACCCCCACATCTCCCTCCCTTTGCCCCATTCCCTTCTCTTCCCCCTTCCCTATACCATCCCCCTTCCTTCACCATTGCCTCTTCCCCCACCCCACCTCCATTCCCCCATTTCCCTTGCCCCACCCAAGCCCCCTTGCCCTGCCCCACCGCAGCCACTGACTATTGTACAGAAAACAGGATGGTGGCCATGCAGGGCGCCCAGAACACAAAGAAGGGGAAGACAACTGGCACTAGGACCCAGAAGGTGGCATCCAGCTACAGAGTCAGTGAGACAGAGCAGCCACCTTTCCTCAACTGCAGAAAGGGGTGTGTGTGTGCCCCTGTGTGTCCCGCTGCCTAACCTCTGTTTGGGGAGGCAATGACGCCCCTGCTCCCCCAAAACTATGCCCATGTATTGTCTGCAGGAACCCAGCCTCATTTGTTGAGGAAGTTGAAGGTCTGTCTGTAGTGAATCAAGCAGGCAATTGCAAAAATATAAATCATGGCCTCATGGTTAAGACAGTTGCATGCTGCCCTGGAGAATTGGATTCTATGGTTGCCTCCACCACAGAATTCCTATGTGCGGCTAGTCAAGTTACTTACACTAAACTTTTCATTGGTGGTCACTAATTCTGTGCTTCATTGTCTGGGTGCTCAACTTTAGACCCTGGGGTCAGATTTGTAGAAGCACCACATCCTCACAGCTGCAACTGAGGTCTCTGGAACCCATGTTTTGATCACATACTGTGCTATATAATGTTAAGTACTCTGTTTTTTCTCCTCTCCCTAATCAGGTCATGCATGTCTCAAATTGAGCACCAAAATTAGTGGTTACTTTTGATCTTAATCTCTGTGCCTCAGATCCCCATCTATAAAAATTAGGACAATACTACCCCCACACCTCACGGCAATATTGTGAATATTAGTTCAGGTTTGAGAAGCACTCATATTATAGTGATGAGCTCCGCAGAAAACCCCATGAGGAAATTACCAATTCTGTCTCCAGAGAAGGATTTGAATAGTGTGCAATAAGGCCTGGGGCCACACATTGAACAAGGAGAAAACAAAATACTGAATAGCTTCTTATTCAGTGAGCCCCACCTATCCTATGCACTGATGGAGGCAGGTGTCCTGTGGGAAAAAAATAGTATGTGATCATGTAATTAAAGACTATATCATAATACATATGCACAAGGAAGACCAATTAAGAATGCACAGACAAAATGAGTTCTGATATTTCCCAACTTATAAGTGGATGACTTTGCAGCCTTAATATCCTTATAATGTAGTTTTTGGGGTACAACACACACACTCAATAATACAATTTAAATATATGGTAATAAATCAAAGTAAATATAATTATAGTAGCTCTCACCTAATGGAAAGGTTTTTGTTTCACCATTAATTAACTAAGAAGGATTTGCAAATGCTCAATATAAAACTTTGGCATCAAAATTTAATAAAGTACTGTAATAAGATGCTAATCATCTTATGAGATTAAGTAGCTAGGTTTTAGATCATGATATGATGGCTGGGTGTACAAATGCTGATGCCGATTGCTCTCTAATTAAACCCTAAACCAACATTAAAATAATGTCAAGGGCCTGATTTAAACCCAAAAGAAAAAACCCAACAAATATGCTGATGCCTTCCTTATTCATGTTACCGTGAGAACAGGCCCAACACATGAGTGAAGGGCAATCTTTCACCATAAATCTTACCCTACATCAAGTCATAGCCCAGTTTAAAGGCAGATTTTTAAAGGAAAACTCCAGCAATTTAATGAGCAGAAGGTTCCAATGTAACAACCAGCCAGAAACGTGCAGGGCTATGTTCTGCCTGTGCACACATGGGAGAGGCTGGGAGCCAGCCTGCACTTGTGCTTCTGTGTAGTGCGATGCCGGAATCTCCCTTTATGTTCTGTCAGCAGGTTGGGAATAGGGATGTTAAACACAGTGGCACTAAAAACCCCAAAGGTAGGAAAGTGAGGCAATTCAGGTACCAAGGGATAGAGTCCATTCCCCACTCTGATTCCTATATGCCACTCTGGTTGCACATAGGAACTGCAATGGGTTGAGGGAGAATTCCCTCAATGCAGACTCAGCACAGGGCCCTGTAAGCAACTCCATGCTGCCCTTCAGTAAAAGCTCCATTATAGAAAGCAAAGGTGGGGCTTGGATTGGAAGGGGGGGGTCTATAGCACATGGCACTATGGGAATAGTGGGCTGCCCTAACTTACATCAGGACTGTTTTGGCTCTGGTATAGTCCACAAACCAAAGGTGCAAAGGCAGCATAAAGCCTCTCCCCTCCTCCTGTTTCCCATGCATTTTAAAGCTCATTATCTTTATTATTTAATTTGTCTGTTCAAAATACCATTCAAAGCAATTGTATTGTATTATGTTGTTGAGTAATGGTCAAATTCTGCTCTTCATGCTTATATATAAATAATCACCACAATTAAATTGTGCTCCCCGCTTCTGGTTGTTTTATCCATTTTTTGCCTCTCATCTTATTCTTAGCTTGTCAGTTCTTTGGGGCAGGGACAGTCGTTGCATTTATAACTGGCATCAGGGACTCTGAATCCTGAAACCTAAAGGCCCCAGCAATACAAAATATATTTTATTTTAACATAAAAGCATTGTTTTCTAACTGGATTATGCTTAGGAGAAGCTCTATTATACAGAAGTAGATCAATCCAAGTGGAACAAGCAAATTTGTTCTAAAGGCCAGAAGTGCTTACACCAGAATGCAGATTGATCACATCACCGGAGAGCTTGCTCTATTGCTACAAACAGCTGGAGAAATGTATGGAAAGATCTGCTTATAAGGGTCTGAGTAATATTGATGCACTCTGTCCAGACACTCACCTTGGAGATAATAAGCCTACATTACAGTGAGCATCTTGCCCAATAGGCAGAATATGAGGAAGGATATAAGTAGGTTTGGAAGGATTAGATGTTTATTGGTAAATATCGATTTCACCAAACATACAAACCAATGAAAAAAAATATTTCCATCAATCATATCAAAATGTACAGATAGGCAAAGAAAGAAAAATACTGCTTGAGTATTTAGAGTCAAAATTCAGTGATTTAGACGTTTGAATTAGGCTTGTTACAAGTGGACTAGCAAACAAATAATAAAAACAGGTATGACTTGTTGATGTTATGTTTACTTTACATATCGTGACATGTGATATCAACAATTTGCGTTTTAATGGTTTATAAAGCTTTAGATTTTTGAATCCCAACATCTATCATTAAACAATTGTCTGACCCTCCCCACATAATTTCACATGACTGAAATTTTAAATAGATAAAAAGCTAAAACAAATTGCTTAAAATAATCATTATCCATCAAAATCATTAAAAGAAAAAACCAACAGATTCTACCAAGTTAGATGTATACATTTGTTGGATGAAAACACATTTTTCTGTGTTCTTTGTGGATAACAAATATGATCAAACTGATGCTCTTTGGAAATAAAAAGATGTCAACTAAAAAAATGAACCAACAAAATATTATGAAACTTTGAAGCTCTTCCTTAGGGACAAATAAGCCCCCTGAGGGAATCTGCATCCTGCTCAAGCTCCACAGGCCTGGTGGGCCTGATGCCAAACATATTTGTGGGCCCCCATAGGGGCAATGGGGCATGGCATGGGGAGGTTGGTCCCTGGAGCGACCCGGGGGCAATGGGGCACGGTACAGCGGGGGCGGCCCTGCTCTTCCAAGCCCAGCGCAAGGGCATTGTTTACAAACCGGCAGCTGCCAGATGCACATTGGCCCACCTGGCCCTGTGCTGCCAGCATGCCCCTTCCCCTCAGGGGAGGGCCTGCACCCCCCCCACCACCCATCGCCCCCCCCCACAATCCCCTATGGCCAGAGCACCCCCACTCAGAGACCCCTATACCCAGAGACCCCACCACAGACTCCCCTACCACTACTGCACAGCAGCCTGCACATCACCCCCGCCCAGCACCCCCTACTCAGACCCCCCCCACAGCTCAACACACACCGACCTCCCCCACCCCCCACTTCCCAGTGTCCCCTGCTCCTTCATTGCTCAGCTCCCCCTCCCCGCAACACACTCCAGAGACCCACTCCCGTGCACCCTGCTAGCTTCAATCACCGCCCCACTAGGAGGTGACCATGTCTGCCAGGCTGAGTTGGCAGCATGGCCAGGGCTTGTCCTGGGGTGGGGATTGCTCCGGCCTCTCGGGAGAGGTGCGATGAGCTAGGTCGGAGTGGGAGCGGGACCTGCCTGGACTGGGCTCCCTCAGGACCCACTTGCCTGGTGGGGCCTGGCCAAACCCCCCGTGCTGCCCTCTCCTCCCCACTGGCTGAGACCAGCCTGGCCTCTGCACTGGTCCCAGGCACCTTGGCTCCAGGATGACAGGGGGCCCCCCGCAGGTGGCAGGCAGCATAGACTGCTTGGAGCTTGAGCTGCGCTTGGGAGTGGGGTAGACCCCGGGATGCAACCCCCGAGAACCTGCCTGGCTGCACCCAGGGGCGGCATCAGTACAGCAAGTGAGGGCGGCAGTCAGGCAGCCTTCAGTGGCCTGCCTGTGGGAGGTCCGCTGGCAATTCGGTGGCGGGTACGCCGAAGGCGCGGGACCGGCAGATCACCCCCAGAAACACTGCCGAATCTGCGTGACCAGCGGACTGCCCGCAGGCGTGCCGCCAAAGGCCGCCTGACTGCCGTGCTTGGGGTGGCGAAAAAACATAGATTCACCCCTGGCTGCGTCCACTGGCCCCGTGGCCAGAAGCCCTACCCAGCCCGCATGGCAGAGCCCGGCTGCTGGGCAGCGAGCTCCCTACAGGTGAGTGGGACCTTCTGTCTGAGAGCCGCTCAAACAGCAAGGCCTGGCTGCTGGACTGCCCCGGGTGAGGGGCCAGACCCGGCTGTGTGGATGGGTTAGATGGGTCCATAATGGACCTCTTCCCAGTGGGGGCCTGGTGCCATTGTGAACCCGGTACTGCCTACATGCCACTTTGGAGGAGGAATTTGGGGGCAGGTTGATCCATGACTATGTGAATCCATTCGCCATACTTGCCCAGAGGAGAAACACAAAGGCCACTGCAGCCTTGAATCTGCACTAGTGGCTACAGAGTTGTTCTGTGGCCTGGGTAGAAGGAGTCCTGCTTCTTAGCTGTCAGTGGAGTTCCCTGTTGATTGCACAGGGCACGATTTGGCTTTTAGGACCCTGCCAAGCATGGCAAAAAGAACAGCAGAGTCAGACTATGATTAGCTTGTCTGGGAGCTGACAAGAATATTGTTACATTTTACTATGCGCTATAAACTTATGTTTATAAAACAATATCTTACAGCATCCTATGGTAGGGTGATCAGACAGCAAGTGTGAAAAATCGGGACGGGGGTGGGGAGTAATAGGCACCTATAGAAGAAAATGCCCCAAATATTGGGATTGTCCCTATAAAATAGGGACATCTGGTCACCCTATCCTAGGGATGTTGGTAGGTTTCTTTCCCTGAATTTTGTAATTAGAGAAAGGGAAGGGTTAGAAGTGGAAGGAGGAGAGAAAACAAGGGATACTATTTTCTAATATATCTTGCTACCTGATATTAAGTTTTTATTACACTTGTTACTGGGTTGTACCAGTTATCTATACTTCGTCGCCTTCCCAAAAAAGTGGTGTTCAGATCCATGATACTATATGAGAAACCACAAGTGCTAGAACTAGGGGTCCTAAGGTGCTACTGCACCCCCTGGCTTGAAGTGGTTTCCATTATATACAGGATTTAGAGTTTGGCTCTCAGCACCCCCACTATACAATTTGTCCCAGCATCCCTATGAGAAACAGATAGTTTTTAATTATTATTTGTATTTTGGTAGCTCTTAGGGGCCTCAGTCAAAGACCAAGGTCTCACTGTGCTATGTGCAGCCACGAAGAGCTTAATAGATTGTAAGACAAAAGATGGATCGATACAGAGCCTGGGAAGCACAAGTTAACAATGAGACAATACCATATAGCCTAAGCAGCAGCCCCAGCCTACGGGCAGGGCCGGCTCTGGCTTTTTGGCCGCCCCAAGCAAAAACAAAAAAACAAAACAAAAAAAAACGGGGCAGCCAGAACGGCAAAGCGAGCAGGAGGACCGGCTTGGGGGGGGGAGGGGAGCGGGCAGGAGAGAGAGAGAAGGGGGCGGCCAGGGCTACAGCAGGGGCGCTGCCACGCGGCCCCTCCCGCCGCGCCACCTCCTGCCGCGAGGGCTCCGCTCCGGTCGGCAGGAAGGGAAGGAAGAGGACTGCCCTGCAGGGCACTCTGGTTCTCCACGCCGCCGCCCCCTACAGGGCGGCCGGAGCGGAACAAAACAAACAAACAAAAAAAAGCGGCCGTGCCGCCCTAGGATTGGGCAGAATGCCACCTCGAACAATCTGCCGCCCCAAGCACCAGCTTGCTCAGCTGGTGCCTGGAGCCGGCCCTGCCTACCGGATGTCCAATCATTAGCAAGGTTTTTGTAGGTATCATGGCAGAGGAGAGTTTAAGGAGTGATTTGAAGGAGGACAATGAGATGGCTTTGCAGATGTTTATGGGTAGGGAGCTCCTCTCACGTATGCAGAGGAGATAACATATAAGAGGGTGTTAAGGTGCTTGTCTGAAAGCTTAACAAATGAGCAATGAAGGCTGGCATCATTGGCAAGGCAGAGGTAGACAACTAAACAGCCTGTGAAAGATGACAAATAGGGCAGGGACATGCTTTTAAGGTCCTTTGAGGCAAAGATGAGTTGTTTGCACTTGTTGCAGTGGAGAACAGGGAGCCAGTGGGGGATACAATGAGAGGGGTAATAGACCTTTAAGCCAGGGAGGTGATCTTTGCAGCAGCATTTTCCATCTGCAAAAGTAGGACGAGATGTGGGGATGCAAAGTTCCATGAGAGGGTAAGGGTCACGATGGGACACTTGCCTGACAATAAATCATGGCCTTATGTAAGGCCCCCTAGTGGTTATATAAGATGAGGCCTTATGTAAGGCCCCCTAGTGGTTATATAAGATGAGGCCTTATGTAAGGAACATCTGAACCAATCGGTGTGGGGCTATACATGTGATGAACACATGATTCTCCTTCTTGTCCAATCGGTAGATGTGTAATTATAGCCTAATTGTGTTATGTAATGTTAAGAAAGACTATAAAAGAAAGCTTGTAATAAACAGAGTTGGAGTTCAGCAAGAAAGACTATAAGAGAAAGCTTGTAATAAAGAGTCAGCTTGGTTCAGCTTGCAACCACATTGGTCGTGTGCTTTATCTGCTCCCCACAAATGGTGACCCCGACGTGATTCCGCATGGAACCCCACAACGAGATTACATTTGTCAAGGCAGGAAAGAAGTTGCAGGAGCTAAGCTGCAAGACTCTTGAGCTGTGGCAAGAGATTTAGCTGCGGGTGGTAAGAAGAAGTCAGATCTTGGAGATTTGATGTAGGAAGAAGCAGCAGTAGATGTGGCCTTCAAGGTGAGGATCATATTACTGGTGCTGATATAATAAATAAATAAAAAATGATTGAGGGGAAAAGAAATCGAGTTGCTTGGTTGATATCTTGTGAACTAGGTTTCAGACCTGAATTAATTTTTCCAGCCAATTGACAAAAACTCGAAAACTCTAGTAGAAGATTAACTCTAGTTAAGTTTAACAGCATCATTCCAATCAATAGGAAATGCATTTATGTAATGTAATACCAATGCTGTTTCAAAAAGTGCTGAGAATCAATAATTTGTGATGAAAATCAATTCCATAATTATTGACTCAGACACCATTTAAGTTACTTCCCAAAATGTTTACAAATTGGGTAAGATGCTGGAAAATAATGAAACATCAATTCCAATCTTGGCTTTTTTAAACTGTGAAACTGTACAATAAAAATGGCAGCAGAATATGGTTTAGTTGTATTTATAGATGGTTGAAATTTTCCAAAATACCAGTTTTCAATTAATGTAATCACCTACTGGATTTTCAACAACAAAAAACTACCTTCTTCCTGGCAATTTTTCATCACGCTACAAAGCTGGTTGAAGTTTTCAGAATTTTGAATTTACAACAAACATCTTCATTGAGAATTTTATTTTCTGTGTATTCATCTTTCTCCCTTCCCACTCTTTGATGAAAATTTCTGGATGTATTAACCAACTCTAGTTAGATTTATCATAAAACCTGGCATACTGGGTGGGCAATAGTAATCTTTAGGATTTTAAAGGAAACATGATCTAATACATACTCCAGAAAGGTATTTTTCTGGGTGGTTCACTCTCTCATACCAGCAAATCTGTGATATGAGTGGTGGGTTAGAATTTTAGGATGAGGGTTTTTTATTATTATTGTTTGCTTGCATGATAGAGAAAATAAAAGTTCATTTTATCATTTTGCATTTTAAAATGAAAATGATTGGTCTACTGAGAAAAACGTAGTAGTTTAGTCTCTGTCCTTTGGCTAGATATTGCTGCAGCAAGAGGATTCAGATTTCACCACACACATTGCTCTAATGATAGGGTACTGCAGACTAGACCCAGTGGCAAGAAAGTGCTACTCAGGCCCTTACTCAATCTGACATACATAATCTAGGCTATTATTCTTTCAAGAGTAAGATTATATACTAAATTAGCCTGATTCTCCACTCTGTTATGCTGGTATTATGCCATTTTAACTCTTTTGAAGTAAAGAGAGTTACACCAGAGTAAAGAGGTGGAGAATCCAACCCAACATTTTTGGCTTCTTCCATTTAATATTGAGTTTGTCCAGCACATAAATCCAGACCACATTCAAGAAAACAATCCCTAATACCGATCTCCTCTCCAGCAGGACATTTTTACTAAAAGTCAATTTAATTAACAAATATTTGCCATATTTAAAAAAAAAAAAGTATTTGAGATAAATAATCACCAAATATATTGTAGTAAGACCATCCATCACTCCTGTGCCCTCCCCACTCCTCCCACCACCCCGCAGTGTCTAATACCTCCAGTAAAGTTCTTGGGCCAGATGCTCAGATGGTGAAAATCAGTATAGCTGCATTTAAGTCAGTGGATATATAAGTCAGTGGATATAGGCCAACTTAGACTAGATCCTGGCCTGGTGTTTCTTCTTTTAGAAGTTATAAACAATGCCTGTGTACACAATGAACAATAGTTCAGACAAAGCAGCAATAGCTAAGCATGTACATGAAAGTGCTGGACCAAAAAGCCAATTTAAATTAAACATTTGTACATGCCAGCTATGTTACCTGAGGTCAGTCTAAAATAGCCCCAGATATATTTACTCCATAAATATTTTCTATGGTCATTAGAAGGTATCTTATAATCAAAATAGTTACCCTGTTTGCTTTGCTCACATGAGCAGTCCCATAGATCTGACTCAAGAAGACACTTTAGCACGTGGTAAAGACATTGTTGTCCCTAAATGGTGCTTCCAGATGATCTGTAGTTCTGTCAACCTTATTTTTTTTAAGACGAATATGGCAGTGTTATAGTCACATTTACAAAGCTGTATTGAAGTTTGTATCAGCATTTTTATTCTTAAACAGTGAGGACCTTGAGAACAGAATATCTTAAAACAGTAATTTACTATGTAATATGACCTAAGTATACACTGTACCTATAGGTACAACTTAATATTATAGATCATCCAACAATGTGAAAATGTCACTGCATTCATTTTAAATACCTATTTGTAATACTGTATTAGATCATGTTTAGCTCACGGCAATATTTCCATAACTTATGAAATTATTAATTCTCATTAAATTCTAATGTTCCATGCTGAAAAGAGCAGAGCTAATTAACTGCTCCTTTCACCTACATTAAGATATTAGTTACTCATGATGAGACCCGTAAATGTTTCTACTTTGTTAGGCCAATGGAAGTTTTATGTACTGATATGGAAAGAACAACATAACCCCCCCAGAAAAGTGTTGGTAAAATAGGAAGACACAGGCCTGGGCTACACTAGCGGGGGCGGGGGGGGGGGGGGGGGGGGGGGGGGGTTCGAACTAAGATACGCAGCTTCAGCTACGCTGTTCACGTAGCTGAAGTCGAAGTATCTTAGTTCGACTTAACTGGCCGTCCTCACGGCAGCGAGTTGACCGCCGCGGCTCCCCCATCGACTCCGCTTACTCCTCCTGCCGAGGTGGAGTACGGGCATCGATTTGGGGATCGATTTATCGCGTCTAGACGAGACACAATAAATCGATCCCCGATACATTGAACACTACCTGCCGATCCGGCGGGTAGTATAGACGTACCCACAGTTTTTCACTCCTTACTCAGGCAAACCTCCCATTGATTTGAATAGCTAGGATAAAAATTAGTAAGGGATATAAACCCTCACGCTCAGGACATAACCCCAGGCAGCTGGTGACTGGCTTAAGAAGAAACTTCCCTCGTGAGAAGGTTATTCCAGAATTGTCCATTATTAGGTTTTAACAACTTCCTCTGAAGCATCTGGTATTTGCCATTGTTTGAGATATGCTACTGAGACAGTTTTTGTATTGGCTTTGAGACATATTCTGGGGTCGGGACAAACACTCACCCTGGTTGTAAAAAGCAGGAGAAGCTCATGCTGGTGTGGAGCACCAGCCACAAAGCCTCACGCCACTTAATTCCCAGTTTGGGGGTTTGCCAGTAGAGCAGCTGTGCAGGGGAACTTTGGCACCCCTGCACGCCACAAGGGGAATCCATATGCAGGCCCCGCATTAGGCAATAAAGAGGGGGGTGGTTCAGGGAGACTGGTGGCTGAGAGGAACAGGTAAACTTTTACAATTGGCAAATAACAGTAGGCTCCTCCCAAGAATAAGGATGGCTCAAGTGATTAGAGAGCCAGCCTGTTACTTGGGAGATGTAGGTTCAAGTTCCTTCTGTGACCCAGTTTTCCTATGTGACTGTGGGCTACTCATTTAACTTCTGTGCCTTGGTTCTCCATCCATAAAAAAAGGATAGTAGTATTTGTCAGCCTCACAGGTGGATTGTGAGGATAAATATGTAAAGATTGTGAGGTGCTTGAATACTATGGTAATGGGGACATATAATGTATGTAAGGCCTGTAAGGTAGAAGAGCCTGTCCTGTAGCCCTTCACCTTGGCCTAAAGTGGAGAGAGATTTCATCTTCTTGCACTTCACCCACATAAAGCCCCATTACTCTGTTTTATGTGGGTGAAATGAATTTTACCCTCAGCAACTAGAAGTGTTTGCAAAATAAGGTAGGCTTAAGGTTTTACTGTAAATTGCCAATTTTAAAAGGTTACATGATCATCTCAGCAATCAAAAATAGTGTCTGCTTGAAAATCATCAAGGCTATGAGAACTGAATTCCCTGTTATGCACTAACAATAGGTAAAATTGCTTCTGCAGCTCCCAGTACAAGTGAGACCAGCTGTGACATCAATTTATCACCAGTGGAAATGAACAAGAAAAAACTGGTCATCAAATCTGCAGAGAAAAGCTCATTGATTTAAATACCAAGCAAAACTCAGTTAGTCTCACTGAGTAGAGCCTGAGCAAGTAATGCCAAAACATTTGTTTGCAGATACCAGATCCTAAGTTCATACGTGTAAGAATTTGTTAATATTTGTGAAGAGCTTGTGCGTTCTTCCATTTATATTTACTACAACTTCTCCTCTGACCAACCACAACTAAGCCACACAACACACATGCCAAATATTTGCAGTCAATGCATACAGTAATTTTTTAAAAATTAAATAAATCTGATTACTTAATCAATTTGTGAATCTTGTGATCTGATTGTGGATTCTCCATTAATGAAATCCATTAATTCCATGGCTAAATTCACTAAATAAATTATTCACTCAGATCCATTACACAGGCACTCTTCAAAATTTGATTTAGTAACTGCTGAAGCTTTTTAGGATAAAAAGTATTCGGTGACAAGAATTAAACAAGCAAGCTGTATTTTTAACCTTTGAACTTTCAGTATTACTCGCAAAGTAAAATCTCAGTTTGAGCAGGTCCTGGAACATATGAATTTTCTTGAATCCATCCATTGATGTGTTGGAGAATTATTTATCATAAGTAGGATTTTACTGCTAGATGGAACACACACAAAGACACAAATTGAGAGAACGAGAGATAGAATGAGAGAGAGAGAACGAGTATTTCCATTAGTTATGAGCAAACCTCAGGAAATTGAGAGTTCATGTTTGGTTCAGAATCTCGGATGCTTATCCAAACAATCTGAACCTCCTGATATTGCAGATCAGAGCTGGAAATCTCACAAGAGTGCTTTTTCATGAGCTCGCCAGTGCTCCTAGATCTGGCTGGAAATCTCCCAGCAAGAGCCTTTCTTGAAGTATTTCATCATTTCCAGTCACAGCCGGAAAACAGAAATTAAGTTTTTAAGAACTATCCAAACATTCCAGCACATTAAAACAGGTTCTGTTCACTTCTTGTTCTAAAATTTGTTGCAACAGCAGCAGAGAGATTCTGCTTTATCTTTTCTTTTGGTGCATATATGTTGCACACAGGCCATATTGGACAGCTACAGAAATGCATCTAATTCATCTATTAGTTTTATCTTAACTAGGAGACTGTTTAAAATGTACTTTTAATGTACTCATTAAACAAAATGCAGGGGAGGGGAGGTCAGTGATACTAGCAATTCAGTTCTGGGCTCAGATTGCCTGCTGGTGGAAGCATCCATGAGTGAGGAAACCGCACAGTTTGGATTCACTCAGAGATCAGCAAGGCAGCAGGGAACATTTAAAAGACACATCCATTGAAATCACATTAACTGAAGTCACACTGGACTCTTGTATGCAGGCAGCCACCAGTCAGAGCCACTTCCCTGGGGCATCTTGCCTGTGATTTAATTGGCATTCATCACACAAGCAGCATACAACTTCCATCAGTCATGTAGCCCCCTAGGGTATGTCTACACTGCAATTAAACACTCGTGGCTGGCCTGTGTCAGCTGACTCAGGCT
This sequence comes from Terrapene triunguis, assembly GCF_002925995.2. Classification (NCBI taxonomy): domain Eukaryota; kingdom Metazoa; phylum Chordata; order Testudines; family Emydidae; genus Terrapene; species Terrapene triunguis. The sequence continues at coordinate 40,308,168 of NW_020664435.1, forward strand.
CATGGGGCTCGGGCTACGGGGCTGTTTAATTGTAGATGTTCAGGCTTGGGCACCACAATTAAACAGTCCTATTAAACAGGCCTGAGCCCTGCAAGCCCGAGTCAGCTGACACGGGCCAGCCACAGGTGTTTAATTACAGTGTAGACATACCCCTAGAGACTCAGGCCATTTATTGTGAGGTTCCAAAACAGAGCTTCCCACAGCATAAGTTTTTAAAACATTCACTAGTATTTGTTCTATGCAACCACATGGCCAATGGACAGCATTTCTTTTCATCTTTTAAAAATTTAGTTTTCCAAAGTGGGGCATGCATCCGCCATAGGTGTAGAGAATGGTTAAATCGTAGCTCTAATCTTCCTCCAGAACCTATTGGTAGGCTTAAACTGGGTCAGAACATTTCAAGGTAAAGCCAGTCGTTGTGTACTGCCACTACAGGACAGCATGCCAATCACACAGTTAGTAAATGGTGTGGCGCCAATTTCTTGAAAAGTTCCAAAACTAGAGTTTCAGGAACAGATCAAAATAACCCCATCACTAAATCTCTCATAGTGGGTGCTATGTTCACAATTGCCATCTCTTCCAATTGCCTTTCTTTCACATGCAGTTCTACTCTGCAAGCCTGAAAGTTACATAAGCCAGCTACTTCACAAAGCTCAAAGCTCCCCACCTACCCCTCCCCACTGCACCTTTCCAGGAAGAATGCTGAAACAGATTTTACAATACAAGTTATTGCTGTTAGCCAGCAGAATAGATCAGCTGGAAGAAAACAGTCAGCAAGGTTCTCTCCTCCAGGGTTAGTGTTTAAATAAAGTTATTTTACTTGTTTATACTTACTAAATCCCGACATTGGGGTTCATTCAACCCAGTCCTATCTTATGCCTCCTAGGTGTAGAGCCCAACTTTCTGCAAAGGCCTGTCCTTTCCCTGTTACTCTTAAACAGCCACTCTTAAAGCCCTTCCCCTGTGTCCAAGAAGAGGGGAAAGTTGGGCTGAAGTTACCTTCTCATTCACCAGGCACCATTTAGTGCTCCTTTGACCCTTCCGCAATCAGATATGCTATGCTAAAAAAGAAAAAGATGGGTTTCCAGAAACAGAATAGTGGTATTTTTTTAAAATGTGCCTTATTACACTACAGGTACAGTAAACAGTAGGGCTGTCAAGTGATTAAAAAAAGTTAATTGCACAATTAATCACGCTGTTAAACAATAACAATACCATTTATTTAAATATTTTGGATTTTTTCTACATTTTCAAATATATTGATTTCAATTCCAACACAGAATACAAAGTGTACAGTGCTCACTTTATATTTATTTCTGATTACAAATATTTGCACTGTAAAAAACAAAAGAAACAGTATTTTTCAATTCACCTAATACAAGTACTGCAGTGCAATCTCTTTATCATAAAAGTTAAACTTACAAATGTAGAATTATGTACAAAAAACCTGCGTTCAAAAATAAAACAATGTAAAACTTTAGCGCCTACAAGTCCACTCAGTCCTACTTCTTGTTCAGCCAATCACTCAAACAAGTTTGTTTACATTTGCAGAAGATTATGCTGCCTGCTTCTTGTTTACATCACCTGAAAATGAGAACAGACATTCGGATGGCACTGGTGTAGCTGGAGTCACAAGATATTTACATGCCAGATGCGCTAAAGATTCATATGTCCCTTCATGCTTCAATCACCATTCCAGAGGACATGCGTCCTTGCTGATGACGGGTTCTGCTCGATAACAATCCAAAGCAGTACGGACCGATGCATGTTCATTTTCATCCTCTGAGTCAGATGCCACCAGCAGAAGGTTGATTTTCTTTTTTAGTGGTTCGGGTTCTGTAGTTTCTGCATTGGAGTGTTATTATTTTAAGACTTCTGAAAGCCTGCTCCACACCTCATCCCTCTCAGATTTTGGAAGGCACCTCAGATTCTGAAATCTTGGGTTGAGTGCTGTAGCTATCTTTAGAAATTTCATATTGGTACCTTCTTTGCATTTTGTCAAATTTGCAATGACAGTGTTCTTAAAACAAAGAACATGTGCTGGGTCATCATCTGAGACTGCTATAACATAAAATATATGGCAGAATGCAGGTAAAACAGAGCAAGAGCCATACAATTCTCCCCCAAGGAGTTCAGTCACAAATTTAATTCATGCATTTTTGTTTTAATGAGCGTCATCAGCATGAAAGCATGTCCTGGAACGATGGCCAAAGCATGAAGAGGCATATGAATCTTTAGCGCATCTGGCATGTAAATATCTTGTGATGCCAGCTACAAAGAATGCCAGTTCTCACTCTCAGGTGACATTATAATTAATAAGTGGGCAGCATTATCTCCCATAAATGTAAACAAACTTGTTTCTCTTAGTGATTGGTTGAACAAGAAGTAGGACTGAGTGGACTTGTAGGCTCTAAAATTTTACATTGTTTTGGTTTTGACTGCAGTTATGTAACAAAAAAACCTACATTTGTAAAGTATCAGGGGGTAGCCGTGTTAGTCTGTATCTACAAAAACAACAAGGAGTCTGGTGGCACCTTAAAGACTAACCGATTTATTTGGGCATAAGCTTTCGTGGGTAAAAACCTCCCTTCTTCAGATGCATAGAGTAAAAGTTACAGATGCAGGCATTATATACTGACACATGGAGAGCAGGGAGTTACTTCGCAAGTGGAGAACCAGTGTTGACAGGGCCAGTTCAATCAGGGTGGATGTAGTCCACTCCCAATAATAGATGAGGAGGTGTCAATTCCAGGAGAGGAAAAGCTGCTTCTGTAATGAGCCAGCCACTCCCAGTCTCTATTCAAGCCCAGATTAATGGTGTTAAATTTGCAAATGAATTTTAATTCTGCTAAAAGAACAGGAGTACTTGTGGCACCTTAGAGACTAACAAATTTGTTAGTCTCTAAGGTGCCACAAGTACTCCTGTTCTTTTTGCGGATACAGACTAACACGGCTGCTACTCTGAAACCTTTAATTCTGCTGTTTCTCTTTGAAGTCTGTTTCTGAAGTTTTTTTGTTCAATGATAGTGACTTTTAAATCTGTAATAGAATGACCAGGGAGATTGAAGTGTTCACTTACTGGCTTATGTATGTTACCATTCCTGATGTCCGATTTGTGTCCATTTATTCTTTTGTGGAGGGACTGTCCGGTTTGGCCAATGTACATGTTGCACTTTCATGATAAAGAGATTTCACTACAGTACTTGTATGAGGTGAACTGAAAAATACTATTTCTTTTGTTTTTCATTTTTACAGTGCAAATATTTGTAATAAAAATAATATAAAGTGAGCACTGTACACTTTGTAGTCTGTGTTGTAATTGAAATTGATATATTTGAAAATGTAGAAAAACATACAAAAATATTTAACAAATTTTAATTGGGATGCTATTGTTTAACTGTGTAATTAATTGCGATTAATTTTTTTAACTGTGATTAATTATTTTGAGTTAATTGTGTCAGTTAACTGTGATTAATTGACAGCCCTAGTAAATAGTATATAACAGCAGCAGGGAAATACGCAGTCCTCATCTCCATTTCTGTCTGCAATAAAAGTTTTGTTGAGACGCTGGTGAGCTGTGGTCGGAAGATTTGTTGTGCTTTTGAAGACAGCCAGAACTACAGAACAGTTCCCTTACAGCTGCAGATGCCTATACAATATGCCAGCCCAGGAAGAATCCACATGAACTACAAGAACAGGGGTAATCAAGCACAGAACATATTTGGTGTGTCCCACAGTTGTGCTACAGATGCTATAGCAGCCCTAATAAATCCCATATGATGGACTGTCCTTTGCAGGCATTATTGGTTCATGCCATCATTTCATCTAAACAAAGAGTTCACAAGCACTCTATCAGTCTATAAAACAACGTAGGCCCAATAAAATGCAAAAGCATCATATGAACATAGGGTTTTGAAAGCAGGTAGTGATTCACTCACTACTGTGACAGATATAGGCAACCCAACGTAGCAACCCTCTGTCATGCACCAGGATATATTTTTCACAGCCACTAAGAACAATATAGCCCCCTGAACTTTTTTTAAATGTAGAATATTCAAAGAAATCACAGATCTGGAGCCAATAACAAAGTGAACTTTAAGAAGTTCAGGTTTGGGATACAACAAAATGTGCTGGCCCAATAATAGCTTCAGAAATCCAACATCATAAACAACACCTGGAGGTATCCGTTTCATTCTGGTCATCACTTGTCTGTAATTCCAGGAAAAGCAGCACTTATGGAGTTTCAGGTTGGCCTAGAGACAAAAGCATCATCCATGCAGTCCTGCCTCTAGCAATAATTACCAGAGCAAGATTTCCAATACCAGCTCCAAACATAAGGCCCTTGCTCTGAGTGTCCGAGAACTTGTCAGTCACTAGATAAAACTGGAGGAGAAAAGTATCCTCTCGAAATGAGATGACAAACACACTCAGCAATATCCATTATTCACTAACGTACCTGGCAGCCTCCTAGTGGTTTTTAAGAAAGGATACCAGAATTTGTATAGCCATTGTGTATGTTTTGCATCAGCCAGCTCTCACCAGCCTGATCATTAGAAATTATATGCATGTAGCTGACAGCACAGCCCTGCATTGTGAGCTAATTGTGTGCTCAACCCTAGGAACTCATTGCCACAAGATATTACTGGAGATTGGAAGTACTCAAGAAAGGATTGATGTATATGGATAATAAAATTTTGGCCACAGTTACACTAGCTCAGATAAAACCTATGTGGTATCATGGTTCAGGACCTAAGCCAATTACCTGTAGAGAACAGGACAAAGCCTCTCCTTTAAGCACATCATTGTATAATTGCCTTGGGGGAGGGGGGCAGTTACAGTTCCCTCTGAAGCTGCTGCTGGAGAGAAGATACCATGCTAAAAGGACCATTGGTCAAATCTCATGTGGCAAGTCCTGTGTTCTTTTTGGGGTTTGCAATTTGAAGCTGGTATTTTATAAATCACAAGAGGGAAAGGAAAAAAGGAAAATCCACAACACAATGTCAACTGGTCCTATTCTTAGTTCCTTTCCCAATTCCATCCCCACCCCTTCCCTTCCTGCTTTTCCCCAGACATACAATGCACTTTTCTCAATCCCACATTCTCCTCAGCTTCCAAATAGCAGTCTCCAGTCCTTCAAAGGAAATACTGAAATCCCACTTAGACCATAGCCCCTACAGACAGAGCCCATATATTGCTTCAAATATATGGGGAATTATAGACAGTACACTCAAAAAAAATTTCAATTCAGCTCACACATGCCAGAAAAATAATTTCAAACAATCTTTACATCAAGGGCAGATTCTTTACAGAAATTCTACATAAACAAACACCCCAAATGAGGAAACCTGGTGAAACACCTTCTGGTTCACTATTACCTTTACATTTCCTACTGTAAAGATTTCAAAATAAGCCACCAGTCTCTTAAAGCTTTTTAATTAATGGACGGACCAAATCCATAAAGTCAATAATTATACTTGGCTGTTTATAGTACATACAATATCCAATAGCATACAGAAAACAGCAACACAATCCTTATATGAATCAGATCTAAAACTCTGTGTGTCACATTATATATAAAAAACCCTCTAGCTTGAAGACGCTGAGTCCTACACAGGCATTGGGGTGGAGAGGGTTTATACACTTCCCCCTGCCTTTGAGTACCTGTGTAGGGCTGGACACAACTGAGTTGTAAGGAGGGAGAGGAATTGTTAATCTCTAGTATGCTACAAGGGAGTGAAAATATAAATAATGGGAAAGTTCAGGAAAGAAAAATGTAGGCTGAATATAAAAAAAAACTAGGGCTGTCAAGCGATTAAAAAAATTAATCGTGATTAATCGCACTGTTAAACAATAATAGAATACCATTTATGTAAATATTTTTGGATGTTTTCTACATTTTCAAATATATTGATTTCAGTTCCAACACAGAATGCAAAGTGTACAGTGCTCACTTTATATTTATTTCGGATTACAAATATTTGCACTGTAAAAAAACAAAAGAAACAGCATTTTTCAATTCACCTAATACAAGTACTGTAGTGCAATCTCTTTATCATGAAAATTGAACATACAAATGTAGAATTATGTACAAAAAATAACTGCATTCCAAAAAAAAAAAAAAAACAATGTAAAACTTTGAGCCTACAAGTCCACTCAGTCCTATTTCTTCTTCAGTCAATTGCTCAGACAAGCAAGTTTGTTTACATTTGCAGGAGATAATGCTGCCCGCTTCTTGTTTACAATATCACCTGAAAATGAGAACAGGCATTCGCATGGCACTGTTGTAGCTGGCGTCGCAAGATATTTACATGCCAGATGAGCTAAAGATTCATATGTCCCTTCATGCTTCAACCACCATTCCAGAGGACATGCATCCATACTGATGATGGGTTCTACTCGATAACAATCCAAAGCAGTGCGGACCAACACATGTTCATTTTCATCCTCTGAGTCAGATGCCACCAGCAGAAGGTTGATTTTCTTTTTTGGTGGTGTGGGTTCTGTAGTTTCTGCATTGGAGTGTTGCTCTTTTAAGACTTCTGAAAGCATGCTCCACACCTCATCCCTCTCAAATTTTGGAAGGCACTTCAGATTCTTAAATCTTGGGTTGAGTGCTGTAGGTATCTTTAGAAATCTCACATTGATACCTTCTTTGCGATTTGTCAAATCTACAATGAAAGTGTTCTTAAAATGAACAATATGTTCTGAGACATCATCCAAGACTACTATGACATGAAATATATGGCAGAATGCTGTTAAAACAGCCGAGAAATACAGTTCTCCCCCAAGGAGTTCAGTCACAAATTTAATTAATGCATTTTTTTTAACTAGTCTAATCAGCATGGAAGCATGTCCTCTGGCATCATGGCCAAAGCACAAAGAGGCATAAAAATGTTTAGCACAGGGGTTGGCAACCTTCGGCACGCAGCCCATCAGGGTAATCCGCTGGTGGGCCACAAGACATTTTGTTTATGTTGACCATCCGCAGGCACGGCCCCCTGAGTCTCCAAGTGGCCGCGATTCACCTTTCCCAGTCAATGGAAACTGCAGGAAGTGGCGCAGGCCGCAGGGATGTGCTGGCCGCTGCTTCCTGCAGCTCCCATTGGCCGGGAACGGTGAATCGCCGTCACTGGGAGCTGCAGAGGGCCGTGCCTGCGGACAGCCAATGTAAACAAAATGTCTCGTGGCACACCAGCAGATTACCCTGATGGGCCGCGTCCGAAGGTTGCCGACCCCCTCTTTAGCATATCTGGCACGTAAATACCTGCAATGCTGGCTACAACAGTGTCATGCGAATGCCTGTTCTCACTCTCAGGTGACATTATAATTAAGAAGTAGTCAGCATTATCTCCAGTAAATGTAAACAAACTTGTTTCTCTTAGCGATTGGCTGAACAAGAAGTAGGATTGAGTGGACTTGTAGGCTCTAAAGTTTTACATTGTTTTGGTTTTGACTGCAGTTATGTAACAAAAAACCTACATTTGTAAGTTGCACTTTCACGATAAAGAGATTTCACTACTTGTATGAGGTGAATTGAAAAATACTATTTCTTTTGTTTTTCATTTTTACAGTGCAAATATTTGTAACAAAAATAAATATAAAGTGAGCACTGTACACTTTGTATTCTGTGTTGTAATTGAAATTGATATATTTGAAAATGTAGAAAAACATACAAAAATAGTTAATAAATTTCAATTGGGATTCTATTGTTTAACAGTGTGATTAACCGCAATAAATTTTTTTAATCTTGATTCATTTTTTTGAGTTAATCGCGTGAGTTAACTGAGATTAATCAACAGCCCAAAAATAACCCCAACCCATAATGTTTCATTCTAGAAACCTGATCCAAGGTCCGCTGTAGTCAATAGGAGTTTTACCAGAATTTTGGATCAAACCCTTTCAAATCTGTGGAATAGTTGCCCAAGGAAATTGGTGAAATCCTCATTGTCTAATTGTAAACATCTAAGCAAAGTACTGGAGTCTGACTCCAAATAACCCTTTTAACCCACACATTAGAAGATTAAAAGTAATTAATGGGTATTTTAAATATCAGGCTTTTCCACCAACATAACCCACAACATTCCTACCAGTCCAATGAACTGGATCTCCCGAAAGAGAGCTGTTCCTCAAGATGTCCTTCTAGGGTGGTGCTCTCTTGTCTTTGGCTGTTGCTCTACTCTCATCTGTAGACATCTCTTATATGCCTGATTCTGTCATATCATTGGATGAAGTCACTCAAACTCAAACACCTCACCTCAGCGATATCACCACTTAAAGGTTTGCTGTGGTCATGGCAGGCCGCTGCAAGCCCCACAGCCCTCATAATAAGGGAATTTAGTGTTTTTATTTTTAAGTAGCAAATGTAATAAGTTGAATAAGCTACCCTGATACCAGATAACTCCTCGTCCCTTGCTATGCATTGATCAGGTCTTGTGAAGGGCAAAAAGTATTTATCGTTGTTAAATACAGAAAGGAAGAGGAAAGAAACATTTACAGGATGGCACTAAAGCCAGAGGTGAGTGGAACTAGAAGTTAGTGAAAAGCATTGGTCCCTCAGCAAGGCTCTTCCATTCCTAAGCCTCAGGTTCATGGGGAATAGGAGATGAAAGTAGGCATGAAATATGATTGTTGCGCACATTTCTTTTTAGTACAAAATTAAATTTGTATGCAAATGACATTCAGCCCTCAGATTCCTGGCAAGAGGCCAGTGCTCAAAGATTGTGCATCACTGAAACTGACAGCCCTGGAAACTGAAATGCTCAGATCAAATACAGTGCTAGCAGTGACAAGCAAGCTTCCTCACATGTCCCTCCTGCTCCCCCCCCCCGCCTCCCATAAGAGACTGGTGTTTCGCTTGAACTATCAGATATAAAGAAGGAAACTGAATACTTTGTGGTCCCGCAACAGTTCACCTCAACTCTACATTTTCAGGGCTAGATATTCAAAAGTCCCTCCGTACCTTTGGCAGTTAAGTGGCCAGATTGACAAAAATGCTCCGTACCCAAAAGCTCCCATTGTTGACCGGCTGAGAGCCAGCACCATGACCAGCCAATTTTCCAGGGACCACCAGCAAAAGTTTCATGGACCATGGTTGACAACCATCATTGATCACTTAAGTCATGCTTTGACACAGGTTTGGGCAAGGCATTTAAATTCTGGGCCTCAGTTTCCCCATCTGCAAAATGAAGATGATACCTGCCTGACAAGAGATTTCTGAAGCTAAATTAGTTAACAATTACAAGACCCACTGAGCTCCCTGGATAGAAGTTATTATATAAATAGCAGATATATGTTATTATTAAAACAAAGTAATTTACCACTAAAATGTATAGCTTTTGTATCTGATTATGCTTCCCCTGAAGTCAATGGCCAACTTCATAGAAACAGGATTACGCCCTTACTTATACCTTTCGTTTTTGAATCAGACAGCTAGGCCACTTGCCATTTGTCCCCATAAACATTTGTTTATTGAAATAAGTATATAAGGAGTATCATCCACATTCCTGTTAATGCTACCACAACATCAATTTTACAAACATAAGCCCTGATCCTGCTGATACTTCCACGTGTGCTTAACTTTACACAGGTGAGTAGTCCCACTGAAATCAATGGGACTACACACATGAGTAAGTTAAGCATGTCAGTATATATCAAAGTTGACAACCCAGCATGCCTCCTCCTGGCTCACTGTGGTATTGCAGCACCCTTGCCTCAGTTTCCCCCATTGTCCTTTGGCCTGCTCCAGCCATAAGAATGTCCTGGCCCTCCAGCCAAACCTCTTAACAGAGTCCTGCCTCTACCAGGGTCACAAATTCCTTTACTAAAGTCTAACAGAAATTTATACAAAACCAAACCTTCAGCCCAACTGGCAGCCACCTACCTTATCGTAGGCATACCTCTACTGCTCTATAATGTCCTGTCTAGCCACAGGTTTCTGTGCCTCAATCAAAGCCCAGAGGCTGGCACACTCCTCCCCTCACTCAGGGTTCAGGCAAGCCCTGTAGAGCGTCACCTCTTACCTCATCTCTTTTACATCCTTCTCAGCCTTTTCCAGAGAGAAGAAACACTCCACCTCTTCTCCCCCTAAGTTTTCTTCCTCCAATTTCCCTCAGTCAGCATTTTTCTTGGACAGGTGAGGGTGGGAGGAGAGGGGCAAGCCAGCTAACCTCCTAGCTGGGCTTTATCTCTAATCAGGCCTGGGCCACCCTCTAGGTGCAAGCACACTGGTCAATTGGCCTCTCAGGTGACATGTAGGGAATACACGCCGTCACAGAGTATTTGTAGCATTTCAGCCACAGGGACCAATTTTGCAAGCAATTACTACAAAAGAGTAGATTTTTTTAAATTAGATTCTCCCCTCCCCCACCCCCCCAAAAAAGTCTGGCCCTTTTTTAAAACAGAAATGTTCATAAAACCATTTAAATTTTCTTGAAATGTTCCACTTTTCAATACAATGTTTTTATCCTTTTCATTCTTGTTTATCAGTTTTCATTTCCTATTCTCCGTTTCAATTTTTGGGTTTCCTTTTCTATTGCCAATTGTGAATGATCAGCTTACTCATATGGTGGGATATTTAAAAATTTAAAAATTGTCAATTTCAACACGGAAAAAGTTGTGTTTTGAAAATAAAATATGAGATTTTAAAAATGGAGAAAAATTTGAAACACAAAAAGTGGGTCTATTTTGAAACTGAACATATTGAAATAATCTGCAGTTTGAAATTTTCACAAAAATGTTTTTAATTTCTCAACCAGCTCCACTTACTACTAATCAAATTGCTTATTACAGTGATTTCAATGGAGCCACTTATTAGTAAGCATCTTGTTCAGTATTCAGTGTTTTTAGACTGAGGCCCATGGACAGTACAATGAAATTAATAGTGTATTTTAGAACATTGTGTCTAGCCAAGGCTTCCAATTTAAAACAACAACAACAAAAAACAACAACAAAATGCTGGTTATTATTTATTTCTCAGTCAACCCAGTTCTTCACTGATGGGTCATTATGAAGCTTCTGAAGCCCACTCAGGTACCATTGGGACCTTTTCAGATTTTTATCCCTGGGTGATACCTAAAACTGCTCAAGAAAAAAGGACATGTGGGAATTTCTCTTTGTGGAGATTGCAATTTTTTTAACAGTTAAATAAATTCATTATAAATCTGAGTAACAGTTACATCAGATGCAGTTAGTATAAAGTTCTCTCTCCCATTGTGCCTATGAACTGAAAGGGCTCAGATTTGTAGATATTAAATTTTTGCATTTTGAAGACAAAACTGGGAACTGAGTTACTGGAAGGATTTAAATTTATTTGATTTAAAAAGGTCATCTATGAAATTAACACCATTTTTACCTTCCCTCTTCATGAAATCTGACTTGCCATCAAAATGAAATAAACAGGGATTCCTATAAAACGGCTTCAGGGGATCACTCTGGCATGTCACTGTGCTTTTAATGTTGTTTCAAATGCTTAGAGAGTGCCTCAGCCAAGCACAAGGCACTATGGCAAGTTTTAAATTGAACCCAGACAAAAGTGTGTCTAAAGTGAAATTAAATGAGATAATTTGTATCAGTAGCTTAAGGGCAAAAGTCCTGATAAGAACATGTAATTAACAATAAATAAATAAATAAAAACTACCATTAAAAAAATCAGGAATTTCAAAAATAAGAATAAAATTACAGGAAAAACCCTAACACATGAAAGTATGCAAATCCATATTTTACTAGACTTTATTTCAGAAAGGATAAAGGTAAATTATATAAACGTATTATTTAAAATGTTCTTTTGACAATCATACCTGAGTCCAAGATAAAAAATTATTTGCTAATATTTTCATGTATTTATATTCAAATGAATGAATTAAAACCTGCGGAGGGGGGAAGGATAGCTCAGTGGTTTGAGCATTGGCCTGCTAATCCCAGTGTTGTAAGCTCAATCCTTGAGGGGGGATCTGGGGAAAAAATCAGTACTTGGTCCTGCTAGTGAAAGCAGGGGACTGGACTTGATGACCGTTATTTTCACTCACATTTTTATTTCATTCATATTTGCAGGAACTCAGATAGCAGAATGATGACTGCAGTGTAGATAAAGAGATACACATACAAGTGCTGCTGATGACAAGCTTTCTAATTACCTGATTTCTGAGTGGAGTCAGGTAGTTAGATATACAAGAACTATGAACTGCAAATGCAAATGAATTATCTGTGAGGAAAAAAATGCACCTGTAAAATGGAAAACTTAAGCCTATAAGTTAAAGGGCTTCACTGAAAAGAAAATGTGTCTTGTGTACTAAAGAGCTGACTGACACCTTGCTGTGGTGAGATGAGACACCTATAAGTATCTTGCTCAGTGATTTGTGCTACTAGACTTGACAGTAGGTGACTGGGATGCAGGTCCTCACGCTTGGGGCCTCGACCTCTCTGGACCTGTTTAGAGAACAGCCATCAGCACTAATGCAGCATGGCCAACTCTCAGAATTTTATCATGAGTCTGGTGATATTTGGTGTGTTTCTTAAAGCCCCAGCTCCTGGAATTAAAAAATTGCATGAGAATCTCAGCTTCCATTTTTAAAAAAGTAAGTTTTCAGCCCTCCTGGTTGCAGAGAAAGCTTGAAAAGGTGAAGCAAGTGAACACTAAACATTCAGAAGCCAGAAGACAAATATAAAGAACCCAAAATATATCATTTTATAAATATCTCATGCTTTTAAAGCCAATCTTATGTTTTGTGATCCAACACATGATTTTTGCATGCTTGAGGTTGGCAGTACTGGGACTCATGACATATTATACAAGAATATGAAACACAGGAAGAATTAAACATTTATACACTTGCAGAAAAGTATAAGCCAAATAAGCAAAAAAGCAAAGCCATCAAGAAATCAGGAAGCATGCTTACAGGTCTGTGGAGTTGCTTTCCACCTACACCCTTATTATTTGCTGGAAGCAAATTTTATTGGGTATGTGAGTCATTATGAAGTGTGAGGTGATGCAGGAGTTAGGTCTTTATTTTGGATGGATTTGTATCTAATATTTGATGGATGATGAGTGTTATTTCGTAACCAGCTAATCAAAAAAAAAATGTGGATTTGCTACTTCATATCCCTGTCAGCTGGGACAACAGAAATCCCCAGAGCAAGAAATGTTCAAAACTGATGGATTTCCTCCAGATTTTGCTGCATTTTCTAGAATCCAAGCTTCTTTAAATGAGTTTTCTACTTCCTCTGGTTGCAAAAACCAGAACAACGTCAAGCCACACACTGTTGTTGTGCGGGGTCTGTAAACAGACAGACTGAAACAATAGCAGTGCTAAGTGAGAACTTTCTTCATTCATCTTAATGGACTGTTAATTATGACCACTTAAATGCCCACAGTGTTAACCACTTCATTGCTGACTGTAGTCACAGAAACATTCGATTAATGTACTTGACTTATCCAAATGTAGCTAGGTGTAACGTTCACAATCAAATGTTCATTTCAATGGACATTTCCATTAATACATCTGTGAGTATGGTATATACATATAGCTAGCTGGAAAACCGACTAATTTATTTGTTATTTGAAGAATTCAGATGTTTATCACTGTCCTTATAAATTTGTTAGTCTCTAAGATGTCACAAGTACTCCTCGTTCTTTTTGGTAAAAGTAGTGTTTCCAATGCAAGCAACAAAGTTCTGAACAACAGTGATGTGGTTTGCAGGACCCCACAGGGCAATGCAGGGTCTTGTGGGATTTCTAATATTTGTTTCCAGTAGCAGCAAAGCCAGGAAAGTTTAATTACCTAATAAATATAGTGTGTCTTTTGGTGATATTTGATATTATTAAAGTATAAGTAAGGCTGAGTAATATTTAAAAAAAAAAATCCCAGAAAATCTACAGAGGTATGAGGGAAAACCCAATAGTTCTTAAGTTAAAATTTCAGGTAATTTTTGCCAAAATTCCCAACACATTTTAATTATTCATGTTCATAAATATTGAACAGGTGCTACTAATGTCGTTATTTTCTGTAGAAATAAATAGCCCCAGGACATTTGTTTTGGGTACGAAAACACAGCTGTTTATAAAGAATCTCATGAACCTCATATGGATCAATATTTGGACCTACATTCCTGAACAGGAACCATATCTGACAATATTAATATTTACAAATATTATGCAAATAATAATATTCGCAAAATCTTTGGATCCAGTTCTTTTTCTACTGCTAATCCAGCTTCTTTACGTTTTCTAAAACTGGTTACTTTTATTCCCTTTTTAAAAATCTATTCAGTGTAATGGACATGGTCTTGGATTCTGTGTGTCTCCCAAGGTTTCATTGCTTCATTGGGAGCTTTGCGTGCACGAGGAATGGACACTTGGCCCCAAAGTGGCTCTTTATGTCCCTTATGGCCATATCACAATTATTTGGATGCTTCCCTCAGCTCTATGCTGCAGACAGATTCTACAATTGCTCCATCTTTGCACAGCTCCGAACCTGATGGTAGTAAGTGGATGTATAGTAGGCTTTGTCTAAAATTTAGGACATGTATTGCAGCAACTGTCAGGAAAGGTAAAGCTGCACACTGGTAGCAATGGTGTAAGAGCAAGCGTAGATATCATTTAAGATGTCTGAGTCTATGTAACAAAAACCTGCTCTGAGACCAGTCTGCCATAGTGGCTTAGAACATCAGTTTCACTATTACCAGCTGCTGCTGCTGCAATGTGGATACTAATTTTTCTAGTACAGCTGTATCCCTAGTGTGACTGCAACAGCCAGCAATCAACAATAATAATAAATACAGTGATTAAAAAAAGGGCTTCCCAGAAAAGCAGCTCTGAAGACAACATCTTTCAGACACTTCAGAACCCAAAAAACTATTTGCACACAGTCACATGGTTTTAGCTTTCCGCGGGGTTAAATTCTTTAAAGTAAATTGATTTCAATGTTTTATTTTAAAAAGGTAGTTTTTAAATGAGCAACCAGGCCCATGTGGTCAGTATGTAATGTTAGCAAGAACAACAGTATGTGGGCCAGTGCACTGGGTTTAACACCACTATGGAGACCCCCCCGATAGTTACCATAGAGATAGTAGGAGCCACAAAGAGTTTCGATCACATTACTGGCTGGGAGGGGGTCAATTTGTATGCGTGAGCCCTGCTGGGATTGAAAGAATGCAGAGGAGGACAAGAAAGATAATAGAGAGAAAGTGAAGTGGAGAAAGAATACAAGAAAAAAGAAAAGGAGAAGTGAGAGAAAACCGAAGAGGATTAAGGAGACTAGAAGCAAAGGAGAGACGCAGAGAGATGAGGAGGCAATGACAAGACAGAAGAAAGAGAGGGAAAGAGAGAGAAAATGCATCTTGTCAGATACAACACCTCTTGTCAGTCACTGACAGGAAATGCTGCCTCCAGAAGAGCTAATTCACAGGCTGTGAAAACGGGCAGGAACAGCAGGGGATGCCTGAATCACCTGACCTAAGCCAGAAAAACTGTAAAAAAATGTACTGAAAAGCAGCTGGGGAAAGGGCTAAGTAGCCGGGGTAGGGAAAGGTGTCGTTTGTTTTGCTATTGAAATGGTTAAACTGAGACTATATACTGTATAAAACGAATGTAACATTTGTTAGGCCAGTACCACAGGAGCTAAATATTTTCACTCTTTTCAGGCTCATCAGCAAATGGTTTTAAAGGCTCAGGATTTGACAGGTTTCACTTCTGACATCTTTGAATGGCTGCACAGCTAAAGCTGGCTTTACGCCTTTCAGTGCTTACCTACTGACCCAGATCCCAGGGGATGCCTAGACAGCCCCAGAACCTTTACTTCTATACTTGCTCCCCTGTATTTATTGTGCAGTAATTAATTAGTATTATAATTTATATACTGCCAAAAATGTCAAGGCACATTACAGACAAATATGGTGATACGGTCTCTGCCCCAAAGAGTTTACAATCTAAAGACCATTTTAAACTACTACCTACAATACCACATCCTAGAGATGATCCACCTTAGTGCCACTTAGGCCTGGTCTACACTACGGGATTAATTCGGATTTAGCAGCGTTAATTCGAATTAACCCTTCACCCGTCCACACAACAGAGCCATTTAGTTCGAATTAAAGGGCGCTTTAAATCGATTTCTGTACTCCACCTCGACGAGCGGAGTAGCGCCAAAATCGATTTTGTTAATTCGAATTAGGGTTAGTGTGGCCGCACACCACCGAATTAATGTGGTTAAAATAAATGGGGTTGTGTGGCCGCACACCACCGAATTAATGTGGTTAAAAACCGAATTAATGTGCTTAGTGTGGCCGCGCACAATCGAATTTATACAACCTGTTTCCCAAATTCGAATTATCTAAATTCGGATTAATCCCGTAGTGTAGACATACCCTTAGAGACAGGCTTATCATTACAGAAACTTAGTATGCCACTGTGGATGCCCTTTTCCTTTGATGGTTGCTGACTGTGAATTAGCAATTATATGGCCAAATCCTGCTCATTTTACACTTCCTAGTAAAGACAGTGAGAGTAAGACAAGAAGGATTCAAATCATATGCAATAATCACAGAATCATAGAAATACAGGGCTGGAAGGGATGTCCAGAGGTCATCTACTCCATCCCTCAGCACCGAGGAACAACCAAGTATACCTAGGCCATCCCTGACAGGTGTTTGTCTCACCTGTTCTTAAATACCTACAGTGACTGGGTTTCCACAACCTCCCTCAGTAACCTATTCCAGTATTTAACTACCCTTGTAAGTAGAAAGATTTTCCTAACATCTAACCTAAATCTCCCTTGCTGCAGATTAAGCCCATAACATATCTGAACACATAACAGCCCTTAACATATCTGAAGATTTATCAGGTCCCCTCTTAGTCTTCTTTTCTCAGGACTGAACATGCTCAGTTTTTTTAACCTTTCCTTATAGGTCAGCTTTTCTAAACATTTTATCGTTTTTGTTGTTCTCCTCCGGCCTCTCTCCAGTTTGTCCACACCTTTCTTAAAGTGTGGCACTTAAAAGTGTACACAGTATTCCAGGTGAGGCCTCACCAATGCAGAGTAGGAAAGTGTCTTACATATGACACTGTTTTAATACCCGCAGAATGATATTAGCCCTTTTTTCAACTGCATTACACTGTTGGCTGATGTTCAATTTGTGATTCACTATAACTCCCAGATCCTTTTCTGCCTAGCCAGTTATTCCCCGTTTTGTATGTGTGCATTTGATTCGATTTTGCATTTCATAATGCTCAAAGAAAAAAAAAATATTTTCTAGGGACATTTCTACACTGGGTCTTACACCTTCCAAAAGTAAGTATAATAAAGAATGGTAAAAATGGGTCTGGCTGCGGGAGCCTTGTCTATGCTATAGTTTCTACCAGTGGTCCAGTGGAATTTTTGTCAAGTTTCCTAGTGTAGACATGACTTAATATCCTCACTTTAGTACTCGGCTTCAGTATTCTGCTTTCCCTGCATTTGTAGATCTCCCACTGATGTCAAAAAGAAGTCCACAAAAGCTTGGAGAGCAGAATACTGATGTTGCATATGGTACCCTGTGGAGCAGTGGCTCTTAACCTTTCCAGACTACTGTACCCATTCAGGAGTCTGATTTGTCTTGCGTACCTCCAAGTTTCACCTCACTTAAAAACTACTTGCTTACAAAATCAGATATAAAAATACAAAAGTGTCACAGCCACACTATTACTGAAAAATTGCTTATTTTCTCATTTTTACCATATAATTATAAAATAAATCAATTGGAATATAAATATTGTATTTGCATTTCAGTGTATAGTATATAGAGCAGTATAAACAAGTAATTGTCTGTATGAAATTTTAGTTTGTACTGACTTCGCTAGTGTTTTTTATGTAGCCTATTGTAAAACAAGGCAAATATCTAGATGAGTGATGTACCCCTGGAAGACCTCTGCATACCCCGAGAGGTACACGTACCCCTGGTTGAGAACCACTGCTGTGCAGGATGTGAGAAGAGAATTTTGCCCTAAGAGAGCCACATTCTGCTGAGTTCCTCTAAAATACCTGACCCCTCATACACAGGCCTAATGCAATATGATATCATGGTATTCCTCACATCTTCTCCTCCACACCTTGGGAGCTAGAATCCATGATATTTTAGTCCCTTGAGCCTGCTGGGGTGGAGATATAATTCCCTGGGGAGGCAGATTCAAATATATTCAGTATAAAAGATTTTTATCAGCATGAATTTGGGATGGCAACATTACTCACAAGTAGCAGTAAAACCTTTCTAGCACATCACACCATCCTGGGTTCAGTAAATGCCACATATTTTGTAGAAAAGCTCTGTTAGAGCTGATTAGGGAGTTTTTAAAAACTTTATTAGTATTATTGTTTTTAATATCTCCACTTGCAAAGTCAGGCAGCCTAACTTACCATTGACCAAATTTGTTCCTGGTGTAATACCACCAATGTCAATGGAGCTACCACTGAAGTCAACAGAATTTATTTTGACCCCACAAATACAAGTGTACAAACCTGAGGGACAGAAATGTTATTAGTAATACTTTTTAGTAACCTCTAGAAATTATGTAAAATAGTTTTTCCATATATAATAATGTCATGATTTTAAGCTCATATCTTGTGATCAGTTAAGTTACAAACAAAAGCCTCCCGAAGCTAAATAAGCTAAACTAGAAAAAGACACTCTTGTTCCAGAATAAGGGTGTCAATAATGGTGAGGAGTTATAACTACTGCGGTGTGATTATATTAGTACTTTTCCCCATGTAGACAATCCCTAAGGGCCAATTTTTTAAAGGTATTTAGGCACCTAAATCCCACTGATTTCAATGGGAGTTAGGTGCCTAAATAGCTTTAAAAATCTGGCCCTAAGTCTCTTAGCCTACAATCACAGCTCCCAAAATGCCTTGTACATTAGAATAACTATTTCCTAGAATTCATAATACAGAAATTTTACAGAAGAAACAATATGGACCCCAACAGTAAATTTAGGGATTTCAATTTGTGTTTTCAAAAATTCCTATAACTTGACTTACCACCATCACATGTGTGCTAGATGAGTGGCTCTCAACCTTTCCAGACTACTGTAACCCTTTCAGGAGTCTGATTTGTATTGCGTACCACCAACTATCACCTCAATTAAAAACTTCTTGCTTACAAAATCAGACATAAAAATACAGAAGTGACACAGCACATTATTACTGAAATATTGCTTATGTTCTCATTTTTACCATATAATTATAAAATAAAGTAATTGGAATATAAATATTGTACTTACATTTCAATGTATAGTATTAAGAATAGTATAAAAAAGTCATTCTCTGTATGAAATTTTAGTTTGTAGGGACTTTATTAGAGCTTTTTATGTAGCCTGTTGTAAAACTAGGCAAATATCTAGATGAGCTGATGTACCCCCTGGAAGACCTCTGTGTACCCCCAGGGGTACATGTACCCCTGGTTGAGAATCACTGTGCTAGACCCTTTAACAACACCAGCAAGTTCTAGTCAAGCACAGCCCAGCCCCCAGTAGTGTCATTTGAGGCTGCTGAAATCATTAAAAATGTTATTAACATCTACTAGCCAAATGAATCTTCCATATCTCTTACAAATTCTTCCACTAAAAATATTTCCAAAGGCAAGCTAATAGGCCACAATGGTTCTTTCAGCACTGCCCTTAGTTGGAAATTAAAAAAACAACAACTGGCCAACAGGTAATTTGTACAATTCCTTTAAATCTTGAAAACTGACCTATTCATTGTCTAATAATAAATCTTTACTGCAGCTAGTCTTATCTTCTTTCTGCAATAAATTCCTAATTATTATATTTCCAACCAATTTATCTGAGACTTGCGGTGGCGACAGTAGTAAAGAAGGCACTAGGTCTTGAAATTAAAAAGGGAAAGATCTAGGTTATATATATATGAAAATAGAGAAGGAAATTAGGTAATGGAACAAGCTAATACAGGAGAGGTTTGAGGCATTCATGCTAGAGTAGTGCAAGGATAGGCTAGAGTGGTGTTTCTCAATCCGTGGCGCTGACCTCTGGGGAAGATCCAAACTCTTCCACATGCGACTCAAAGGAGATTAAGGAAAATGAAGGGGAAAAAGAACAGTTTTCCTTTTTAGTTTAGGGCTTGCAAAAACCAGACCCCACCAACGAATGCTGAATACTGGAGCCAGGTGAATACAACAAAACATTTCCTGCTAATATTGGCTTGAATATAATACTGAATTTGCACCAACTTTATTTCAGCCTCTTATTATTATTTTTATTTAACATTTATATTGTGGTAGCACCTAAAGACCACAACCAAGTTAAACCCCATTGTGCTAGACTCTGTGTTTATTTTCCCAGAATATACTAGCAACTACTTACCAGTAGCAATGTTCACAGAAACAGCACATTTCATGTGAATCATAGAGAATATTTGTGGAAAGTACATTTTTTGTGTTGTAAATGTGAGCATTCACACCTGAGTCTCAGAATATTCAGCTCATCCGATCAGGGAACAGAAATGGTACCACGTGAACTATGTGTCCAATTAAAACTAGCCAACACAGCCTGAAATTTGAATAATGACTACTTTAACTATTTAACAATTAACTGTTCCCAAGCAATCTATAGTAGACCAAGAAATATTCTGAGAAATAATTTGGCAAATAATTTGAATAACAAATATGAAAAAAATTAATAAAGTGTTTGCAGATAATTTGTGGGCAGAAAAGGTGGCTAACTGATGATAGCACATACAGGTTTTATATCAGTATCAGTTTAGAAACACCTTTATAGTGGTATAACTACATCCACACTAAGGAGTTGCATCAGTGTAACTATATTGTTTTCAAATCAATATAGTTAAATTGGTACAAAAACTGTGTATATACAAGCCTTCAGTCTATTGAATAAATTATTTGTTACCAATTATATGCCCAGCTCTACGAAATACTTAATAGAGGGTCCTTGTTTGCTGAACCCAAAGTGGAAATGACCCAGCAAAAAAGCAAAATGAGGAAGCTACCCTATCTACATAATTCAAATGTGCTGTTCAGTATTTACCACTAGAGCCTCAGATCTTTGTGGGTTTGCAGACTGTGCCTGGCCCCTGTGCAGGGTATGTAGGTGGAAGAATTTCTGCACCTTTGTTTCTCTCCCTTGTGCATCCATGCATAGCTAGGCACAATCTAGCTCTCAGGCTTTTTTTTTTTTTATCAAAGTTTATGATGACAGTGAGGGAGTATAGCATATAACAGGGAGAAAAAAAATTGATCATGCCACAGAAAAATGATAATGGGATAAATACCTTTTTTCAAATGTACAAAATCATTATTGTTATATAGACAAATAACATTATTCTGTTTTTCTTCTCCTGTTTATATATTTTTTTCACGCAACATTTGCCCTTACAATCATCATAAAAAAAATCATGTTTTTCCTTGGCTGCTTTGATCATTGTGTCTCTGTCCTTCAGGTCTGACAAACAAAGTATAAGAAGAATACTTCCTTAGTCCTTCTCTGCACTCTGCTTCCTCCCTGGAATCCTAAATACCTTTCCCACATAAATCGGATTCTCAGCGACATTTCAATGCAGGAGCTTAACCTTCCTACAAATCCGATGGTGACTATCTCCTCAGGGCCCAACGACAATCCCAAAACTCCCAACATTATTCAGTCTAATTGAGTTCTTCATATTTTCTAGATGACAGTACAACAATTTGTTTGCCTTTAACAAAACAGTGTTTATGTTTTTAGAATGAGAGATGTCCTTTAAGACATTTTGCACCAAGAAATCAGTGTCTGCTTTTCCAGGTTATCTATTCTAGCCTGTGCATTTGTTTTCTTATAACACACGTTTTCAATTTTTGCATCTAAGTACTTATCACTTGTATTTTATCAATTTTGCTCCCTGTATTTTCCAAAATTATTTTTCTCCCGTGGTTTCTGCTTGCTTATGTTTTATAAAGTCATGAGCACGCTGCTTGATTTTATAGAGCCTTTCACCCACAGGCTCTCAAAAGATTAATGAAGTCTCACAAGACTCCTTTGAAAGAGTTGAGAAATATTTCGATTTCCATTTTACAGATGGGGGGAAAATAAGGCACAAAGAGGTGAAGGTAAAATTTTTCACATCTGTGTGCCTAAACTTATACAACTAAATCCATACTTAGGCACTTAACATAAGCAATCTGATTTTTAGAATGAGTGCAGCTTTTGAAAATCTTTGAAAAAAATCAGATCACTCAGTTAGGAGCCTAGCTTTAGGCACCTAAATTTGCAAATTTTGGCCTGCGTGGTTTACTCAAGATTACAATTAGTCAGTGGCAAAGTCAAAACAAAATCCAGCAATCCTTACTCCCAGTCCTATTTTCTAATCCGTAGACAGCACTCTTCAGCTGTCTAGTCTAGCACTCCCTCTTTTAGCTCCCGATAGCATATTTCTCTACATTGTTCCTGCCAAGCTTATCCACAGAGGGAGTAGGTCCAAGGTAAGTAAACAGTAACCAGCAAAGTGAAGAAGAAAAAAATTCACATGGAACAAGCCACTGTGAGCCTTCTGTAGTGTCTTAACTTCTGACTTATCTCTGTCCCCACCAAGACCCCCTTGGTTCCTGCCTATCCCCAATGTTGGTTGTTTTTAATAATTTATTCCTTTAAATATGCAAAGGCCTGAATCCACAGTTGAGATTAACAGCCTTCAGAATCTTAGTTTAAAAAAGGAAGCTACTTTTCAGTTACAAGGGGGAAAAATAAAGCATCTAAAAGCACTAAGCTGTACATATTTTACTTTTCTCCCCTGCAGTTTAAAAAACAACTTGAATAGCTATTTTTGAATTTTGGTAAAAAGGAAAAAAAATCTTGAGGACCTTCTATGCTTAATTTTAGCCCAGAGTAATTTTTTAATGGCCAACTGATGAATTCCTAAAAATAATGGTTCATATCATGAATACCCACACAAACCTCTAACCAAGGACCTGACCCAATTTCCAAATAAATAAATAGGAATCCTTCCTTTGACTTCAGTGAGAGCTGGATCAGGCCTCATAAAAGCAACACCGTGTTGTTATATTAAAAGTGAAAAAATTTTACAACTGTGTTCTTGGTAAACATATAGCAGTTGCTTGTTTATACTGAGTGAGTCCTAACAATGTTTTTTGTGGTACTGCATGTGACTTGTATGTACTGATGCAAACAAATCAATATAAATCATGTGAAAAAATTACAGAGATACTAATTTCCAGACCATACTATTCATATTATTATGATTATTTATTACAATTTTATATAGATAATAAGCTGTGGCATTCCTTCTAGTTTCACTGCCTCGTACCAGCTGGATTCTGTGAGAGGGATGGTGTTAGAAATAGAAGGATACAGTAAAGTTAACTGTGCTGTTTCCCTCCAACATCCATTTTGTTCCAAAGAAACACTTGCCAGAGATTAAAATATTCAAGATGGCTGTTTTCTGCACCCTTTCAGGGAGCTCTTGTTTTTCATGATTCAAACCTTTCAGATCTTCTTCTTTGTTCAGTCTATGAATATTTTATTCCACATCTAATCTGCCTCTCAAATAATTAGATATTGGCAAAAGTTCAAAAGAGTTACTAAAAATATACTTTTTAGGTTATAAATTGATATACCTTTTATTGTGCTATTTTGATCAGAGGTATAATCTAATGTGATTTTAAATACCGTATGTAGCCTAGGTAAAATACACACAGCCATTTAGTGGACCCACACGATGAAGGGTACAGTAGTTCAGATTTAATGTTACATTAAGCACACCGCAATATTCTGTTCATTTCAGAGAAATCACGTTTAATATCCATTGAATATGATTTTCTCCGGCTGTCTTTGTGGTCCAAATCTTAGGCCCAATCCCCAGGTCTGGACTGCCTCCTGGAGAGCCATGAGTGCGGGCAGGGGGGGTGCTCCCAGTGCATGTCTCCCCCCTTTCGCAGCAGACGGGGGCGGGGGGGGGAGGGCCGCATCTGTAGCGTGATCTCCCATCCCTGGCGCCGCGTGGGCGCCCCTCTGTGGGTGCTCAGCGCGCACGGGGGCTCCGTGGGGCGGGAGGGGGCGAGGCCGGGGCCGGGGCTCTCTACCACACCGCCCCCCTCCTCGGCACCTGGATTCCCTGCCGAAAGCCCCTGGCTCCCCTCCACGCGCGCTACGGAGCAGCTGCAGGGAGGCTCGGCCAATGGCAGCGCAGCCCCAGCGGGAGCCTGCTGCCAGGGGGAGGGGGCGGCGGAGCAGGATGCTGCTGGGCCCGTGCGGAAGGAGGGTTCCCGGGGCCCGGCGGGGCGAGGCCTGCACAGCCCGCACCTCCCCGACCGGGGCTCCGCGAGCGAGGGGAGCCTGGCAGAGTTTCCTGCCCGCCTTAGGCCCCTCCCGTGGCGTTGTCTGTGGGAGGGGGCAGAGGGGCCTTGGGTGTTCCCTCGGGCTGCACCCCCCGGGGCAATCGCAGTTTGGCCGAGCCGGGAAGGAATATGGAGCAAGCTCAGGATTTGGCTGCCCATGACAGGGTTTATTATAGCGCCAACCCAGTGCTGTGGCCGGGGCGGGGGGGACCCCGCGCCCGCCGGTTACAATAGCCCTGCAAACACCGCCGCAATCAGAAACGAGCCAGCGAAAAGCGGCCGGGGCGTGTAACAACCAGCCCTGCGCGAACTCTGCGCCCCGAGTCACTCAAGTGATTAACGCGGAAGCCAGACAAACTGCTGTGGGGTCACTTCTGCAAATGCCGTGAACAGAAAGGAATGCGCGGGGGGGTGGGGGGGAGAATGGGGGGCAGCAGACAACATGGAAGGGGTGAAAAGTATTGGGGGGGGGGGTTACGGCAGAGATCAGCGGGTGAGGAAAGGATTTATAGGATGGCCCCGACAAGTTACCGAAGGAAAAGCTGAAGGTGGGCAGGATGAAACATCAACGTAAAGCAGAAGCAGTATCAATACAAACCGACCAGTTGTCCACTGAACTTTGCTTTCTGCTGTCCCGTCTGAGCCATCAATGTGTCTTCATTAAAGTCTCCCGATCATCAAGTGTGTGTGCACGGATAGATAAAACAGATTATATTAGTGTCTATTATTGCAAAAATTGTGTAACAATATAATAGACAGTTGAGAGATTCTCTTGCCTTCAGTATTGCGTAATTCTCATTTCTTTTCAGCATTTCGACAGTTCATTTCAAACCTTCAACCGTTTCAGTAAAGTATCAGAGCAGACAGATACAGAACATGATGCTGGAATTTAAATACATTTATCTTTGTTATGGATAAGGTCACTTCGCTTGTATCAAGTCATAAAAATTATCAAACATTACTACTAGGTATATTTATATCACAGTATCTCTTCTCAATTGAATTTGAATAAAATTAATTCATTTAGGAAACATATTTTATTTGTGTTCATCAGCAAATTAAAATGAGCTTTTTTCATGCTTGATAAGGGGAAGCTTTACTGATCAATAAATATATTTCGCCTCGCTCTTACATGGGTTCTACTCCCTCCCCCACAAAACATTTTCCAGATTTCTCTCCCCTCCCCCCCCCCAACACACCCTTGATTTTAATTAGCTGGTGGGCAGATGGGTTGGGGTGCTTTTGTAAACTGAAGCAGTGCATAAATTTGAATGCACAAGCTTTGTAACTACCTTTATAACGTTAGTTTTACTAAGTATTGCCTACATGTCTAGTTGTACAGTTGTACAAATCAAAGGCATTTGAAATATCTTTTTTCTGTGTATATTACACATATACATAAGGACAATTATGCTATACTGGCTAAATATGTTTCAACATTTTTTCTATAGACATATTTACTCAACACAATGTTCTAACTGGGGCAGGATTTGCAGTCCATGAGGTAAATAACAATACACATATATGAAAGGTATTCTATGACTTACTCTAGAAAACAAGACGTGTTTTATGGTTTCATTTTCCTTCCCCTTGTTAGTTTTGTAGGTCTTAACTTAGGAGCTAAGGTTTTATAAAACCTTAACTCCTAAGTTTTTATAAAACCTTAACTCCTAAGTTATTGCTACCACTCTGCCTTTCTATAAATGCTGCCATAGCGGCATACATTCACATTTCAAGAGTTGTGATTGTGTGTAAACCTTTCATGCCTAAATAGCATACGAAAATAATGTACAAATCCAAACATATATATATATATATATATACAGTATATGTATATATATACTTAAATCTCTATTCACATACCCGGCTTTTGCCAAATGCAGTTAATGTAATGCCACAGGGCTTGATGCTTTTCTGGAAATAATGTGCAACAACAACAAGAATAACATGTATTCAAATGATTATTAAAATAATAATACCACTATTGGGTAGGAATTATTTATAAATAAAACATTGTCAGCTATAATTGCTTGGTACTGTAGTGAAACATGTTTATACTGTTTGTCTGCACATGACCTGTGGGTGCCAATTTTTCAGAATGGTTTGCTGAAATTTAAAAGACCTAAACGAGAGAAAACAATGCCAGCAAATTGCTGTAGATATATTTTAAAGTTTTTGACTGCATTCCTTTTTAATTGATTTTTAATTTTTTTCAAAATACAGTTTTGTCAACATCTAATCCAGCTAGCCAGGGCCATATCTTGTCACCATTGGAGAGTTTTCAGAGTAGCAGCCCGACATGACTTTTGAGAAAACTGTATGTTTTTATTTAAAACAGACACACTGAAAAGAAAGATCTGTGAAGTACAACTTTACCGTGGAAGTAGTCTATTTTTAATATGAATTCTGTTGTCTCTAAATTGTAAGTAGATCATACCAGAGTTTTCAGAAGCTCATCTCGAAAACAGCCGTATTTGCACCCAATGAAAAACTTCTTTGAATCTGGTCACGGGCTAAAATATGGTAAAGGTGCCAACTCCTAATGGATACGTTTAGGTGAAGCTTCGAACGTAATTGCTTTTAACATTCATTTATGCGAAACACTTTACCCGGCCAGCTGAAGGCTGATGAGCTGGTGCTCAAGGAGGGAAGAAAACGGGCCTGAAAATAGCTGCAGCTCCGGTATAAAACGTGTAGAGGGGATTCAAACGTATTCTAAGAGAGTTTAACAAACCTACAACTGCTGCTTGGGGACTGTCCAGACCGATTTCAAATGCTCCTGCGGAGACATTTGCAGCTGAAAGTGAATTTGGCTCGACTTGCCTATCGACCCTCTTATGTAAGATGTTTCCTTGGCATCTTCGCTTCTTGCTCCCCCTCCCCGCTGGTTATTTAAGCACGTATTTTAAATACTGTAAAATGTTGCTGCTGTCTTCGTAGAGCGTCCAGATCCGTTGCTGGGCATTTTAACTTTGATAATAAATAATAATCCCTTTTGGAACTGGATTTTTCCCCTTAGAGCTTCGGCTCCAGTGTACATTATTCGGTTGTAACAGGCCAGCCACAAGACTGACTTAAATGCAACGTTTCCTGAAGCCCCGATCCTAATGACTCATGATCAGTACTTTATCCATTACTATCAGTATCATACATTTAAAGAGGATTTTCTTGTCCCCTTTTAGATCGGACTGGAGAGGTAAATAAACTGCCCCCTCCTCACCCCCTGCAGCATCGGGGAAGAGTTTGTTGCAGGGAATTTAAGGCGCTGGACGCTCGGGGCTCACGGAAAAGCAGCTGAAGTGGAGCAGGGGGGATCAGGCGAGCCCTGGGATGGTGGTGGGGAAACCGGGGGAGATGGGCAGCGGCGGAGCCAGGAGGGGAAGCAGGAGAGCGGGGGCCCTGCAGGGAGGTGGGGATCAGCGGGGTCCTGGAGGGAGGAGGCGGAGATTGGGGGGAAGAGGGGTAGGGAGGGGTCCCCTAAGGGCCCCCCGGGGGAGCGCGGCAGGGCGGGTGTTCCTCTGCAGCAAGGAGGGGACGGGGAGTCTTTGCCCGGCAGAAAGTGTCGGGGGGATCGGGGCCGGGGCGCCCCAGGGATGGTGCGGGACGGGAAATAATCGTCCCTGCCGCTGGGGCGGCTGCTGCAGCCCAGGGCTCTCCCTCGCCTGCTGGGGGAGCGCCCCGCTCTGCAACAGGGGGCGGCTGCTGCGCCGCGGGCTCTAGTGGAGCCCCCTTCACCTGTACAAAAGGGCGGCTCTTGCGGGGAGAAGCAAAAGACAATCGCGTCCCTGGGTGGGCTCGAACCACCAACCTTTCGGTTAACAGCCGAACGCGCTAACCGATTGCGCCACAGAGACTCCGGCGGAAAGAAGTTTTCCAGAAAAGCTGATAAGTACTAAAGTCTCTGACACTATCATCAAGAAATGTTCTCGGTTTTCTATAAAATAACGTATGCTGAATTTAAATAAACACAAGCTTTGACTGTTAAATCTAGTCACCTAAAATTACTTGGTAGGGAGAAAGGAAGGGTATTATAGGTTTTCTTTTTGTACGAAATCTGTAAGAGTTGAGTTATTACTAAGCTCCCCCTTTAAGGGAACATTCATTTGCTGGGAAATAAAGTCACATATCCCAGTGAGTTAACCATAGATTTTTACTTTCTTTACTGATTCATCCATTATGCATACACATCCAAAAGCTATTCCTGAATAGCATTCCAAATGTGCTTTATTAGAGCTTTTACTAGTTTGATTTTAATTGACTGGGGATTCTTGAAAAGGCAGGATTGTATTAGATGTACAAAGGCAACATTTTTGTTTTAATTTAGTGGTCAGAAACACCAGTGAAAGGGAAAGCTACCACTTCCTTATTTGACATATTACATTATTAACCAAGTCTATACCAGATATCCTGGGATAAATCCACATCTACACCTTCCTAGTGTAAGACCTACACCTTTAAACCACTCTTGAAGTTTTTCCTTATCTTCACTCACCCCTTTAAGGCTTTGCCTGAGGGCAAACCTGTCTCTGTCCAAGTAAAGCTAGAGCTAGTCAGTCAGTCTGAAGGGTCACCATGCAGGGATAATAGGTAATAACTCACCTCCCTGCAGAGTTTGTGCACCTCCAATGCTCCCAGTTTCTGGCTATCTAGGAGCCAGAATGGGACCTGAGGCGCCCAGTGCAACTCCTATTTAAATTAATGGGAGTCTCTCCATTTACCTGATGAGAGTTGGATTAGGCCATGAGTTTGCATTCCCAGGAATGGTCAGCTCTCAGAATGTTTGTGATATCCTGTAATTTTTGTGTGTTTAGCACTGGAGTCATGGAATGGTATCTGGTAAGGGCTTGGTTCTATGCTCTGTACTGCCATTACCCACTGTGTGACCTTGGGCAAATCACTTAACTTCTGTGTCGCACAATCCCCATTTATAAAAGAGGCACTTTTTCAAAGGGCTTTGAGAACTTTGGCTAAAGATGCTATATAAGTGCAGTTACTATTACTCTGTTCCTTGGTGTACGATTTCACACCCTTGTTACTTTTGTTGGTAGCACCTTTCACGCATCTTTATGGCTATTAGGAGGGTGGAAAGAGAGAGATAGGGATGATACCCAGGCCCCAAACAGCATTTAAAATAATCTTTTAAAATGAATTCTTTTCAGGGCGCCTTGCACCCTGTCAAGTGCTTTCCTGCTTGTGATAAATGGGCTATTCTCAGTGTGAAGAACACTGGTTGTGGTTCTCTACATGTCTGAGTCCCATCAGCTCTCCGTCACCCTGCTGTGCATAGTAACATGCACAAATACACACAGCAAAGACCAGAACAGCAGAGGTAGCATATCAGGATCCCAGTTCAGTAAAATACTTGAGCATGTGCCTAACTTTAGGTGCTAGTACTCTCATTGACTTCCATGGGACAACCCAAGTGCTTAAAGTTAGGCATATGCCTAAGTAACTTACTGAATTCAGGCCTAGGATAGCCTCAGAACCAGCATGGTACTAATCAGTAATTTGGGAGTGCTTTTGAGCCTTGATCCCATTGGTTTACATACATGTTTTACTTTACACACATGGGTTGTCCACTGATTTCAATGGACATACATAAGCTGTTAGAAGATTGGAGTGTTGGTGCTTGCATGTAAGAGAGGGATGATGTAGAAAGTGAGAAGGAATTGGGTATTGTTTAAACAGACCTTATACACACCCTATACCCTATGCCCTCCATCAAAAAAATGCAGTTTTATGATCTAGAAAACTGAGAAAAAGCTTCCCATGTAATTTCAGCAGTATGGTGGCTGGAAGTCAGAGGGCTCTCCCAATTACACAAAAAAATTACCAAATTACTAACTACGTTTCTACACTTTTTCTTGGGAAGCGTCCTTTCTGCAATTTGCTTTGGATGTGTACAGACCTAAAAGAGTAATTTATCATTCTATACATCATTTTCTGAAAGCTAGCTGCTTTCAGGGTGCCATCCATTCTAGAACCCAGCTAAACAGCCTTCTAGACATTGCAAATGTGGAAACATCCACGTCCATGTCTTCCAAAACATATTAATTGCTTATTCTGGAGTTGAAGCTCGGAGATACAGCTTAATGCTACAGGGTTTCTTGCACCTTACCATGAAATATCTGGTGCCGGACACTCTCAGGCCTGGTCTACGCTGGGGGGAGGGGATCGATCTAAGTTACGCAACTTCAGCTACGTGAATAATGTAGCTGAAGTCGACGTACTTAGATCTACTCACCACGGTATCTTCACTGCGGTGAGTCGACTGCTGCTGCTTCCCTGTCAACTCTGCCTGCGCCTCTCATGGCGGTGGAGTACAGGAGTCGACGGGAGAGCGCTCAGGGGTCGATTTATCGCGTCTAGACTAGATGTGATAAGTCAATCCCCTGCTGGATCGATCGCTGCCCGCCGATCTGGGGGGGGTAGTATAGACATATCCTTAGTGCTAGTATACTGAACTAGATAGACCACTGGTCTAATCCAATATGGCAATTACTATGTTTCTATGACAAAAAATAATCAAAGGCTGATTTCCCTCTGGGAATCCCATGAGCCAACTTTTATTTGTACAGAGCTCCCAACAACAAACCATAGAAAAGTGTGGTTCCAAAAGAGGGATTCAAAACTGAGGCGGATTAAAGAGCAAGCTGGTTTTCTTGACTGAGAAAAAGGTTTTTATTTCCCTAGTAAAATGTCTTTGTGAATGGCATCCATAGTCTGTATTTTTATCTGTATTATTTTAAATAAACATTGGTTAGTCATGAATTTTGAAAATAATTTAATACATATTGGGTCTTTATTAGCTATTGCTAATCGCAGGGTATTTAGTAACATCAGAAGTCAATCGTTGTTCAGAATGTTTGAGAGAGTCATCTTTTATAGGAAGGGAAAATAGGGTAAGCTGCATGGTTCTGGATCACAAGGCTCAGTCGATACCATGTGACAGCCATTCAATGACAGAGAGTATGTGAA
The DNA here is from genome assembly GCF_002925995.2 of Terrapene triunguis. Lineage (NCBI taxonomy): Eukaryota > Metazoa > Chordata > Testudines > Emydidae > Terrapene > Terrapene triunguis. Next base: position 40,339,470 of record NW_020664435.1, read on the forward strand.
CTGAGTTGGTCGTCTCAGCCCAGTTCTTTCCTAATAGTCAAGCGCCAATATCGGAGAACAACCACCACTACTGGCCATAATTCACAGCCTGGGCAGGAATCTCAGCTGAGGGGCCAAGGACTGAATGAGAGAGAACTATCCGCTTACTCTTAGGCGTGATCTCATCTGAGGCACAATAGTAAGAAAGTAAAGGGAGTTTGCATTGCCACTCCTTGTAATGTGTCTGTCCTGTGGATAATGTGAGCACTTCAGTCTTTAGGACTGTCCATTTAGCAGCTTTCGCAAGCACTAAAAGAAATTCCTCAAATTTAGAAAAGCATTTTAAAAAAGTGAAGAGGATTAAAAATTGTCACTAGTACAAAAAGTATGTATCATGCCAGTGATGGCTACACTGATGTAGCTTCCACATGTCTCACACACAATTCTGTTTGACAGTCCTTAGAAAGGGTAATCCTTGTCTTTGCAGTTTTGTAGAACTTCATCTACTTTTATCATTTCTTGATCTACAAATAGCTTCAGAACTATGAGAGGCAAAGTGGAGATGTTATTCTTTTCTGTTTAATATTTGGAAGCTTTATTTTTTGAGAATCCAATTGCTTCTCTCCCTCCTCCCCTCAGTCCTGAGATAAATTTGGCTTCAGGTTTATAAGTAGTATTGAAGACAAATGTACCAGAATTATTTTGCTAGATTCCCTTATTTCCAAGAAAATGTCTCACTGTCTTTGTTTCTACACCTCATCACAGAGCTCAATAAAGAAAGATCATAAAGCTGAAATCTGTTATCCTTTTGGCTGGAACACTATTTCTTTCTATTTCTTTTTCTTTTTTTCTATTAAGGGCCTCAATGTGTAAGTAGAAACTGCCATAAAACCAAAGAATTTTATATACTCAGAAAGAGTTAAAAAGGGAATCTCTTGTGGTTTGCAACAAATCGTAAATTTGCAACACTGCTATTATCACTAAGTTTCTTACTGGAGCTTGAATAGCTCTTGAAATATAATTAATACTGAATATTGTTGAGATAAATGAGTCTGATGCTACTCAACTTTAGTGCAGCATTTACTGACTGAGTGTTTTATGGAACACAGAGGGAGGCAGACAAATTCCTAGATTCTACACTCCCAGAGGCAGCAAAGCTTTTCTAAGGTTCCCGGTGGTCCAGCACTCTGAGGTTCAATATCCAAAAATTGGCTGCATCCAGGAAAGTAGGCTTATTCAGGACAGCACCTATGCATGTGCTGAAGTCCCATTAGGAGTAGATCACAGTTTACAGTAGGATTTTCTTAAATTGGTAATGCTGGGAGGACAAATTCTAAAGCAGATTCAAACATATACATCTTTTAAAATCTTCTCTCAATTTGAAGAAAATAAGTGGATTTGTTCCCTTATTGTACCTGTCAATAGATAGCCCAAAGTGAATTAAAAATATAAAGAGAAAAATCACTTTTTCCTAAAAGGTTGATTGCCTGGCATTTAGTCCAGGATAAGCGTCTACATCTCCCTTCTGGAAAGCCTCTAAAATTGGGTTGCTAGTTGGTTTCTGTCTGGTTGAGCCAGGATATGTTGGGTGGTTAAATAAGCATCCCTACCATTCCTCTCTATTTCCCCTCATTATAAGTGACATCCTTCAATATAAAAAGAACAGGAATACTTGTGGCACCTTAGAGACTAACAAATTTAGTTTAACAAATTTGTTAGTCTCTAAGGTGCCACAAGTACTCCTGTTCTTTTTGCGGATACAGACTAACACGGCTGCTACTCTGAATCCTTCAATATAGACTGCCTGACACAAATGCTGTGTGATCTCCCATTTTGGTTGTACATTACTTACATCATGCATGCCAAATCATAAGAGTCCAGTTATATAATGTTATAGATGCTAATCAATCCTACATATTTTAAGAGTCCTACTCAGTTTTTTTTCTATGTTTACCATGTTTTAGGACAGGTCTTCATCCAAAGTGTCCCAACATTTGAATCTTAGTAGTCCAAGAAACAACATCCCCATTAATTTCAGCATTGCCAAAAATTCTAAAAGATTCAGTGGATTGAAGAGTCTATAGATAGATTCCCAAATCCTTAATAAACTAATTCCCAAAAGAATCTACTTCAGCTCTAGTACTTCCTTGACACGTGGTCAGATTAATCAATTTTAGATCTATCTTTATGTCAAAATTAAGCAACATGGCTAAGTGCATTAGGGGAAAAAGCAGACAGCCCTATTCACTACAGACATTTCCAACTAGTGTCTTAAATCTATTTAAGGGTGTTTTCTGCAAGATCAAAAATTTTGGTAATCCAGCCAACAATCTCAGGGAATTTAAGATGGCAAGTCTAATTAACATGATGGGCCCTTTCCTGAGGCCTTTGCCTAATCAGGCAATTTAAGAGAGGAGACTAACATCAAATTCAGGTGTTAATGCTTCTTTATGGGCACATTTACACCCTTATGTGGTTCCTGCGTTGCATATCAAAGGCGTTTTCGAAGGAGGTCTCTGTATAATCTGACACACAGAGTCTAAAGAACCACACTAAGATAAGTACTCCATATATTTTAGGCCTTCTGGGTTGCCTACAGTTCTCTGATAATGGAGTTCAGCTGTCAAAACTGGGGGCCCAAACTTTCATTTAATCTAATCTTCCATCATGAAAAGAATCTTGAACTACCTGGGGTTAGCCCTGGCATCATTCTGCCTGAATCCTCTCTCCCTGAGAAGCAGTGCTAAGAAGTTCCTTTCCATCACTGTCTACCTCAGTTGTTACTTGTAACACTGGAGGGATCCTGGTGAACTCCAGGACAGCATGAAATCTGATAGCCTGAACCTGCAAGAAAATATGGTTAGTGCAGAAATGCTGTGACTCAGGAAGCATAATTTCTTCCCCAAAAGGATTCTTTAAAAGGTATTTAGAGTGCCCAGACAAAAGCAAGAGACTATTCCTGCTTCTGCTTTGTGATTTGGGAAAGGGGTCAAAAACCAAATGTCTATTGGACTAGGAAAAGGGGATCCAGACAAGACATGCCAAACCCGCGGGGAAAAAACAGAAGTTGGGCTTGCTTTTGGCTTAGCTGGCTTGTGAGTTGCTTGTTGGCTAGTTTTTGGCTTTGGGCTTGTTTGGCTTGTAGCTTGTTGCTTCTTTTTATTTATTTATTTATTTTTGATCGGCTCCCTGCAAGCAGGGGCAAGGGGAAGGAGAGAGTCAAGGGTGCACAGTGGGCCCACCATAGTCCCAGACTGCAGGCCGGGGGGATCTAGTCACATAGAGTGTTGGGTTTCTTAGGGTTTGGCTTGTTTTGGCCTTGTTTTGAAATGGGATTAACTTGATTTTTGGCTTATTGTGAAAGTTGGGGTGCTTATTTACCACGTGAAAGTTGGCAACTGTGATCCAGATCTATATATTTGAATTAATTAAGTCAGTATAGGCCCTTTAAGCCAAGGAACCTGAGATGAAAATACATTTTGCCAATCCAATGAATGAAAACATCAGAATAAAACCAATGTGAAGATAGCATCCAAACATCTTCTCATGTTTCTGTGAGGTACAGATGCTATGGAAATGGAGGCGCAAAGCATATCTATATATAAAAGTGAGATTGATGGTCTTCTCAGTGGTAGGAAGGATAGGGGACAAAAACGGGAGGTGGGTGCAGAGTGACAACAGAAGACATTTCTATTTAAAACTATTAAATGGAGGACAAAAAACAACTTTACCTTCTTATGATTCTTGCAATTAAAATGAATCCTGTTTTATGATGACTTAACATATGTAGGGATTTGTGGAGACATTCTAAGTTAGATCTACAGGCACAGAGATTTAGGCAGTGAGGTAACAAGACTAAAGAAATGATTTCCTTCTTCTGTGCTTCTGTCTTGGAGCAAATAAAGAGATAAGGAATGAAAAATAAATTTCTGGGTCTTAAAATTGAATGTATCTATCTGTGACATTTGGGACCTTGGGGGAGCACTCTGTAACCCTCATATTCCTCATTTACATATGATTGTGATCTTGCATATAAAGCATGCCTTGTAAGGTATCAGGGGAAAGATTATGATCTGCTGAAAGTCATTTCTCTATCCATATATGTATATCGCATCCATAGTGGAGTGTAGGAACAACAATTGTCTTATACACCTGGATCTTGGTGTCCTGCCATTGGTCACGGTTCGTGAAAATGCATCAGAGAAATTTTCCAAAGAAAGCACTTGTGCACTGGATCCTGTGCTGGATCTCACTGTCGATTTTTGCATTTTGAGAAAATTGGCTACTGAGGTAGCAAAAGTGCTCAACTGTCTCCAAAGTCTGACCCTCAATGGTGATTTGTGGTGGGTCATATGCAAGGCCTGAAGCAGGTTGATAGAGCACTTTAGTCTTCTCAATATTGAGTGAGAGTGACCTATCAACAGCACCTCAAGGGTTTGGAGAGGTATCCCCAACGATGCCTCCGGAAGATCCTTCGCATCAAGTGGCAAGATCACCGCACTAACACCAGCATCCTCGCTGAAGCCAAGGATTGAAGCAATGATCCTCATGCACCAACTTCACTGGGCTGGACATTGTATGTGGATGCTAGACTCTCGTCTCAAGCTTGTTGTAGCTTGTTGCTTCTTTTTTTGATTGGCTCCTGGCAAGCAGAGGCAAGGGGGGGCAAGCAGGGGTAAGTGGGGGAGAGAGTCAGGAGTGCACAGCGGGGCCACCACAGTCCCAGACTGCAGGCCGGGGGGATCTAGTCACATAGAGTGTTGGGGTTCTTAGGGATTGGCTTGTTTTGACCTTATTTTGAAATGGGATTATCTTGATTTTTGGCTTATTGTGAAAGTCGGGGTGCTTATTTACCGCGTGAAAGTTGGCAACTGTGACAGTGGCCACATGTGGGGCCTTTTCTCCTGACCCCATCTATGCTACAAGCAACAAAGACAGAGAAGAAGACTGAAGACTGAAACAGAGGAGACTGGCCTAGATTTAAGGGACAAATCTGGATATTAAAGACTGCAATATCCAGTGGGGTGTTAAAAACTGCTTAATCTAGTTGCTGCCCAGTCTAATAGGGTTGAGAGTTTAGACGGCGTGCTTATCTTTTATTTCTCTTGGTAACTAACTGACTTTTTGCCTATCACTTAATATCACTTAAAATCTATCTGAGTTTGTATGAAGCGTGTGGCAAATCTGCTCAGGTTTTCCAAAGTCTGCTGTATATCCACTTTCCATTGATGAAGTGGTGAACCCAGTGGCAGATTAACAAATTTGCCACCCCTAGGCCCTCAAAAAATTGCCGTTCCCCCCTCCGCACGCGCCAGCTCACCTCCGCTCCCCCCACGGCAAGCCTGGGAGGGAGGAGTGAGAAGGGGAGTTGTGGCGCGCTCGGGGGATGGCGGCGGTGGAGCGTAGGTGAGCTGGGGCAGGAAGCAGTTCCCTGCTCCCCCCCCCAAGAGTTACTCCCTGCACCCGCCGGCCCCAGCTCACCTCCGCTATCCCCGAGCGTGCCACTACTCGCTTCTCCTCCCTCCCTCCCAGTGCTTTCGCGCGGCAAGCCTGGGAGGGAGGAGGGAGAAGGGGAGTTGCGGCGCGCTCGGGGGATGGCGGCGGTGGAGCAGAGGTGAGCTGGGGTGGGGAGTGGTTCCCGTCCCCCCCCGCAGGTTACTCCCCGCGCCTGCGGGCCCCAGCTCACCTCTGCTCCGCCTCCTCCGAGCGTGCCGCTACTCGCTTCTCCCTCCCTCCCAGCACTTTCACGCAGCAAGCCTGGGAGGGAGGTGGAAGGAGGGAAGCGCGGCGCGCCTGGGGGAGGAGGCGGGCTGGGGATTTGGGGAAGGGGTGGAGTTGGGGAGGGGGCGCGAGCAATTTTGCCACCCCTGCAAATTTGCCGCCCTAGGCCTAGGCCTTGTTGGCCTAGGCGATAATACGCCGCTGGGTGAACCAATTAATAAATTAGCACTACTCATCTTGAGCAGTACAAGATGGTATATTCCTGGGATACAGTGCTGGGAGCTGGAGGGGATTTGGCTTGAATGCCTTTCTCAGTGTGATTCATGAGTGGCTCTGGGTGCATTCATGCAATCTATCTGGTTGTGGGGCTCCACATGCTGTTGTGCCGAGTGATAACAGTGCCTGGAGGGGTTTGCTGCTGGTCACTAGCAAGGCATTGTGAGAGACAGCCCAGGCTGGAGAGAGTTAAGGGGGCACAGCAGTCTCACAGTTCCAAGCTGCACCACAGGGATCCCGTCACACTATCTATCTGTCTTTAGTGACTGGTCCTGGAGAAAGAGAAAAAGAGAAAGAGAAGGGTGCAGGCAACAAAAGAAAGGAAGGAAATAAAGATACAAGGAAAAAGAGAACCAAGAGAAAAAGAGCAAAGGGAAAGTGAATTTGAAAATTAGAGGAAATATAATATTAAGATCAATTTTCAGCAGTACCATATTTTTGCTTCCTTGGATTTTTTCCAGTGGAACGGTGCCATTTTTGCTGCTTTAGAAGCCTCTGGTGGGATTGATGGCAAAAGGAGAGAATACAGAGGGAATTAGCTTCTCTTAATGCCCCAGTATTGCTGCCCTCTTGGATGGTGGAGTCTCCACTAAGGCAAAAGAACAGACAAGGTACCTATTGATTTACTCACAGTCCAGCCTCCCCCTCTTCCTTCTCTTGGCCCCTGGCTTCTCAGATCTTTCTATTAAACTTTTAATAGTGGGGAACCCCGGGCTCAGGGCAGCACTGCAGTCATTCATTAATGTCTACCTAGCGAACAAATAACTCTTTAGTTGCACCCTAGGTGTCCAGCTTGTTTTGTGCCTGGAGGGGGATTTGTAATCGAAACAGGGAAGCGCAGGAGCAAAGGGAAAAATGGGCTATAATAACCTGGGAACTGGCCTTTCATTCAGGTAATGTACAAGACACATGTTAATGATTTCAGCTTAAGTACCAGGCAGAGAACTAACTAACCATGCAGAAAACCACCTGCATGTGCCAATGTAGTTGCACAGGGACTTCTAGGGAAAGGGACAACAAGAGGTAGGTTGCTGGATTTGGGGGGAAATTGTTTTGTTCTTTCTTGTTTCATTCTTTATTCTTTTCGAAAATGACTCTTAAAATATCTCCCTAATGGACCAACATGTTAAAAATTCTCCCACATATGTCTTCCTGTCCCTTTGGTATAATGTAGTTCTGTGGTTGGATTAGCAGTTTATATGGATATTTAGATACAGTGAATTGACTTTTTTGGCAGCTGTACTGTGAATAGAACCAGGAGAGCAGGCAGGTATGGACTAGGGTGGGAGAAGAAAAGACTGCAGTGTAATTAAGTCCATCTTCAGAATTCAAAATCTGCTTTGACAAGACATTCAGGATGAATTTTTGTGCATAGCAAATTAACAAAAATATAGATACAAAGGAATCTAGTTTGCTTTTTAGAATGTTATATACAAAATGATTTGGATGCAAAAAGGACTTTTCTAATCTCTTTCTTCTTCTTCATTTGTCCATCTAGGTCTGTCCTCTCTACAATGCCAGCTGAGTGAGGCACCAATTTGTCCACCTTGCTGATGCCATAAAATGGACACATCAGCCTGCTGCATGTAATAGTGAGGGGATAATAAGATAAATACAACAAAAGGAAAATGACTTTAAAAAGGGGGAAAGAACTATAAATTCCTTAGACAGACAATAGATTTCCTTTTTCATCCCTAAACATTTGCAATCAATACTTCACTACTTTCCAGGCTACTCAATAATCCAATGACAGTATAAGAGATGTGAGGACCTAGTTAGTGACTACAAATTGCTGCTGAGGCTTTGATGGCTCCTACAGAAGAGCTATCATTTTTTGGATAATCTCTTGCAGAACACCCTGGAGCCTTAGACTTTAATATAAAAATATGTCTATAGGAAGGGAACTGGAGTGATGTTTAGGTTTCATCCTAATCCCTTTGAAATTAGCTGGTGCTATTTTGTAGCATCATATGCTAAAATAATTACAAAAGGTGAAAGAGGGGTATAATACTAATGTCTAAAAATCTGAATGTAATGTACAAGATATTAAGAGTCCTAAAAGCACTTGGACATTAAGTGAAGCTGAGCAGGTCCACAGGCAAACAAGCCAAGGTAAGGGTGTTTTATATAATGGCCCATAGTCCTTTCTTCTCATCTCTGTTGACTTTCCCATGGGGGACTTCAGAGGAATGTTATTAATTATTAACTATCATTATTAGTCCCTGTTATAATCTATTACAGAGGTAACAATGATCTAAATCCTTCTCACTTTGCACACACAATTCGTTCGACTGATTTCAACAGGCCTACTCATGTCAGTAAGCCAAGAAGAATTTATGCATATGAAAATAAAGAAGGTTATTAAGATTCTTTAATGCTTAAGAATAGGAAATATCAGTTCTCCGCTGCTTAATACATTTGGGCTAAAATCCAGACATCAGCACCTAGCTCAAGTAGCCACAACACGCATTGAAATGTACAAAGCCTAGTGGAAAGGGATCTTCCCATCCAAGCACCTCCAGGGCTGCAGAGTACATTCTGCAGCCCTTAGCACAGCCCTCCTATGGGGTGGAGAATGGCAGGATCCGCAGAGCGGCAGATCCCTGACACGGCTCAAGCCCAGCCTCCCCACTCTCCCCTTACATGCTGTGATGCAGAGACCCTGCTCAATCAGCTCCATGACAGGCAGGAGATGTACATCCCCGTGTGACCCTTGGCATCCAGCCAACTTCCTCCCTTGTGCAGTAGACCCACACCTGCTCAACTGCACAGGAGCTCCCGATAGCTGCAGGAGGGGCCACTTAGTCTCCCTCCCCCTCTTTCTATCATTATATGAAGTTGATTCTAAATTTCCTGAGGTTCCTATTTGAATTATATAACTGAGTGCTTAGTTTACATACCTGAAATTCAACTTCAGTAAAGCAAAAATGTTTTATAAAAAAAAAATACAAAGGGCATATTTAGCCACGGTCATTGTGTAGGCTCCTCGGTATCACACTCTGGGATACTTATGTTTAACACAAATCTTTCAAAAGAACATAATCCAAAATTGTTTCTTTTTTCCACAGTCCCTTACGTTAACTAAAAAAGATTGTAATTAACTGTTTTGTTTCTCACATTGCAGGATGCTACACTACATACCTTCCGATCAGTGTCCAGGAGAAACTTTACCTCATTGGAAATACAAAACATGAAAAACATATGACCACATATGGCTTAAATGTTATAGCCCTGCTATTTTTGCCATTATACAGTTAACTGGTATTTAAAATACTGTAATAACATTTACATCGTTTTAACAATTGGTTTCTTTATGTATTCAGCATTTCCAGATTTTCACAGATTTTACTTTGCTTTCTTTGCAATATATAAAAATAATTTGCTAACCTGCTTACAGAAAAGATGTGTGTCTGTTTATGCACCTGGAAACCTTTAATCTTTTTTTTTTCAATTAAAATAATCCATTCAATTGTACAATTCAAAACATTCCACTCCCAAAAAGATAAGCAAGCAACCCTAAAACAGCTCTTGTTTTCTGAATTTGTTCTATATGTTTTAAATACATGATTTGGTTAAATTCGTTAAAATCTCAAGCCAAACAATATAAGCTGGAACAACCCATTACTATAAAACCAATACAGAAAATAATAATATTTATGATCTTCTATAAATCTAAGGGCCCCATTCAACAAAAATACACCCAGCACTTGTGTCCTACATGGCCATAGAGAACCACAGACACATTGAAAAATTCATGTTTTGGGGCTTCTTCCACCTTTAACAGAGTTTCACTGTCTAGTAGATGTATTTTTATCTAATACAGCCAATAGCCATTAATCCACTCCCCAACCCATATTTCTCTTAAATTACATAAATTGGAAAATTGCTCATTTCCTCTTCCTCCAGTTGTGCTTAATATATCATGAATTTAGCTAAATTTTGCTGAGAATGGATGTGAGATTACACTTATATACAGATATCCTTGCATAAAACTATTCAGTGATACAAAACACCCAGGGACTTCAACTGTACCATGTTATAAATAAGGCCCTACTTGAACTGCGGGATGATTGTCAAAAAATTGCGGCTGAGTTGCGGACAAGCCATGGAAAATTGCAGAAAAGTAATAATGGACCTTATTATTTGTGGTAATAAAGTCCATTATTACTTTTCCACGATACTGTATTCCGAGAGCGGGGGGCTTCCGCTGTTGGCCGCCCAGGGCTGAGAGCAGGGTTTCCCGCTGTCAGCTGCCTGGGGCTGAGAGTGGGGGCTCCTGCTGACAGCTGCTATGGGCTGATAGCGAGGGCCCAGGGCTGACAGCAGCTGCCCGGGACTGACAGCAGGGGCTCCTGCTCTCAGCCCCAGAGTGGCTGGGGCTCCCACTGTTAGCCTTGCATGTCGCAGGGCTCCTGCTGTCAAAACTGAGATGGAACTAAGCCGAATGTTGCAGAATCTGCAATTTCTGCAATATCATAATCTAAGTAGGCCCTTAATTATAAAACACATATCACCGCATTTTTAAGTGTATTTCAATAATGCTTACTATTTGCCCTAAGTGAAAAACAATGGAAGAGGGATGTATAAAGGAACTGATCATTTTAGCATTTATTTATTATCAATAATTTCAGTTACATTTACAGAGGTTTTGGAGCCCAGCCCTGGAAACCTGACTCAGTAATTTTCACTGGTGTAAGTTCTCATGTCAGGGAGGGTTACAAGACTGAGCCTTTCATTCCCATGTAATATAATATAAATTTAGGGGGGAAATCAATCTGATCCTGCAATCCTATTCCTCTGAGAGAAGTCAATGGGACTATTTGCCTAAATATGATTTATTTATGGGGGGAGGGATAGCTCAGTGGTTTGAGCATTGGCCTGCTAAACCCAGGGTTGTGAGTTCAATCCTTGAGGGGGCCACTTAGGGATCTGGGGCAAAATCAGTACTTGGTCCTGCTAGTGAAGGCAGGGGACTGGACTCAATGATCTTTCAAGGTCCCTTCCAGTTCTAGGAGATAGGATATCTCCATTAATTTAATTTAATTTAATTATTCAGGTGAGTAAACGTTGCAGGATTGAGTCCTAGATTCAAGAGCTTTATAGTGCATTTAGTAGAAGGAGACTCATCACAACCAACATTGTACTTTGTGTCAAATCCTGCTCACCCTGCTCATGTGGGTGCTTCTATTGACTTGAATGGGATTATGTGCATAAATAAGGAAGCAGAATTTTTGCCTTAAATGTAAAGTGACTGACATTAATAATATGAAGATCATAGACTGGTGTTCATTAAATCTAAGTTTAATAGTCTAGCTAGAGGATTGTGTCAGCATTTCCATTATAAATCCCATTTTTAACTAAAGCTGGCACAGCAGGACTCAGCCCAGGAGAATTTTCTTTATTTGACATTTGCAAAATATGTTTTGTTCATTTTTATGTTATACAAGTGAGAAAATTGATTACCATTCTGAACTATGCTTGTGCAACTAAAAATTGGGTTGGCTGCAAGTATTCACAGTAACTACTATTTGTAAGGATTTTTAGAATGAATACTTAATTCCTATTTTTAAAACATAAAATTTAGCAGCTACATACAATCATTACAAGGTACATGTACATAAAATGTGTTTCGAAATGTATATACATTTATAGTTACATAATCGATTAAACTATCACAAACATTCACTTTAGTACATTTTCTTTTCAGTTCAAATTTGTACTGTCTTTGTGTAGATGTATGAGTCACACACAAGTCTTCTGACATTTTAATGATGCAATCCTGCAAATACTTATGCACTTGAGTAACTTCACTCAGATGGGTAGTCCAATTGAGCTCCATGATGCTAGTCATCTGAATAAAGCTACTTACATAGGTAAAAACAATGAGGAGTCCTTGTGGCAGCTTAGAGACTAACAAATTTATTTGGGCATAAGCTTTCGTGGGCTAGAACCCACTTCATCAGATGCATGGAGTGAAAAATACAGGAGGAGGTATAAATACGTGAAAGGATGTGTTCGCAGGATCAAGCCCTAACAAAGAGCACAGAAATCCCTAGCCAAATCCTGTTTGTCTTACACAAAAAGTCCAACTTTTTAAAGTTAAGAGACTACCTACATACGTAAGGTGAACAAAATCTGGCCCCACATCTGACAACAAGACTTCTATTTACCAGACAGAGCAGCAAAGAAAAGAACATAATTCATTCATATGAGCAAACTGTAGGTATCTAACCATAAAACCATCTAGGAGACTTAAAATAACTAGCATATACTGATAACTTTTTAAACATGTATTTTTTTAAATCTTGAAGTTTTCATCTATATTTTATTTTTTAAGAAATTATCAAATAACTAGTGCAGCTGTTCCTCAGTGATTAGTAACTATACTTTTGTCCATTATTTGAAGATATAGTCTATGAATCACTAACTTCTAGTCTTTGTTACTTGTTTATTTTTATCACATCTTCCTATTCTAAGCTTTAGGTGAATGCAAAATTTCATAATTTAAAAATGCTTAGAGACGCCTTGTTCTGTTACAAAGTACATATTTTTTTAAATCATGTTAATCTGGTTATGATTTACATGACATTTAAAATCGATATCAAATGGTGCTTTCTTTCAAATAATTACAATTATTATTTCAATTTAATTACATTTATTTCTGTATATATTTCAATGCCGTATATTTCCTTCTGGCACATATCAAGAATAAATCATGAATCACAGGAATTCTAGAAGGCTAAAATTTTTAAAACTTCCGACAGACTTGGAATTTGACAGACTCTTTGTTTTAATTTTATATGATTTGCCTCGGATAACATCTTGTGAAATTGTTCTTAAAATAATTACCTCTAAAAACTATTTAAAATGAAGGGACATTAAAAGGTCTGAATTTCACAGACTTTTTACTTTACTAATAAAAAACTACAAATGAACCAAATGTACTTTTTGCTACTTTTGAGTCTCTTGTAAACATAAAAGGCATGGATCCTGTTCCCAAGAAGTCAATTGCAAAACTCCCATTGATTTCAACAAGAGCAGGAGCAGCAGGTCCAAAGTAGCAGCAATGCATACTGGTTCGTAGCATAAGATACTCCTTAGAACAATCATCTTCTGGACCACCTCCCTGCCAAATCATGCTCCAATTTGTGATTGCACAACATGCAAAACTACACACACACAATATGTTTGTTGTCCTCTTAACTTAGCTTGACCCCTCCAGCCTAGTGCCTCTCTTCCCAAACACTAGTTATTTCCTCCATCTCCACCCCAATCCCACTTTCCAGCTCTCTCCCCAGGTCCCACGCACCTACCTCCCTTGGGTGCACTAGTGACTGCTTCCTGGGTCCTCCCAACTCTGTGCTCCTTCTCCCATCTGGACACTTCCTCTCCTCTGTTACCAGTCTCCTTACTTCCCTCAGACATCACGCTCCTTCCTCCCACCCAGCCCCACACTGCTTCCTCCCGCCAGACTTCTAGGCAGCTCCTTTGCTCCAGTGACTGATTGGTTGTTCACCAATCCCCTGGTTATTTTCTCCCTCTCCCCTCCTCAAAATATCTCCTTGGCCTGGGGACAAGGCCTTTATTTGGACTCCCTTGCCTCTGGCATGTGGTGGGGAGGCTGGTGGCTTGAGTCTGCAGGGTGGCTGTTCTTGGAGGGGGAAGAAGGAGGAAGCTTTTTTTCAGCACAGCTCATTTGATAACACAGTCTCCTCTACTGGCAGCTCCTCTTTCCTTCTACAGATGTCCTGGCTGAGGTGCATCAAGGGCTCAGAACCATCAGTCTAGCTCTCTGAGGGTCACTGGGAAGGGCTCTTTTAGGAACTTCTGCCATACATAAAACATAACAATTACACATTAACATTACTGGATACATATATTATTATTACAATAATAAAATACCAAGCTATTGTTATAAATATAATAATATGAAACAAAAATACATCACAGTCTATCAGATACCCCTAAATAAAGACCAGATATACCTCCCATATAGCTCAATGGCAGAAAGAAAGAAAGAAAGAAAGAAAGACCCCATGGATTTCAGTGTGAGTAAAGTCAGGCTGCAGCCTATTATAGCAAAATATGTTTATTCTAATGTAAGGTCACAGCAACACTAAAGCAACTATTTTAAAAACACGACACGTCCCAAAGTTACGACAGATAATCGCATAGCCTTTTAATAAAAGATTCAAGTTTCAAAAGTGAAATTTATGTTTAATATTATTTGCACATTTTTCTCATACTCTGTGCTGCTTTAATTTTACTACTGCACATCAGTCTTAAATGCAATTGTATCACACAAAGAAGAGGACACAAATGACTGTGTACCAGAAATAACTGTTAAGAACTATTGGAATTCTTTGCTGCCAGCAATGGTCTAATTCTGGATCCAATCCTGCTGCTGTTGAAGATAATGGGAAATTTGCCATTGAGTTAAATGGGAGCAAGCTTAACAAGGTTTCATAAATCAATTATATCGTCTGTATGAAGATTCTGGGACTTCGTTGTCTTATTGCACCCAGCCAAAACAAAACAACATTTTGAAGTACTAAACCATTTCAGTTATTGTCTTTAGATTTTGTTGTAACACAGATCTTCTAAAATTCAGTTAAAATAATGTATTAAACTGAAATAAAAGATAAGACCTGATCCTGCAGTTCTCAGTCCCATTGATGGCAATGGACATTTTGCCTGAGAAATGACTGCAGGATCAGGAACAAGGAAAGAATACAATGTTTAATTAATAATATAAAAAAGAATATTTAACAACATGCCACCAAACAATGAACTTTGGATGCACTTGCCCTTGCTGGAGGTGGAACACCATACGAGGGGAATCTAAAGGAGACATAATCCCTCTCCAAGCAGACAAATGAGTGGGTATAGTGGGCAGACTGCATCATCCTTTAAGATGGCACAGCCTGCTGGTCCTGGGGTGGTACAAAAGTGGAGACACAGCCATGACCCTGCCTTCTCCTTGCTCCATGTGAGGTGATGCCCATCTCCCAGGAACACATAGAGAGAACAATCCTTGGGCTCCCCCAGGCACAGGTTCTGTAACTGAGACTGGACCTTGCTTGCTATCATACTAGTGCAGTTGTGTAAGGGCCAGTCGCAATCCGACCCATAACGTATTAATCCATTCTGAGGCATTTATCCGGTTCTTCAAGAATAACTGGATTGTCAGTTCCATAAATCTATCCATCAGCTGTTGGGAAACCCAGTGCTCTTTCACAATGAAAGGAGCCTTACATGAAAGGAATATTTGAGGTGGGGAGGAACATGAATGTCTCCAGCCACATGTTTCAGGAAGAAACTTGAATCGGAAATGGTTTATTATTGGACTCTCATACAAGAACACTTTATTATAATTTTATTTTTTTCTATTATTCAGTATTTATATAACTATAGGTTTGTGTGGTCATGTACAGAAAACACATATAAGAAAACCCTTTTCTGGGATCAGCAAACGTATATAATTATCTATTTCCTTGAATGCTATGTAGAGAAATGATGCTCATTACTTGTCATTCTTTTATATGTCTTACAGTTAGGAAGAAGAGAAGAATCATTATTAAGCAACACTATTAAAAAGGACTTTTAAACAAAATCTCAGCAGCAGAAGGTACAGTAGATAAATGATGCACAGCAGATCACTGGAAATCGATCATCATCATCATGATTTCAAGGGCAACCAGACAGAGCCAAGTCCTGTTTGCATGACACTTCTGAAGAGTCCCATTGAGTTCATGTGAGTAAGGAGAGCAAGATTTAAATTTAATAGTATTTTAAAAGGTATATTTTATCATGTTCAGCTAACTCAAAAACAGGTAAACTGATTTGACTCTTTTTAAAAAAATCATCTTTGGGATTGTAATAAAGGTATGACACGCAGGAGTATTATGAGGAGCTAATCTTTATTTCTTTACTCAAGTCACATGACATTGGTCTGGGTTAGAAAAGATTATACCATCACATGGCACAAGGGTCAGTTTCCACTGATTACAGGGGCTACTGTGTCAGGGGCCAGATCAACCACAGCAAGTTTCAGCCCAAAAGTTGAATGTTTTGAGAGATTTATGAGACAGTAAAAACTGCAATTTTTAATAAAAATTTGTGTGTAACCTCACTATAACATTTTTGGGTAGAGAATGCTTTTATATACTGTGCATAATATTACAGTTTTAGAGTAGTAACTTCCAATTGTGGCAACAGAGATTATTTAGTTTTCCTATAAACTACACAATACTGATATCAAATAGAAGCAAACCTACATTACAATTTAACAAATTGTAGCTTACAGAACAAAACATTCTTCTTTAATCCAAGATAAAATTAAGAAGAATATGAACAATGCATCAAGAAACTCTATTTTCAGGTAATAATTCAGCATTTTTCACACATTTATATATTTGCTTAGAAATCTAATATCAATTCTAATTATTCCATCATTGCAAATAACCTCACCACCACATTCTGCAGATAATGTAGTAAAGTTTATTAGGGCTGTCAAATTATTTAAAAAATTAATCACGAGGTTAAAAAAATATTCGCGATCAATCGCATTTTTAATCGCACTGTTAAACAATAATAGAATACCATTTATTTAAATATTTTTGGGTGTTTTCTACATTCCACACTGCTTTGGATAGGTATGGAGCAGAACCCATCATCAGCATGGAAGCATGTCCTTTGGAACAGTGGCCGAAGCATGAAGGGGCATACGAATGTTTAGCATATCTGGCACATAAATACCTTGCAACGCCAGCTACAAAAGTGCCATGTGAATGCCTGTTCTCACTTTCAGGTGACCTTGTAAATAAGAAGCAGGCAGCATTATCTCCCATAAATGTAAACAAAGTTTTTTGTCTTAGCAACTAGCTGAACAAGAAGTAGGACTGAGTGGACTTGTAAGCTCTAACGTTTTACACTGGGTTTTTTTTAGTGCAGTTATGTAACAAAAAAAAATCTACATTTGTAAATTGCACTTTTATGATAAAGATATTGCACTACAGTACTTGTATGAGGTGAATTGAAAAATAATATTTCTTTTGTTTATCTGTTTTACAGTGCAAATATTTGTAATAAAAATAATATAAAGTGAGCACTGTACACTTTGTATTCTGTGTTGTAATTGAAATCAATATATTTGAAAATGCAGAAAATCATCCAAAAATATTTATAATAATTTCAACGGGTATTCTACTGTTGTTTAACAGTGTGATTAAAACTGTGATTACTTGTAATTAATTTGTTTTGAGTTATTCACTTGAGTTAACTGCGATTGACATCCCTAACATTTATATAAAATAATTTTATAACTGGACACCATAATAACCTCTCTTAACTAAAGACAGACTTTGTATACACATTGGCCAGTTATCCATAAACTACAATCAAATACAAAAATGTAGGTGTTCCTTTATTTTAAAACTATGTACACATTGGTGTTTTTTATATGTGACATCATAATTCACTACTATTACCCACTCCTGCTCCCACTGAAGTCAGTGGCAAACCTCCACTTACACCACTGGGAGTGAGAGCAGGTCTTGCTTCTCATTTTATAACAGATGTCAAGTAAAATATCCAACTTTTCCCACTCCTTATAAATGGAAATAGCAAACAAAGCTAGTTTTGAATAAAAATCATTGTCATATAGATACCACTTTTTCTAAGTAATTAGTCCATCTATCTGGAAAACCATTTCAGAAAGCATGAATATGCACAAGATTATCCGAGATTATCCAGTATGAATGCTTAATTTGAATGAATGTATCTTAGAAATGTGGGGTGTTAACTGATTTGTATCAGATGTAGGATATTACTTTAATCAAAAGCTATACTAAATAAAAATAGAAGTATTGAGTCCTGTGCTATATCCTGTATTCTAACTAGTGAAGATTAACACCCTATCAAAAAGAAAGATGGGGGCTAAATCTTTTGTCATTTAAACAGGTGCTACCTCACTGGAGTCAAAAGTCAATGGGGGCTGCAGGAGTGTAACTGAGAGCATATTCTGGCCCATTGTAGGCACAATCCTGCAGTCTTTACACAGCCAAAATTCCCATGACTTTGATGGTCATTTTGCCTGAGACCCTTAGGGTGCTGCATTTGCTTTTTCTATAGAAGCAGTATTAATAAATGAACTGTCAGTCAAAATGTTGCAGCCATACAAAGTAATACATTTCTAATAGTGCACAAAAGATTGACATACACTGAATATTTATTTTGTTAGTTAAGCTTGTGCATCAGCAGCAATATATTTTTGTATCAGGAAGATAATGTAAAGAACAACCTGAGTTCTATAAACAGATTCTGCTTCAGATAAAAACAGACACATTGTATCCAAAATATGAAAAAATAAACAATAAAGTTTTATATAGAATAGTGCAATAATCCTTGAGAATTAATACTATGAGCAGGTCATCCTCTCATTTTGACGGCACTGGTCAACAAAATTAATGAAAAGTAAGAGTAAATGGGAATCAATGCAAAGGCCTAGAGAGTAATTACTATTTTTAAATATATTAATTCTGTACCTGGTGTCAAATGGAATGACAGTCGGTACTGAATAAATACAAAACTGCTTTGGCATTGCCATTTTTTTTTTCAAGATGAAAAATGCACTGGCTTGGAATGTTTATTTGAACCAACCATATGGTATTACTATAGAGAGTCTGGAAGTGAATGTATTCTTTGGAAGTACAGTATCATAATAAATTATTCTAGCAAGCATGCAGAATGAACATAGATCACAGACACAATCTGATTTGGCAGTCCAAGTGCAGACACTGCCTGCACTCCTAGAGGCAAGCCTGTATAGCAGCTATAAGTTACCAGCAATGGGCCCAATCCTGCATTACATATTCAGGAACACTCTCACTGACTTCAGTAGGAGTTTGGCCTACATGAAAAGTGAAAGATCAAGGTCAATATTTAAATTTATTAGCACACATGATGGGATTAATCACGTTCTCCCTGAAATCAACAACTAAAAATCTCATTAACTCCAATAGGGACAAGATCACGCTCATTATGTGCTACATATATATTCTTCCAATCGTTACAGTATTTTGTTTTATTGCGTGTTTGCCTCTTACTACTAATATGATTGTGACTTAAGTCCTCATTACTGCAGTGCTGGTGATATAACAGCACGTTGCTATATGAAGCACTGGAAAGCCAAAGAAATCAGTTTTGCCAGAAATTCCAACAGCAAACTGATGCACAGATCTTTTTTTCCAGATATTCTAATAAGGAACGCAAACAGTCATGAAATCTGTTTATATTCTGACTCTTACAATTATTAATGATGAAGTACTTTATAGTACCATAATCAATCTTTCTGTAGCTATTTAATAGCTATGCGAGGCAAATCAAAGAGATTATTCTCATAACCAGTGATAAAATACTGACCAAACCCAACACATTTTGTAATCCATCAAATAGGAAACCACTGTACTGGTGTAATATTAATGCCCCAAAACAAAATGCCAGGCTTAAATAATATTAATGTTGTGATATGATGTTTAAAAGTAAGAGAATTCAAAATAAGGCTGAAATGTAGCCCTGGACTTGCCTTGTTTTGACACTGCAGTAACTACTTATAACAGGATAAATTACAGATGGGACAGTTGAGAGTTTCAGTTTTAACCTTCCATCCCTTCCTTTGGTTAATATTGTCATAACCTTCATGTTGCCTAAATATTGGTTGTTATTATTGTTATTAGCCCAATCCTGCAGTCCTTACGCAAATCTCCCAGTGATGTCAAAGGGAATTTTGTCTGAATGACTGATGCAGCATTAGATATTATTTATTCACCACATAAAAACATCTATTTACAAAACAATTCTGGAAGCATCATCTCTTCACAGATAAGGTTGAAGCCAGCTTCCCATAATAATATGGATATTGCTTAGCACTTATATAACACTTTTTACCTTCAATGAGCTGTATAGACATTAACTAATGAACCTAGATCTCAGCATGAATTAAATTCTGGGGTACTGTTTTTTTCTTCATTTACTGATGTTTTAAGTTAACTATTGTATCTTAACTCTGTTTCAATTTTATGTAACTTGTTTATTTGCAAAAATGGCCAATATAAACAATACAATTTGATTGACTGGTTAACTGAAGTAACTAATCTGTAAAATATACATAACAGGTGATTTTAAAGAGATGGAGCCAAATTCTTTGCTGGCACAAATTGGCACAACTCCACAGACTTCACTGGAGCTGAACCATTTATACCAGCAGAGAATTTGGCTCATAACATTTGTCTAGCAGACTTTAATACATAATGGATTAGGTAAATAGGTACTTTGTAAGTCTTTACATTTGAAAATTCATATTATCTGCCTGATAAAAGGAGCCTTTTAGAGTCAAACAGGTATTCAGCTATATTGGTGAGCCATCTATTTCTTAAACTGTATTATAAAGGAACAGCTCTCTTGGATCCATTACAATATATTCTGAATTCTGCCTCATTTGTGTAAAGTACTGTCATTTTATGACAATATAGACTGAAACAGCTACATAATCAAATCTGTTAATCTCATAAACTGTACATAAACTCTATGTTTATGTTTGTTTTTATCCATATGCCCAGAATCCAATTTTTCTAGCAGAAAGTTGTTACTATGGCTCAAATCCTCTTCCTATCCTCTCTGAATAACTGGCCCAGGTGCTTGGGAGCAGGAAAAGAAATCTGCCTCCTAGGCTGTGATGTGGTTCTACAACTGCTACTCCAGCCTAAGGACCAGAATAACTTCTTTGGCACTAGCAGCCCCCATATCACACGGTGGGGAAACTGCCAGAATCAGTGCAGCCTATGGATCATCGGCCCCATCACTGCCCCTTCCCTGCTTTGTCACTACTCCGGGGTTCAAAGCTAAGGACTTTCTATTCAGGACAAAATTCATTTTAATAATAAAATATATAAATAATAATTTTGTTATTTTGTTTAGCATCAACAACATGCTTAGAACTATATAATGCACAAAAATAGCAGTCCTTGCCAGGAAAAGTTTGCAGTCTAAATGGTGCACACACAGAAGGCGAAACATTCAGGGAAATTAAGAGGTAAGGCTAACAGAGGTTTATCTTTAACAACTTCTTCTTCTTTTTTGTTTGTTTTTTTTGCCTCAGCACTTTTTCTTGAGTTTCATCAACTAAAGTTCAAAATTTCTCAGCATTGATTCCTTGTAAAGCTCCTTGAAATCAAGGCTTTGCCCATATCTCCTACCTAGAATGGAGCAAAAGTCAGACTGACCCCATATGCTAATTCAGATCTACACTGAGGGCTTCAAGCTGTCTCAACTGTGCCTTCTCAGAGAAAATACTAAAAGAATAACAACATCCTTACTTGCAGGTTGGAGAAAATTTTTGCCCTGTTCACACACCAATGGACTACATTCCCATTCGCCGTCATTGAAAGAGAGACAGAGAAGGAGGGGGGGGGGAAGGGAGAACGACAGAAGATAGACTGAGACAGAAGGCAGCAGCAGAAACAAACAATCAGTAGCTAGAGACCAAAGAATGGGGGAACAGCAATAGAGAATGTCCAAAACACCAGTGTCCTAGCTTTGTAAAAAACAAAACACACACACAAACCACACCATTAAAAGCTAAAATAAAACCATGCACACCTATGATGTTTTACCCTTTTCTGCTGTCGTGTTCTATGTATAGCTTTCTTCTGCCTTTCTGTCCCTGTCCTCTCCCTTTCCTGCTTTCTCTCTTACTTGTCTATCTTAGTTTTCCTCATTTTTCATTCAATATGTCTCCCTCTAGCACTCAGACTCTCCTTTTCCTTTGTCTCCTGAATCAGCATTCTTTTGTTCCTCTTCCTCCTTGCTCCACTCTGGCTGTGTCTCTCTCTCCTTTTCTTCCTGTTCCTGTCCTCTCTTTCTTTTTTTATTTCTGCTCTTGCTTTCCTATTCTGCTTCCCATGTGTTTTCACTGAATACATGAACACAGAGCACAAGCAGTGGAAAATCTTTTTAATTCTGATGCTCCTTTTCCATCTCCATGTGCTTTTTAGCTGCTGTAGCTCTGTTAGCTTTAAAGCACACATGAGGAAGTCACTTGTACTCCTATGTTCTTGAAAACTATCTACAGTAGCATAGTGAAGTAAAAGCACACGGGAAGGGAATGTGTCAGAAAAGTTGCTTGTACTCCCTACAGCGCGTGGGCCACGTTTAACAAGGTCAAGGGACAAGTGTGGCCTATGGGCATTAGTTTGACAGGCACTTGCAAAAGGGATCATAATCTTCTTCCTTCTACCTGCCTACACTTTGCAATTAGGCATTTACAAATGCAGGGTCGTGAAGTTTCAAGTGATATACTTCAATTCACAGGCTGAATGAGACTAGTGACAGACAATCATCTCTTTTCTGATTCGACTATTTTCAGCATAACTATGGGCATTTCCCAGGCACAAGACCATGGGAATCTTTTGTTTTCCTTTGCCCCACATGAAAGGGCATCATCCACACACTCTGGTGCTGACCACTCAGGGGTATGCCTCTTTGGCATGTGTTGCCCACTTCTTAGGGCAATGCACAGTGCATTTCTGGAGCTCTGCTTGATTCACTCCTTTGTGGTTCAGTTAGCCCCTTGGTGACATTGTCTGCTCTGCTGTTTGCTCACGTTATGCACATTTTGACACCTCTCAGCTGGCCTCCATGGGTTTCCAGAGCTATTTGTCTTTTTGGAACCATCAAGCACCAGTAATTGCATGGTTTTCTTTCCTCCCTTGTTCCAGTACCTCTTTTTCTAACAACATACATGTCAAAAAATGTAATAAGTGAAGGAAGACATGTAGTGCCCAGTTTTACCGAATATTTTGCCCACACTTTCTGCTGAAGAAATCACATTTGCATTGTTGTACAGGCTGACTACAGGAACTGTTATTGCCTGGCACCTATATTCTAGGGCAAAGATCCAACTCACTAGTGAGTGGGTAGTAGCCAGGCAAACTGAGGACCCAGAGATTGACAGCCAAGAGGCTATGGGTCAGATCTTGACACTGTTGCTCAGTTTTCACTCAGGCAACCTCTTATTGACTTCAACGGAAGTCTGCCTGAGTAAAAACTGCATAATAACCTCAGGATTTGGCTCTATGGATGTGCATTACATGTAGGTATTGAGAACAGGATTTCTGACTGAGAAGGTCAATTACTCTGTCAATGCACATATACCTTGATCTTATACAGCTACTATATGCTTAAGACATTGCAATGCTGTGATATGTGTGAAAATATTGGAATTAAGGAGTATCTAATATTTATTTTGAACAAAGAGCATAAGATATTAAAGCTTTTGTCAAGAGAAAAGGTGCTTCTAATACATAATTTCCCCATTTAAACAAAGAACTGATAGATGATTTTTAAAATAAGAAAATTCTTCATGTATAAGATAAACTATACCTTTTCAGGGTATACTTTCGATACTTATATTCATGTATAAGATAAACTACACTTTCAGGGTATAGCATTTAAAAATTGTTGATTATACCATATGCATAAAAACACTGTTTATTATTTCAAACTCTTCACATGTGCACATTGACAAATCCTGAAAGAAATATATTTTGATCTTGTACTAAATAAAATTATAGCAAAAAAAAAAATATTGTTGAAAAAGACAGTGTTATTTTAGAAGAACCCCACTTCTCAGTTTCCTAAATCCTGATCTTGCAATGTGTGTTCACCTAAAACTCCCTCTGGAGTCAGTAGGAATTTGGGATGTGCAAGCAATGCAGATTTAGGCCTTATATCTCAATGATGAACTAATTTTTAAAAAATCATCAGCAAGCTGTACAATAAAACAAAACAAAACACAACAAAATAAAACAAAAATACACCCTCACGCCTCAAAGTCACTTCATATCCAAACTATAGGATCCTCAAATTCCTTAATATCCTTTGGATTCTTGGGATTCTTTTGTAAATCTAGCTCTACTTTTTTATCATCATCTCTACTACATCCACATTGCTTTATATTAATTAATGTAAGAAACTGCAAGATAGGATCCTAACATTTATGTTTTTGGTGTAGTAACATTCTTTTGCTTTGTGGCTCTTGTTAGTATTCATTTTGACAGAATACTGACAAATCTGCGAAAAGATTTTCAACAATATGGACCAAATCTTGAAGTCCCTTCTCAGGCAACATTCTCTTTGAAATTCAATGGAAGTGTTTGCTGAACAAGAACTTCAGGATCAAGCCTTATATGTAACATATATTTTTTGTAGTAAGTGTTAATACCAATTTTATGAGAACATTATAATTAGTGTACGTATAGTTAAGCTCATATGCAGGTAACATCCACATAGGTACCAACACCGTCATATTCTAAAGTATATAATAACATACAAAAACAGCAATTTCCCAGACTCTCCTTCCATTTTTTCCCATCACCCCAGGCCTAATGCTATTTAATAAAGCAAGATTAGGGTATCTGATGGTTCCTATTGATTCAAATGTGGTGCTAGGATGCCAAAATCCCCAAGAGTAAAAGAACCTTCCCCTATCACTACCCCACTGCTTATTGATCTAATTCACCAACCAAGCATTGTAATTTTCTCTCACAAACAAATAAATCTTGCATGAAACAGAGAGAACATGAATACTGGTATTTTTATGTGGCATTGCTAAATTATTACATTTAGGATCAGCATAAAGATCCTTCTCTGCTTTCCCATGTTGACCATCATGTATATGTCATCTAATAATGGGGCAGGATCCTAAACTGTATTTTGAAATCAGAATTATTTGTACATGCTGAATAAACTCAGTGTTACATAATCAGTGGGCACCATCCTTTACTCCTTAGCCTGGCAAAATTCCATTGACTTCAATGGTACTACTTGTCTAAGGATTATTTTTGTAATTGTTGCAGGATCAGATCCAGTATGTGTAGCCATAAAATGAGATAATCCACATACCTACTGATTACTGCTCAAAATTCTATTAATTGGCATCTTTCTTCGTTTATGAATTGAGCCAAAAAAATTAAGAATAGATCAGGATGTTATAAATTGTTAGACAATATCCCTCTGAAAATATTGGTTTATATAGGGTAGTATTTTAATCTAAGAATTATGACTCTGATCCTGCAAACACTTAAACACAGGCATCATTTTCAGCACATGAATAGACTTGGATTTAATTGCTTAAGTGTCTGCAGGATCTGACTGTATGAGCACACTAGTTATGTCAGAAATGCTAAGCATTGGAATTGAAATATGTGATGTAACTGTAAGAAATCTAACACATTTCCTTCACACAATCTGTGAATTGTTTGATGTATAGAATTGTTTCAATGCAAGGGCCTGATGCTTCCCTCACTGAGTCAACAGGAGCAAAATAGAGCTCCAAAGTTGTCAGTACTCCTTATCAACATTAACTTTCATACACTATTATAGTTTCATAGATGATTAAAAGTGATCAATGCAATATGTAATTGCTGATATGATCAAACCAAAATAATTTGACACCATACATAAATTCGCCCAATTTTGAACACAATGCTCAGGTTACTGTAAGTATTTCAAGAAAACATCAATACACTATTCAAACTGTACTTGCTTTGGGATATGCAAGTATGTTTTATGGTAGCTGATACCCCTTTTGAGATAATGTATATGGATGAGCGTTTCAACTATTGTAAATCACTGTAACTCCAGTAATTCAAGGAAGCTGCACTGATTTAAATAATCTGAAATCCTTACATTTTCTAAAAATTGCTCAGGTATTCCCCACAAACTGTAACAGGAAATTTTGCTGTAGGAGGACCACAGAATTTTATTTATCTACCCTAGCTGTTTCTAAAGTGCCTATCGTTTTGGTATCTAAGCATCATTTTGGGCCATCTGTAAAACAAACATTTTCAATTAAACGCCTCCTTTCCTCCAAATGTCAACACTTTTAATTCTACAAAAATACAATATAGTTTCATTCTGGCATCCACTACAGTTTTTACTTTCCTATCATTGTTACAGACCACACACTATCTTTGTGGCTCTTATACAAATACTTTTGCTGCTTGCAACTGCTGAATCTTTCATGTGAATAGAAGTAAAACTACCATAGAAAAATCTCTGTAAATGTCAGATAATAGATAACTGTTTATATTTTGAGTATCTATCTTCCTTGATAAGAAGCTAACTAGATACAGAGCTAAGAAAAACACTTTCTGTTTGTTACATAAACATAAAATGATTTTATCAATTTGGCCACATGCTAAATCAGATTTTAGTGGCCTGATATTAAGCACCTGGAGACAAAGTGATATCTAAAAACATGTTCCCTTAATTTCTTTTGAGGTTTATCTATTTTATAACTCACATTTACTGAATGCCATCTTACAAAAATTACTCCTTTTTTGCTCTTCTATATGCTGCCTAGTATTAATGTGAATGCATGGTGACAATAATAATCACTGAACATAATATTCTCTGTATAGGCTTCCAACAGTGAAGCTATGATCTTTGCAACAAGGAGATATAAACAGGTAAAGTAAAACTGATTTAAAACATTGACAAGTCTTAAAATGTATTTGGTTTGCTCTCCAAAAATACTTGCAAAATGAGATTCTTTTCAGTAAAACTAAAGCATATGGAAATTTAAATGTGGAGGACAATTTCTCACTGTACTGAATGCATGTCTGTGTTTGAACCCTTCTTGGGAAGCATAAATTATATACACAACTTATAGATGTCTATAAATCGTTTCAGCGTTGTGATTTGAATGGTAGCAAAAATGTTCATATTAAAGTCTACTGCAATTAAATGTATGTTGTCCATAAATACAGAATAAAAATATGAAAACCCAGAAAGATTTATTTTGTATCATACTTTGTCAGTATTTCAAATGGTGTTTATTTGCAATATAAGACTAAAATTTACATAAAATGAAATCAGCATTTCTACTGAAGCAGCAGGCTTTACTTTTTGTGCTTCTCTGTTCACTGCTAAAGATTTGCACCCTTTATATAGGCCTCATTTATAAATCTCCATAAATCTGGTCACATATGCTAGAATTTTATCTTGAAGAAATATCAAATGTCTACATAGCTTACTTTCTTTGTGTGTGAGAAAGTGGGAGGCTGAGAATACAATAAATTGTAATTCATTTTATTAGCAAGACTTAAAAATGATCCTGAAACTCACAAAAGGGCAGAACTACTATTATATGAGATGTATTATATTATACTATATATTATAATGGTGCCTGCTAAAACATCTACATAAGTCTTACATTATTTTAATTAATAACCCCTTTTATAGGAGAGCAGGCATAAGAGTATACAAGGTATGTCAAAAAGTGGCACAGAGATATGAGGTCTCAGCCTCAAATCAATTTTATAGTGAAATTTGGTTTAAATGGATTTGACATTTTTAAGTAAAATGAGGGGCAAATGTAGAACCTTTATGCTTTAAAACACTTGCTTGTATTGTTATAATTCAGAACTGGCTTTGATTCTTTGAAAGAGCGCAATTTCCCAGACTACTTCTGCTTCTGAATATGTATTAAAAGAAAAAAATTCAAATGACTAAGATGTTAACTTTTAAAAAGTGGATAATTCAGATATGCAGAATATAGACCTTGATAAAGATTTTTGGTTTTTGTTATCTGGGCATATGGGACTGTTCCCATGTGCTAAGGGAAAGTGGAAAAACAGATCTAAATTTAACTTTATTCCTTGACAAATAGAAGTAATTTGTGACTAAGTCAAAATGAAGTCAATTAATAGCAAATAGATAATGCTTCTTTTTCATTTTTGTTTTTAACACCAATCCCACTTAATCCAGAAAGCTTACAAAACTGGAAACATTAGTTTTCACTGTAAAACTGGAATAAGGAATTTTGAATACATGATTAGAAATAAACTAAACTACAATAGTTTTCATCAGAGGTTACAGAAAGTATACAATACATCCTTAATATTTTTGATATATTTCACTTAAAAATTGATTTGTTACATTATTGATCAGCACTATCTCTGGGCCACTTTTAGGCATGTTTTGTTGGAGAGGCCCTTTCTACAACCAGACAATGTATTGTATTGGATCAAGGATTCAATACTTATCCAAAAATTGCCAGAAAAGCTGCAAAATTATTTTTAGAAAATATATTATGACTAGTTCTACACTTATACCTAATGAAAGAAATACCTACAAGAGCCTTATCAACAGCACAATATGGGTCATGGTTTGGTTCAGGGCAGTATTTTGTTTTCTGCTAATGAAGATGGGAGAAATGTTCCTGGGCCATTTTTGTGTGTATGTTCTTTTAGTCTATCATTGCAATCATCGTTATTACAACAGTGATTGATCTAAGAAAGCAAACAGGGCCTATATTTGTCATGGGTTTCTCTTTAGATATGTACCAAATGAAAGTTGTGTTTCATGGTTACTATTTAATTATTCCTTACCATTTTTCTTTTTCTCTTATAATCTGTTTCAAGTATTTTTTCCAATAAAATATGCTTTATAAAAGGAAAACTCATTACTTACCCGAAAGAAAAGGGCAGGATCCTAAACTGTATTTTGAAATCAGAATTATTTGTACATGCTGAATAAACTCAGTGTTACATAATCATGAGCACTATCCTTTACTTCTTACCCTGGCAAAATTCCATTCAGTCAATCTCTGGATCAAACTCTCATTGATGTCTGTAATGGTTATGCATAATATCGATGGCAGGATATCTTCCTAGATTATCACATCTTCTTTTCCACTGGAGAAGACTACGTAGAAGACAAGATGCAAACCTAGAGCCTATGATTTTGGTCCAACTTCGTACACTTCATGAATAACTATTCTAGGCATGCTAAATGATTTATCATTCAATTTTGAATATTATTGCAATGTTAGTTTTAATGAATTCTTTATAGCTGAAAAAAATAGACAATGGGTTGTGGCAGTTAGTATGACTGATTAGTTATTGTTCTAATCTTAATGTATTTACTTTGTACCATTTTTAATATTCAGTTTAGTTTTCTTTTGGAAAATACAATCAATAGAGTTTTTACACACTATGTGAGAGCAACAAAGTAACACTTGTATTAACCTGACAAATTTGTGAATCAACTTGACCTTCTATCTGAAAAGACAAAAGACTGAGATATTGGGGCAGATTAAATTAAAAATATGATTTTTGCAATGAAGATAAACTAAACTAATGTATAATCTTTTCATGAATTTCAGGCATTTAAGGAAATACATTGTTAATTATAATTTAGTTTTCAAAATGTTGTAAATTTAAAGAAAACTCTAGAGTATGAATTTCTGTAATAGGCTTTTGTGCTATTTATGTGTATTTCAAAATCTTTCTTTGAGTAGTTATCCTTTATTTTATAGCTGTGATCTCTTTTCCTCTGTAACTCTATGTTCATATTTCTGTCCTAGCCTCCATTTTATGTTATCTCCTCTCTCCTCCATTTTATATAGTCTCTTTCATATGTGGGTCAAACAGTGACTATATACTATTATTATATGACACAGCTGCACAGATAGCCTTATTTTCTCTCCCCTTCTTTCTGTGGTCTTTCACTATTGCAAAAGGAAACTGACCAAGATCCCTGTCTGCCCAGGCTTCAAAGATCATAACTCCGGTGACTTTCACTTTGCAGCCAATGTGTCAAAACAGAAATATTGTTTCAAAATGCATAGCAGATTTCTAATGTTTATTTTCTAATAGTATGAATGCATTATCTTGTATGTATATATCTAGTATGGTATGTATACAATACATTACATTTTAAGTGCCTGGTCCTGCAGTCACTGGGTGCTACCCCCACCCCTAATTAGGAAGGTGACTGGGCCCTAAGTACACAAACTCTGTTTATACAATAGCTTGACAAGACAGCCCATAGTACAAGAAAAATGGGAACTAAATGTTGTTGTTCTTACCCATTTACATTATAGGCTGTGCCAATGTGAACAGTCATATACAGACTCTTAGCCCATTTATTTTTCTTTTTTAAATTAAGAAACATAAAAATGTATGTTAGAGTAACATTAAAGGATTTACTTAAGTAAGTCTACACAATGAGACTGTCTTCTTGAAAGGAAAACTACAGTAATTCTAAACCTATAAAACCAAATCCTGCAATTCTTACTCAGGAAAAACCCTCATTGGCTTTAACTGCAGGATCAGGCCCTTTAGATATCTATCTATCCAGCTATCACTAGACAGAGAGATAGCTACCGATATGAAAATTGTAAACGTTTTTAAAGCTAATATGCTATTGTTTAATCACCTTGATAACTATAAATGGTGCTCGTAACTCCCAATGAAAACTGTCTTTTCAGTGCTGCTTCCCAATCTGTCCAATCTGCTGAAAGCCCTGTCATCAACCTGCAAACAAAAAGTGATAGCAACATACTTCAGAAGATGAGCAAAATGGAAGTCTCAATTTATGTAATAATTGTGTTGATTTTAATTATAATATTTAATATTAAATATATATATTCTTTACCTGTTATTCTTACAAATAACAGCTAGGATGAGTAAAGCTGAAAGAAATTAGAGAAAAGTATTTTTCTTTCTATTTTTTTTTTACTTTATGCATTTGGCAGCACAATGTGTATAGACAGACAGTTTCACTGTTTCCCCTGTCATTTGTGTAGGTCTTTAACATAGCAACAGGGGAGAGAGAAATCTTTTTAAAAATAGGAAAACGTGATTTTAAAATCACAAAAATAGACAAGGACACTCAGGAGCAGGTGTATACTTTTAAATCATATTTTAAAATTACCTAGATTTTAAATTGATGGTGTCCCTTTAAGAAAAATTCTCCTTGACTTTAGTGGGAGTTTTGCTTGATTAAGGAGTGCTAGATTATACATGGAATGGCTAAAGAACATTCACATATGCAGGACAAGTATCATGTCTAAAAATGTTTTAAATTGTTTTATTTTTTATTCAAGGGTTGTCATTTTATTTTTATGCAACAGAATTCATATATTATCATGATAAGGCCTTTTACATGAGGATGTCAAATGAGAGTCAATCACATGATTTGGTCCTTAGCTGACTCACAAATACATGCCATCAAAGGGCCTTATTACTTATTATAGACTGTTAATCTTAAAACACAGCATTTAAATAACAAGTAAACAAAATATAAAGTGCTTATATAACATATTATGTCAACACCTTGTATCTCAGGAATATATTACTTACATGGTCATCAATCAAAATAATACTATTTCTCAGGTGGCATCTATCTACACCAGTGTTTTCTATATGTGAGAATGCATATTATATTGTTGCTATAGTGATAATATAGTTGCAGTTAAAGAAGCATTTTGCTTCTAAGCCCCTATTTTGGTTGCTTATAACTTAGCAAAACTTACCATTTTGGTTGACATTTCTCCTGGCAGTTCATTAACCCAAATATGACTTACTGGGAAAGCTTGGTAAAATTCCATCCAGCAAGTTTCAGATAAAAGTTTGTCATGTTTATGAAATTTTTAGGCTACACTTTTTTCAAACTCATATTACTCTAAACCAATTTAATTTGAAAAGTTATGCTTTAGTAAATTTGAAAAAATATTAAGAAATAAAAGTATTAATGAGTTAAAATAGTTGTGCTGCAATACCTCATTTTCCTTATTGTTTCAAGGGCCAAATCCTTCACACAATGAAGTCATTGGAAGATTTGCCACCGACTTCAGATAGGAGCCGGGCTGAGTCCACAGTGCAATAATCCAGATAAACACAAACTATGTGCATATATCTGAATATGCTCATTGAAATACAATCACTTGTGTTTATTTTAATAATTACACATTCAAGCAAACAGTGTATTTGTGTCAATGTGTGATCATTTGGATCTAACTCAAGTAAATGCACAAAAATTCTGTTTTTGTATTTTTTTTAAAGACATACAAAAAGTACATTAATAGAATGTTACAGATGAGATTTTAAACACACAAATTACTCACAAAATTCATGGATAGTGTTTCCACAGCAACATTACATAGTTCCTATATTTAAAGCATAACTATATTGCCATATATATTAATAGAAAATTCTACATATATGAAAAAGAGCTGAGTTATATTTGCAGTGGGAATCATAGCATTAAGGCTTAAATCCACAAAGGTATTTAGTCTCCTAACCTCCACTGATTTAAATGGAAAACCTTGGGGGTCTAGGTCTAAAGTTCTCTGACTTTTGTGTATGTAAACTCTCAACCATAACATTATACTGATATCCGTTTTTTTCATTTTATAGGTATACATATTACAAAATGTCTGTATGTACAAGAGAAACATTAAGGCCGCAATCCTACAAATACTCATGGGACTAATAGTATGTAAAGTTAAGTATGTGAATAAGTGCTTGCGAGATCAGGGCCTGTTATTGTATTGCATAATGGAAGAACAAATACTAAATCAGACAGATTCAGATTTCCACAGCACTTGAGAAAGTATCAGGTCAAAATATAAAATATACATCTACCATTCCAGCTTTTAAAAAATATTATATAATAATACATAAACAATAATTATTGTTGTAGACAATTCTAATGACCTCTCTCCATAGTGTCCATCTATCTACAGTATACCAGTAGAGTTATTCAGCAATTTATTTGTGCAATTCCTAGAGGAAAGAGAGGCATACAAAGGTCTGGAAGCTGCACATTGATGTAAATAACATGTAATACATTTCACAAATGATAATGTAAACCATAATAAGATATATAGCAGAAAAGAGGAGAAAAAATGCATTCCCTGGGGCTGGAAAGTTATTGAAAGTTCAGAGCCAGGGTAAAGCCAGTTTACAGTGTGCGCATGGAATTTCCTTGGCTGTTCCCTACAAATAAATCAGTGGTGGTATTTACACTGCAAAAAAACCGGGGTGGGGGGGTTAACACCAAAAGTGTGTAAAATTCATGGATGTCCATTAGATTTTTATTATTTTTAGTTAAAAAATGGCTTTGCTACTACCCTGGCAAAGGAGACATAGAGGACATTGAAAAGCAGAAGCGGGGGGTTAAATACAAAAGCACTTATGTGTGGTGTCTAGCTCGGCAGAAAGGGTGCCTAGCTTCCAACAGCAGCAGCTCCTCTCGCTTTCTAGGGCTGGGCTGTAACAAGCAGCCGCCGCCACTCTAGCTCCTCCGGAGCTGCGAGATCAGCTGAGCCTTGGTGTCACGTGGGCTGTGTGTCGAAGGTCACAGCGCTCACAATGGAGCTGTCGGAGTATGTGCAGAGCGGCTTGCAGATCCTAGCCGATTCTGGCTGCTTTTCTCCTAGCGCCTACACGGTTCTGCTCCAGACGGCTTTCCAGAGCCTGCTCAACGCCCAGGCGGACCAGGTAGCTTTAGGTAAGCGCTGCTTCTCGAGTAAGAGCCAGGAGAGGAAAGGAACCTGCAGTGTCTTTCTGGGCGCTGGAGAGAAACAGGGAAATGGATCTATTTTTATCTTCTGCTACATTATTGTGACTTGTGTTTGCAGCTAATTGTAGCTAGAGCCAGACCCCTAGATCCCTGTACTGTAACGCATACTATGCCACCTGCACCAAGCAAGACAAACACCAATGTAATCGCTTCCCCACGGAGTGTTCTTCCCCCATGTTTGTTATTTCACTGCAGAAATAACTGTGCATTTCTCGCTTGTGGCCTAAAAGAGATTGCAAGCTCCAGTTAAATGAAAGGAGCTTGGATGTTTTGGACAGTTGGGTAACTATCACTTCTTGCCTGGTTGGTTATTCGAAACAGCTCTGTAGGGAGGTTAAGCTACGTATATTTGCCAACGGGAGAGGTTAAAATGAAGATGGCATGGGTCAAATGTGTATGTGGCAGTGGGTTCAGTTTGGTTTTGGCAGCTGCAGTCCCAGTCTTTAGTTGATGTCCCTTATAAGTATTTTTAATTCCCAGCTCCATTTATTTTCAGTGCAGTTTAGGTAATAAAAATCTGTTGCCTGGTCAGTAATTGCACATGCAAAGTAATCGTGTGTTGACATTTGACATGCAGCTTCGCACAGCAGTAGGGTGGAACAACAGGATTTGTTTTAATTATTCGGCTAGTGACTGCAATATAGTCCAAAATGTTTATTGGGAAATGCAAATCACTTTGGGGGGTGATTGTAGCTAAAACTGTAATTGTTGAACAAAATTCGAATTTACTTGGGGGAGGGGTTAATCAGTCTTTTGGTGAAATTTAATCTGCAGACAGTTCCGAAGTAAATTGTTATTCGGAGGAGTATTTACACTAAACGCGAGTACTTGAGTGTTTAATTGTGTGATGTATATAGCAATTAAAACGAAGGCATCCGCCTATTTGTGTCCGTGCGTCCTCCTGGGTCACGAACAAAAGTTGTGTTTGTTTTGTTTTCCCTGTGGGATGTTTCTTCCTATGGCAATCCCAACAAATCCGTGCAATTAGTTTATCATTGACATTATTCTTAATTGGATCATTGAATTTAATTCCATAAATGAATTGAATAAAATGGGGGTGGGGGATGGATGGAAGGGGCGATTAGGAGAAAAAGAGCTAATATACTCAGAAAATTTGTGAAACCTTTGTATTTATATTCTTTTAAATTTTATGAGCCGGATTCTGATCTCGGTTATACCGGTGTAAATCCGGAGTAATTTATACTGGTATAATCGAGGTCAGATTCTAATTCCATGTCTCTGGTGATAAGGCTCTGAAAAATGCTTGCGGGTGGGTGATGGGAAGTTAAGGGTTTCCCTATGATACGTAAGAATTTTAATGGATTGAGGGAAGATGCATGTACCCACTTATTACTGAAACTAACGTATTAGCAATGATTTTCACAATATGAAAATACCTGTCTTTTGTGCTGTATTTGGTTTAATAACTTGCCTACATATTTAGTTTCCTGCCACCCTCTAAATTATGAAACATTTTACTTTGTAACTTCTTAGAACAGTTCATTTTAAAAAGAAAGAGACGCCCTTTTAAGTTGTTTTCAGGCTTCAGGAACAAGTATATCATCAGTAATTCATTTATTTTAGATCACCCAGTCTTGAAACATATTGACCCAACAGTATTAAAACATTGTCATGCAGCAGCTGCAACTTGTATACTGGAGGCTGGAAAACACAAAGCCGACAAATCTACTATAAGGTATTTTGAAGCCACCCTATTCTTCTAGTGGCTGTTACTTTAAATTATACTGCTAATTTCTATTCAAAGACTAATACACTTCTGTTTTTCTCTCTCTAGCACATATCTAGAAGACTGTAAATTTGATAGAGAGAGAATAGAACAATTTTGCACCGAATATCAGGTTTTAAGCCAATTTTAAACTATATTTCCCTTTTATAATTATTCATTCAGTAGAAGTTGGCAAATACATGTTTTCCTTTTTTCAGAAAAACAAAGATACGTTGGAAATCATATTGGGAAGGTAGGTTATTCTGTCAACAGAAATCATTTTTCAGTTATAGATATTATTTAAACAAGCAAACAAAAAACCCAAATATATTATGGGGGGATTATAATGAGCTATTTAAATGATTAAAGTAACAAAAATCGTTCAATTGTATTTAATACTTTTGAACACAAATGTAAACAAAATATGAACTTTCCTTTCCCCATTTAACACTCTCTTCTTTAAATAAAGTTGTGAACTTTTGAACAATCATTTGAGAAAATCGTAAAAACTTGTTAGCATTTGTTTACCAAAAGCCTTGAAGAACTGACCTTTACTTTTAGGATAGGATACACATAACCATTGTATCTTTCAGTATAGGCAGGTGTCCTCTGCACGTAACCGATGTTTCTTGGCGCCTGGAATATCAAATCAAGGTAATCTTACCACATTAGGAAACTTTGATTTGATTTCCTTCTCTGTGGTAATGTCTGATTTTTGTGTGTGTTTCGTTATCACTTTAGACCAACCAACTTCATAAAACGTATCGACCTGCCTATTTGGTGACCTTAAATGTGGAGGTACTGTATATCACTTTTCCCAGTATAAGTAGATAAAAGGCAACTCCAGGCTCAGGACACATTTTAATTAAACAGGTGTTATTCTTTTCCTTCAGAACAGCGACTCAAGATCACACCCTGACGTTAGTTTTAGTTGCACTATGGAACAGTTACAGGTATTTTCTTATATCATCACTGTTTCTGTATTTGACTCCAGCGCTGTGAATTTTGATCGGGTGTCAATCAACTGCAAAGTTTGTAAACAGTTCAAAAAATATATGGGGTTGGGAAGAATGCCTTTTGTAAAAACATATTAAATGAAATATTTTATTGTATCTGTACTTTTGATGTGAAGCTGCCAGCTACACGAAGTTAGTTACCTGGGAATTACTCTCTTGTTGGTATGGCTTTAGAAACGGATGGAAAACATTTCTTAATGTAATGCTAATCTGAAAAGAAATCCATCAATTTTGTACAACTTTAATCTCCTGTGATACAGAGAAAATATAAAGGAGAAAATGGTATGGTATTTGGATAACCACTGCATGATTGATTAAAGTGTATAAACTGAAGAGTTTTAATCGGTGCTAATTGCACCTAAGGAGGAAGTAATGAATTGAAATATACATTGATCTCTGCTTAGCAA
Source organism: Terrapene triunguis (assembly GCF_002925995.2). Taxonomy (NCBI): domain Eukaryota; kingdom Metazoa; phylum Chordata; order Testudines; family Emydidae; genus Terrapene; species Terrapene triunguis. The sequence goes on from NW_020664435.1 coordinate 40,376,027, forward strand.
TTAAGCATGTAATTAAGTAGTTGGAGGGCTGTTATACTGAAAAATATTAGGGAAAAACTGTGAAAGGCTGGGGGGGGTAGGGGGATGCAAAGATATTCCTATTACAAATTTTAAACTCAAGTGAAATGTTTCCCAAAAACTTTGTTTTACCTGCAAAGATATATTTTGGTTAGGTTTAGGTTTTGCTGAGTTAATTAAATTTGACATGCCTTGACTGCAGGATTGTGTTGGCATAAACGTTGTCATTAAATATTTTCAAAATATTTGAAATTTGCCTATGGCTATTGTGATAAGTATCTTTTAATGTTAACTGTGAATACACTGTTGATACAATCTTCATTTTACAATGCACTTTATTATTTTAGTAACGGATCCATGTGAAAGGCTATTTTTTGCAAATATATGTGGAACACTTTAAGCATTGAAGTGTAGTAAACGTTATTGCTTTAATGGACATTTACATTTGTATCAAATATAAAAGTCCTCTGAGGCAAGTGCTGCTATTCCCATTTTGAGTATCTAAAAATAATGTATATTTGTCTCTATTAATAGCCAGTTTGTCGCAAAATATGTTCTAAAATGAAGTACTCCATCTTTTAGGATTTAGTTGGAAAACTAAAAGATGCAGCAAAAAGCCTAGAAAGAGCATCTCAGATGTGATCGAAGGAAATTGACAATCCACCGGGTTCAAGAGGAAGAAAAGTGCACTGACTCCTAACAGTTTCTTCGTAGGGAACATGATGAATCAATTTTCTTCTTTTTAAAATATCATGTAGTCACAAACTCTTAGACCTTATTACTTATGTATCAGCTCTTGAATCTGAAATTCTGTATTCTAGTAAGTGTAACTACTCTTTCTGTGCAGTCCAATTTATGTTCTTTGTTAAAGTCCTGTTTACTTATCACAACTATTCTTACATTAGATGGCTAGATAATTGATTTGTCTTTAAAATATTCACTTTATTTTACTTTGTGCTTTCTTCTGAAATATTATTTTTCTGATATTTTTCCACACGTTATAATAAAATGGATTAATTTCTTCTCTCCATTTTTGTGGATGAAAAGTTCCCAAGGGGAGGAAACAGCAGCTCCGTTTATAATGACATTTCCTTGGAGGAACAGTATTATCGTTCAAAAGCCAAAAACTAGTTCAGTGCGATACTGTTAAGGTTCTAGCGATATAATTTGTTAGTTTGTAATGCCGTTGTCCGTCCATTGCTGTATCCTTCACTCTAAGTGATGTTGCACCTTGTGTGAGATTAAAATTCACTCAAACTTTACAGTTGGAGGCAAAACTGCCAGTCGTTGATCTTGCCCCGGATTTACTCATTTAAAAACTCAGAGCAAGCACCACTCCACAGAGGCAGGCAATGGGTCAAGGTCTGCTCTCGTTGAGAAGTCCATCCTCTGTTATTTCAGTGCGGATGTAGAGTTGGAACTGAAATGGGACCTGCGTTGTCTCCACAACCTCTTCACACACACACACACACCTTCTGCCCTACTAGCTGGAAGCTTGTCCCTCCAGAAATTATACCCTGTGTATGAAATCAGTGTTGATACATAACTCTTCTCCCACTGATCCTCTTCCTCGCAGCCGCTGTCTTTAATCAACCGGCGGGGGGAACTCAATTGCTGAAGAGAATAAACACCGGTTTAAATGCAAAAGCGGGGTTGGCTCCTGCAGTCCTGACGGGCAAAACGCGGAGGCGCTCAGGTGAGGACTGCCGCTGTTGGGTACAGCGCTGCCACTCCTTCATTAAAGCTCCGGAGCCAGGCAGGGGGGTTTATTGCTCTGCAGCGATCCTAGGACGTCAAAGGAGGGGAAGTTAAAATGGGACTGGCCTTGCCCACTCCCCTCCCCCGTCGGTCAATACCCCCTGGTATGATCCCTTCCCTCAAGGACCCACATTCTCTATCGCAGCCCCTCTGGCGAGCAAGCCCCCGGAACGGGCGGAGAGCGGAGCTTTAGCCTTGGCAGCTTTACGCTGTGGTGCTGTGTCCAACACGAGGGAGCCTCCCGTCCACACAGGGGCTGTGTCCCGCGGGGGAACAGGAGATGGGCACAGCCCCAGCAAGCAGCGCCGTGCCTGGGGGAGCGATAGGAGGGGCCGAGTCAGTCAGGGTGGGAGAGGAAGAAGGAATATGCCCGGGGGGTAGGAGGGAGCCAGGCGTGAGCGCAGGATGCACTGGGGACAGGGTACATGTGGCGGGAGTGGCGGTGTCAGGAGGTGTCAGGGCGTGTGGAGGATGCAGTGAGGAGCAGGATGGGTATACTGGGGGTGGAGGATGCAGAGGGAACAAGGGTATGGATGAAAACGGAGACCAACGCGTATGTATAGAAGAGAGCGAGGAAGGGGTAAGAGTCTGGGGGAAAGGCGGGTCCGGGAAGGTGGTGTGTGTGGGGCGAGGTGGAATGTGTGTCTGGAAGGGGGCAGAGGGTATGTGCAGAGGAGGGGGATCTGTGCTGAGTGTAGAGGGGAAGGAAGGTGGAATAGAGGAGGGGAGGCTGATGGTAGCATGTGGATGTGGAGGCAGCAGGATGCAGGCGGTGTGTGAATAGCAGTGTGGAAAGGCAGCCGTGGGACTGTTTGCAGATGGAAGAGGGACAGGAGCAGGATGTGCAGAGTGGGGGCAGGAGGCAGGGAATTGTGTGTGTGCATCGAGGGGGGCAAGTGTTATGTGTCGAGGGATGGGGGGCGGATGCGTGTGCTCAGTGGGGGAACTCCCGGGCAGTCGCACAGAGTGCGGGCAAGGACTGGAGGAGATGCGTGGAGTGGAGGGGGGAGAATGGGCACCGTGTGTGTGGAGCAGTGAAGAGAACCCGCGTGGTGAGCGCGGCGGTGGGATAGAAGGGGGTGTGGGCTGAGCGTGGGGAAGAGGCAGCTCTGGGTGTGTACAGCCCTTAGCTGTGCAGAGATGGGGCAGGAAAGGTGGGCAGAGGAGGAGGCAGCTGGTGTGTGTAGATGTGAGGCGAGGAGGAGGACGGAGGCGATGTGTGTCGAGAGGAGGCATGGACCGTGTGTGCAGAGCGGGGAGTGTGTGTGAATGGAAGGAGGGGTAGCAGGGCTCGCAGTGTCTGTAGCCAGCGGGGGAGAAGAATAGGGATCGAAGGGGTGTGGAGGGAGAGGAGGAAAAGGCAAAGTGTGTAGTGCGGAGGGAAGCGGAGAAGTGGGGAATGTGAGTAGAGGGGGGGGCCGGGGCAGCGTGTGTGCAGCGGGGAAAAGGAGGAATAGGCAGGGTCTGTGTGTGTGCAGGGTAGGGGGAGGAGGAGGAACAGGCAGAGTGTGTGTGGAGTGGAAGGGGGAGGGGGTGGCGTGCGAGGAGGGGGAGGTGGCGGCTGAGTTGTGGGATTGGGTCATGGGGAGGCTGACGGGCTCCGACTACACCGACACTAATTCCCAGGCCACCCTTAAGGAATGAGGAGCCCCACGTGATGCTGGCGGGGCGGGCGAACTCTGAGCCATTTTGGGGACGGTGTCAGTTTCCACTGTGTGCCTTCAGCGTTGCATTTTTTCCCTCCGCCGCCCTCCCTTCCCTGTTTCCCCACCAACAACTATGAAATAATAATAATAAAAAGGAGACCAAGAGGCAGAGCAGGGGGCCGAGGGGGAGACAATGGGCTGGTGGAGACAGAACCCATCCGGATTAGAAAGATTTTAAACTCCCAGCTCCTCAGCCACCCAAAAACCAGACTCAGAGGGAGAGAGACAGAGGGAGCGAGAAGGGTCGGTGGAGGAGAGGAGAAAACCCGGTTGTTTTGTAACTAACATGAGCTGAGAGCAGCAGCAGCAGCAGCAATAAGCTTATTGCAATTGACAGCGTCTGCAGTTCATTTCAAGATGGCCGCTTGGCTCACATTCATTTTCTGCTGAACGACTTTTAACTTTCATTGTCTTTTTTGGCCGCTCCGATCATCACCCACCGGCTCCTTTTTCCGGGTATGTATAAAGCGAGGTGTCTCCTTGCCAAGGACGGGGGGCGGAGGGGGCTTGGCGGCGGGTTTAGGCCGGTTTGGGGGCTGCAAAGGGGAGCCTAGGTGTCCCCCAAGCTCTCCGTATGCGAAAAGCGCTGACAGGCTGCTCCAACCACACACACACACACACACACACACACACACAGACTCACACAGCAGCAGCAGCAGCCTGTGCACTCACTTTCGTTACGCACCCACATTTGCAAATTTTAGTTCCTTTCTTTCCCCAGCTGCCCTCTAAAATGTTTCTGTGCACATGGCCCCCTAGGAGAATATTTATATTTCCAGTCCCTGTTTCCAGCCCGGCCTCAGCGCCCTTTGTTTAAAGGCAGATTTTGATTAAACGGGGACGGTTCATGAAATCTGGAGCTGCCTAGGTCAAGAGATTTCAGTCCTCTCCGAAAGAAATATGCTTGGGGGGGTTTAAAGTGTGAAATACTGCACCCATTTTATAGAGATAGGGCCACTGGGGGGTAGTGATCCTGCTGGGGGGGTTGTTAGACCGGGGGGGACCGCAAAGAAAATGTTATTAACTTAAGTTGGACAAACACTTCTGTGAAATTTGATGGCTTGTAAGATGGCGGTTCCCAGTTGTTTCCAATGCCTCCGTTTGCATTTGTGCTTAAAATGCTAAAGTTTCTGGGCTTGTACCTGTTGAGGGGGGACAGGGGAGACCAAAGTTGAAAAATAACTTTTTGTGAAGAAATCACTTTGACTGTGATCCTTGAAAATTGGGTGTGCAGATTTACCATAGCGAAGATGGTGTGACTGCAGGACATAATGGGTTTTTTTGAATGACTTTTTTTTCTTTAAATGGTATTTTCCTTCTAAGCCCGGGAAGGGTAAATTAACATGAACTTCTTGGTAAAGTCTTTAAGGTGCCGTGGATTTACTCCTCGTGCTGTTTATGGGTGGCACTAGAAAGTTGATTGTATATGTTTATGGAATTGTGTGTGGCCTTGACAATACACAACTTGGCGCTTTGCTAGCCATTTATTGTTAATATTTGGAAGTAAACAAGAAAAGAGAAGCAGAAAAAAATCAATTTATATAAAAGGAAAATCGTCATTTTCCAGAATCTAAAAACTAAGCGTCGTACCCCGCTCTCCATAAAGTTTAGGAAGATGTAGACATATATACCCAACGCCAAGTATAGCATTCAATAGTTTTCTGCATAGTTTATAGTAGCCAGTGTTTCTTTATTTTACAGGACTCTTAAAGACTAGAGAGAGTCTGTCACTCTGGAAATGTAATCCACTAAAAATGCTTAGAGGCGCTATTTACAATACATCCCGTAAACTAAGACAGACTTTTGTTGCAATTTACCAAAGATACAAACTATTGATCTATACCAGATCATGGCGATACCTACAAATTCACGTTAGTTTATTTAGGTAGACTGATTGGGTACTTCAAGTAGTTAAATTTATGAGCCTGATTTTAAAGGCTGGGGGATTTTTACCCTCTGCTGCCATTCTTCAGTTCTTTCTTTACTACAATATGCTGTGCAAAGACGTTCTTTGGGGAAATACTATCCTTACAGCTCCTTTAAAACATATGTGGACATTCTTTAGTGAAGGGACAATAATAGTATTCATAGTAAAAGTGGCTCTTATTCCTAAAGATAATAAGGCTTTAGATGACAGGCTTGTTATTACTGAACAGCCAGTTCTTCGAGTGGATATAGGTGCAAAGTACGCAAAACCGTCTGAATGAAGTTACCTATATTTTAGGTATACTTTGTTACACACCTGGAAAACCGAATTAGATAGTTTATTGCACTCAGATTTTTTTCATAGTCTAGCTGATTATAACCACAAGAACGTGCTTCTGTTTTTCTTCATTTTGACATAACCCATGTAAGGCCTCTAAACAGTCAGTTGGCTGTCACTGTTTACCGCTAGCAAGTTTTACCATCATGTACTGTTACATTTAGTTGAGGTTTTTTTGGTTGTGTGTGTAACTATATATATATTCATGTTAAGGGACAGTTTGTGTTGGCTGTGGTGAGTCTATGGATTCTTAACGTTAATACCAGTAGAAAAACCTGAAAGGATTTTCCTCTAACCAAAATATGATGGTCAGGTTTTGCTGTAGTAAAATATATACTGTGTGTGTGTGTATAATGGATACACACATCTAGAGAAGTGTGTGTGTACCAGGTGACTTGTAGTGAGTATTTGGGTGTTTGATTCAGTTTGCTGCATGAGATCACAGATTTCAAAGACAGCTCATAGTATGCGATTAGCAGAAAAAGAGTTAACTTTAGGCTATAAATAATATGCGGTAGGGGATGCTGCGACTAAACAAGGATCACGGTTGAATTAAATTCTCCATTTAGGAAGAGGCTACGCTTGCGTGAAATAAAACATGTGTTAATATCTTTTGAAGGGCTGCCCTGGTATATCAGGGCTTGGGAAGAATTCTAAACCAACCGTCCTATGTGACCTCTGCCACGGTTTATTTTGCAATATAGATGTGTATGATTTACACGGTGTTGGGTTTAACAAATAAAACACAGAACAGTGAAAGCAGCAGCCTATTCATATTTGAGTAATGTAAGAAACCCCAGGTCAATGGCATTGCAGTAATATACTTCAGAGACTGAAGTAAAGCCGCCTTGCATTTATCCTCTCGTACAAAAACATGCTGTCGATATCAATAAAAAAGAGTGGCAGGTTGGAGACTGTTGAGGCGATCTTTGGAATCAGAATACAGTGACATTTGTGTCTTGACTCCCTGCGCGGTGCCACACTCAGCCTTGGGGATATCACCTCACCATAGCCCTTTGCACATGGCTCGCAATCATTTCATAGTGGAGAGTTTGTCTACTGTACATAGCTAGTTCAGAGAGTCTCATGTAGCAGCAAGTGAAGTTTTCTTGCTCAGGTCGCTCGTGGGCGCTGTGGACACTTTCTCAGAAATGTTGTATCCCTCACCTGGCCAGTTTGACTGACATTCACAGCGTTTCGGAACCTGGTTGGTATCGTTGGGTTTCACTGCTTGGTATCAAAGCTTGCGAGGATCTGGGGAGAATCTCAAGCACTATCCAACAGTGAGTTTCATAAACTCAGACATTTCAGTCGAGGGTAGCTTCTAGACTTTGTCCCAGGAAGGGTGAGATCAGGAAACTTGGTCCGTGGAGTGGGAGCACTGGAATGGGGAGGTGACTGGCATGCATTTGAGCAGCATTGTTATGTCACACTGTTCAGGTTCTAGTTGAAAGCAAATAATTTACTGTACAATTGGCGCAGCTGGCGATTTTTTTTTTCCTCCTTGGAGTTTATTCTTTTCCCTCTTATTCTTTCCTATATATGATTTTTGTTCGTGTTGTTGCAGCCGATGGGGGTTTGTAGGCTGCGGGCTGGGAAAATGACATTTGTTTTTCACTCCTGTCGCTGCACAGCGTTGACAAGGTGTTGATTTAGCTTTAGGAATGGTCAGGTCACGTGGTTCTTTGCATATTGTCACTCCCGCACTGTTTAAAGTAGCTTTTATTGCTCAAAAGGTGATTTGTTCAAACAGTCTGAGATTTGCACACCGGCTTCCTCCCAAACGGACACCTCACCCCCTTATTGCAAATCTCTTTTCACCTTAGCAAAACTTTGCACCGTTCCTGTCCGAGCCGCGGAAGAATTTCATTTTAGACCCCAAAAAGCGTTAAAACGAGACCCAGTTAAATAAGCATCTCTGTAATGCGATCGCAGGGAGCTGGGGCGAAGTCTACAGCTGGCGAGCTAGGGGGATCTGCCTGGGAATGCGGTTCTGCTGGGCTGGGCTGGAAGAGGGAGGGAGCAGAGGGGAAGAGGAACGCTCTCAGACAAGCTCCTTGCACCGAGTCGACGTGGATAGAGGCCCCTGAGAGGATCCGAAATGGCCGAGACTCGGGAGGAGCCTCTTGCATTTGCCTCCACTAGTCTAAGACCCCAACACCGGCTCGGCGCAGCTCTCTGGCCGCCCGAGACCCCTCCCACCACCAGCTCCGCTTTCAGCCCCCACCCCCACCCCCATCCTTCTCTTCCAAATCCGGCTCCGCTCCCTTTGCACCCTGCGGGATCGTGCGGCCGCTCTGCTGAGCCCGGCTCCACCAGCCCCCTCCGCGCCGGACACCACCTCCCCCAGCTGCACCCCAGCCCCAGCCTAGGTTCCTTCAGGCCCAGGCTCTGCCCGGCGCCGCTTCGCAGACACCCGCAGCCTGGCCGGGCCGCGCCCCCTCCCCGGCCCGGCTTCCCCCGGCCCGCATCCTCTCCCCGGCTCCCCCCCGCCTGGCTCTCGTGTGTTCCCAGCGGTGGCAGGATGCCAAGTGTAAGTGTAAGTTGCTATAGCAACCCCCTCGGATAGCTGAGCAGTCCCGAGCCTGCACCGAGCGCGGCGCGAGGGGGGAGCGGCCGCCGCCCGGACCCCAGCCCCGGCCGGGTGGGCAGCGCGCAGCCCCCGGGGCTGGCCGGAGCAGCTCCGAGGTGCGTGTCCCCCATCCCCACCCCTGGCTCTCCGGAAATGCCAGGGCGGGCGCAGCGGGAGACGCCGGTTCCCCTTTGTGTGGCTCCCCTGCAGCCCCGTGCCCGGCCCGCCCCACGGAGAGGGGACCTGGGTCCCTCCGCACCCCGGGCTGCGGGCTCCAGCCGCGCCGAGGGGATCTGGGCCAGCGAGTAACCGCAGCACCCGCGGGGGAGCGGGTAGGTGCTGTGCAGCAGGCTCGCCCTCCCGGAGCTGGCAGAGGGCTTGGACCCCGGCCCCCAACGCGGGGCTGCAGGCACCTCTGGCCGGGACATTTCCCTGGGCTGTGTCACCCGGGCATCGCGCCCGCCCGCAATTCCCTGTCTGGCCACTTCTCCCCCTCCGGTCTCCTTCCATATTTCCCTGCCTTTTGGGGATGCAACTTCAGCGTGGGTGGGGAAACGCGGGATCTCTGTCCCTGGGACACTGAGCTCGTCCCCTAGTCAATGGTCCTCTGTGTGTGTCTTTCAGAGCCGCCTTTTCTTAAGCAAAAATGCACCGAACAACCAGAATCAAAATAACCGAGCTAAACCCCCATCTCATGTGTGTGCTCTGTGGCGGGTACTTCATTGATGCAACAACCATCATAGAGTGTCTACACTCCTGTAAGTACAATAAGGTTCTTCGCATTGTCCCTGTGCTGCTTCGCACCTTTCCCGTGCAACCGGAAAAACGGAGCTATTAGCTAGAACATCCAATATGCAGATGTGTGCGAAAGATGATTTGTTCACATTTCATTTGACAAAAGCCTTAGTGTTTGTTAACGTAGTGTGTATATCTATATACACACCGAGTGTCTCAGTTTCACGTTAATTGCAGCTAATTAGAGAACTTGTTTAGCTTAAGCAGCGTATTTCTGACAGTGGACCATTTATTAGCTTGCATAGTGTAAAAATCGCACCTCTGTCCATATTTGAGTATTACCTAATAATATTACTAAAAGCCTTACGTGTTTTTACTTATAGTCTGTAAGACGTGTATCGTACGTTACTTGGAGACAAGCAAGTATTGTCCTATATGTGATGTCCAAGTTCACAAAACCAGACCGCTTTTGAATATAAGGTAGGAGAAAAGTGTAATTTTACTTTATAAAAGGGGTCTAGCTGTGAATATTTTGATGTTATCTCTTCATCTACAATTTAAATCTGAGAGGAGTTGTCAATTTACATGCTAACGTTTGCCTATGTGCTGTCTTTGGAGTCTTGTCACGGATTGAAATCGAAGACTTGACTGGATGCGAGACAGAAAGTTTTTGTATTTTTTGGAATACACTAGCCGCTTGAACAATGTCCTTTTCCCTCTCCTTATTTATCACAATCCCATATTTTGCATCTCCATGTTCCATTTCACACAGACATCCTGCAGTGCAACCTCTTAACTGTTCTTCAGAAACATCAAAAATATTTATGAAACTTAAAAGGAAAAGTTAAACTTTAAAAAGAAGTCCTCATCCTTCAGCAGGATCCTTCATTGCTCCTTTGTGATGTTTATCTGCTCATTTTGGTTGGTGGTTACAGGTTTTTAAAAGGCCTTCATTCAGACTGAGTGAACACTGTAGGAGATAGATTGCTAGTGGACAGAAAATATTTTCAGTCAGATAAATTGCAAAAGAGTTAAAATTTATTTTAATAACGTCAATTTGTAAAGTCTTGTGGGTTACTTTTAATATAGCTGAGCATTTTATTTTTGTAGACGATCCCTCATTGCTACGGGATTGATTGTAAATGAAGAGCTGTAACTTTTATTCAAGTGTTGCTGCATTTGCTTATTTGTATTTTGGGGTTGTTGTTTTTTTAGGTCAGATAAAACTCTCCAAGATATTGTGTACAAACTAGTACCAGGCCTTTTCAAAAGTAAGTAGTTAAATCAAATAACAATGCATAACTACTATGCTGCTTTTTTACCTCTAGTACAGAGTAAACTAAATGAAACATATATGCTTTCCCATCCAGATGAAATGAAAAGGAGAAGAGATTTTTATGCAGCTCATCCATCAGCTGATGGTAAAACTTCCTAGTTTATTAAACCTTTGGTAAAAATAACACAGACTGGACCTTATACTTTAGCTAAAACATCTTAGTATTTTCTCTTTAATTTACAAATTATTTAACCATAAATACATTTAAGACACCCTAGATTCAGGTTTCTGATTAAAGATATAATAATGGCTACTTAAATACTAATACATTATCTTAGTATTGAGGTTTTCCCTGTTACTGAGAATTGCCATTCTGTCTGATTTTAATTTAAAAATATAAACTATTGTGGAAATTTCTGTGCAGCTGCCAATGGTTCTAATGAAGACAGGGGAGAAGTTGCAGACGAAGACAAAAGAATTATAACAGATGACGAGATAATAAGCTTATCCATTGAATTCTTTGACCAGAATAGGCAAGTTCTGTGGGCAATATTTTATGTTTATCAATGTTAACAGCTCTATCTATTATTTGTTGTAATTGTTTCATTGTTTTCTCCAGATTGGAACGGAAAGGAAATAAAGAGAGAGAGAAATCAAAGGATGAGGTAAATAATCTATCTTTACTCGAGACAAAAGCCTAGACAGAAAAACAAAAATTACTTTTTGGACAGTTTGGTGGGTGAGCTAAATAAATAATTACATCTATCTGCCAGAAGAAACAACCCCCATAAAAAGATATTAAACAGAGGTTTGCAACCTCTTACTGTTATAGATAGAAAGAAATTACTTTGGTAGACAAAATAGAAGCTGTGTTAATACTTTTAAAATGGAAACTGAAGTAGTTTACTTTTATTTTTTAAATGTCCTTTATTAGAAGAAAGACCATTTGAATTTTTAAAATATAATCACTTTTTAAAAATATTATTAGTAGAGATGTTTCATCTGTTTTGGCCCCCTTACATATACAATTACTTGTATAGTATTTGATTTTGCTCTGCATTTTTTTTTTTTAGTATTTAGTGCCTATTTTCAATTTTATTCATAAGGAATTCTCAATAGCAATCTTAAAACTGTAGTTGGTCATTTTATAAAGTTTGTATGCTTTTATTCAATTATACTGTGTCATCCTAAATTAAACAGTTAAAATGTGCTGTTTGTTCTCAGTACATGGACTGACTTTTTCCAAATATACTGTTAGGTGAATGACAAAAGATATTTACGCTGCCCAGCAGCAATGACAGTGATGCATCTAAGAAAGTTTCTCCGAAGTAAAATGGACATACCTAATACTTTTCAGGTACCTGGATATTTTTTTGTTTTGTTTTGTTTAACAGTCCTTTTATTCTAAACCTTCCAGAGCTGGTTAGCTGTATTGTTGTTTATTTATTTTATTTTAAAGTGGGTTTCTAATTAGTTGTTTAACTCAGAACCAGAAAATAAAAAGAACTAACCATATTTAAAATGTATAATGTAATATTTTGTAAGAAATAAGAAAATACTTTAAAATCCCACAGAAGCATTTGTGTTTGTGCTGTAATTTTTTCAAATGTATTTCTGCCCTCTAAATACTGAGGAAGTTATTTTGCATAGACTTTTTAAAAAATTAAATACTCTTTTCATATATGCCAGATAAATAGTACGTATCAAAAGTTCTCCTTTGCCAGGCAGTTTTGGAGTAAAAGGTTTTGAAGTCCCATTGATAATATTGCTTTCAGATCACTTTTCCCTGGAAGAAAAATATATTATGCTTTAAGTTATTCTATTCTGATACTTATTAATTGAAGGGTTAATGTCTTAAAAATAGATCGATGTGATGTATGAAGAGGAACCTTTGAAGGACTACTATACACTAATGGATATTGCCTATATTTACACTTGGAGAAGGGTAAATACCTGCCGTTCCTCTTCTCACGCTGTAATCTTTACTGGTGCAGAGAGTGTGCTTATAGTGCCTTCTCTTTGTTTTGCAGAATGGACCTCTTCCTCTGAAGTATCGAGTTCGACCGACTTGCAAAAGAATGAAGATCAGCCACCAGAGAGAAGGCTTAAATAATAGCGGAGAATTAGAAAGTGACTCTGGGAGTGACAAGGCAAGCAGCCCAGCAGGAGGCATCCCCTCTACTTCATCTTGTTTGCCCAGCCCCAGCACTCCAGTGCAGTCTCCCCATCCTCAATTTCCTCATATCTCTAGTACTATGAATGGAACCAGCAGCAGCCCCACCAGTAACCACCAATCCTCCTTTACCAACAGAGCGCGGAAAACATCAATAAATGGCTCTTCAGCAACTTCGTCGGGCTGACACCTCAATGAGACTGCCGAAAACCCTGATTTATATAGATCTCTTCATGCCATTACAGCTTTATAGATGCTAATACATGTGACTATCGTCCAAATCTCTTTCTTTTGTAGTGACACCGAACTTGGCTATGAAAGATGGACTAGGTGACTGTTTATATGGACGTTAATTACAACGAAAGATTGTTCTGTAAAGAATTATTTTCAAAGGACTGGGAAGCAAACAGAAGTATACCATGATGTGTTAGGAAAGAGGTGGAGTGATTTCTGTCCCCATCATTTAGACGTGGGAAGCTCCGGAAGTGGATATAAACCTTGGGATGTAGTTTGTTAATCCAGACTAACTCCTACATTACATTCTCTTCAATTGTTATTGTTATTATGCTGTTTTGTGAACCTGTAGAAAGCAACTGCTTTTTCATCTTGAAATGCAACAAAACGGAAAGAATATGCATAGAATAATGCATATATGTAGCCATGTCACTGTGAATAACTATTTCTTGCGTATTAGCCATTTTGATTCTTATGTTGCATCCTTACTTTTCTGTTGCTGCGCAGAACCGATCAAAATGAAAGTAAACTTCAGTTTTACAATTTGTATGCCTAAAAGCGGGTATTACCGTTTTATTTACTGACTTTGTTTAAATGATTCGCTTTTGTAAGAATCAGATGGCATTATGCTTGTTGTACAATGCCATATTGGTATATGACATAACAGGAAACAGTATTGTATGATATATTTATAAATACTATAAAGAAAATATTGTGTTTCATGCACTCATGATATGGTTGTTAAATTTCCAAACTGGTTCGACCCTTGCAGATGCCACCTGTTTGAATTTTGCTGATATTGCAGAGAACACTTTGTATGTGTGTGAAAGCTTCAGTCTTTGAGAGCTATCACAAATCTCTGTTAACCTGAAAGCAATTGGCAATCTTAATAGGATTTTATGGGCTTTATCTTGTTTCAAGTGATATATTTTTACTTTTACCCAACGATACTAATAGTTTAAATGGTGCAGTGAAGAAAAATTAAGGAACATGGAAGTGATTTACCTGTTTGGTTAGTTTTATTATTTGGTGTGATGGAATTGTGTTTTTTAAAAGCACATGGAATCATTATAGAAGCCATAAAATATGTGGTATAAATTTTAAGGAACCAGCAGGTTGCTGGATGAAGGCATTTTATCTAAATTTGTTTTAATATATATGTATATGGTACAGTACTAACTTCATTAACATTTAACAGGTACTTTAATATTTCCAATAAACTGTGGAGAACGCCTCCACTTTAATGTTCTGCCAATAGGAGCATTTTATCAGAGGCTTCCAAACGTCTTATTTTTGAACTAGAAGGAACACTTTTAACTTAAAATATGAATAGCCCCGAACACTTTTCAGTTTGTGCTTTGCTTTGGTCGAACTTCATGTGTGTTCATCACCCACCATTTATACATTTGTGAGGGTGTTTATTCTATATGGATATTGTTTCATGTTTGTACGGGAAAATTGTAGTTAAACATTTCATTGTCTCCAGTTTGCAACAGAAGCACAATTCTATTGCTTTGTCTTGCTTATAGTCATTAAATCATTACTTTTGCATATAAATTGCTGTTACTTGTCCTGCTTGTTTTTATAGATCAGGTGACTGCAAATCCGCCACAGGGATTATTGATGTATAATGTCTTGTTAAACGAGATTTGATATTTTTTCCTGTAGTAAACATGTACAGTTCCATTTCAGCAGTTAAAACGTTCAGTTTTATATACAGGAATATCTTTCATTTATAATTGATCAAACAAATAAAAGGGATACTTCATTCAACAAATAGCAAATAAGCTTTGTTAATCATGTGATATGAAAGGACAAATAGAATGTTGTTACTGAAATACTCTGTGTGTGTGTATGACAGGTTTCGGTAAATAGAACAGGTCACCATAGAATGAAAATAACACAATTGTCTTAAGAGTGCTGATTTATTTCAGATGCATGCATAGTAAACAAGCAGAGTTTTTTATTTCACCTGAATAGTTCTTGGGACTAAGTGGTTAATTCTCAAATGTTGACAAAGGAGATTTATTTTTCTTCATATCCGTCCTACCCACACTTTAGGAATGGTGGGGCTAGGGGGAGTAGAGACTGTGTCTCTCCATCTCTAGATTACCTTTTTAAAAACTTCAATGGAACAAAATATTTTTTAAAAGTAAAGATACTTCAATCGCACGGAGAATTGTCTTGGCCTGGTTCCCTATCCTATATAAAATATGAATTAATTCACAACAAAGGCCGGCATTGAGCCCAAAACACTGAATTGCACATAAATCAAACTAAGCTTCTTTATTTTGGAGCCAGTTCAATAATGATAAATGTTGCAATAAAAACTGAGTTAATATTGGTATACACAACCTTTCCGTCAAGAATAAGTGCAATGAAATGTGAGTTGCATAATTCCCTTTAGAACTTATAAAATTTATATGGTACACTGGACTTCACTTCATCCAGTCCTTCTAAAAATGATAAGCCCCTCTAACGATCTAACGGAGATGTAGTACGTCTGTTCTACACTAGAAAATGTTTTGCTACGTGCTGTTTTGTTACTGTGATGCACATATATTGCTACATTTATTTGGGAAAAAATACAAGATAGCATCTTGATGCTTACATCAAAGCAGTTCAATCATTCTCCTGGTTTCACGAGATTGTCTTAGCAAGTAAAATGCACTGTTGTCAGGGGAAGAATGGGTAAGTCTTTAAATGGTTCTTTATAGCCCGTGAAGATGAAATGGACATTTAATGTGATAATACAAGAAATTCCTCATACTCGGATTCATCTTAAAGATTATTTTTATCGGGAAAATAAGCCAAAGTGTGCGATGTCCAATTGCATTTGCTGTAAAAACATGTTCATCAATCAAATCTATCCTATACGTGGATAAAGTTTAAGGCAGGTTTATTTTGTATGCATAGGAACACTACGTTTTTCATTGCTCGTTGCTCCAAAATTCGGTTCCGGTTCAGCTGACAATTGCTCCACGCATAACTTGTGTCCACCCAGAATGGTGCATGTGAATTTAATGGCCCACTCGATCCACTCTTTTGAAAAGTATTTAAGAACTTTTTCCCCACAAGCAGAATTGTGTCCCCTGAGTTACGAAGTAGTGCTTAAAACAACCCATTTCATTGTCTTTCAATAGGCCAATATCAGCGTGTAGCTATTGCAGTTCCAAGGTGAACTCCAAGGAGCCTTTAGCGTCACGTTATTAGACAGGAGAGCAAGAAGCTTCTTTCATTCACATGCAAGGTGCCTGAGAAAAAAGGCATCTTTTTAGATAACTTGGTTCAAAGAAGCTTTTCTTCAGTTCTTTAGAAATGAATGGGGGCATTGAGACTCTGATGTTTCAAATTCAAAGGCAGAGAAAATTTAAGAGTAAGATAAACATGTATGTAAAGTGCAGGTAAATTTATTTCTTTCATTCTCCAACACTGTCAAGCATGTCATTCCATTCCCCACCCTCACTTCTGCCAAAGATTCGACCTGTTTCGTTAGGAATTTCCAGTGAGAAGCCACAACGACTCTTTGCAAGGCTCTCGCGGATTAATACTGAGGGGGAAGCGTGAACACTCTAGTTTTTTACAGCTCTATGACTTGCAAGCGATCCTTCATATTGACCCTGTCCCTGAATCTATTGTACGTATCCTCTCCTAATATATAGCTGGTTATTACCTTTCAAAACATCACAAGTGAGCTCTTGCAGTTCCGACCTTTACCACCAAACAGATTCACAAAGATCGGGTGCTTCTAGATGCACATGTACAGTACAACGGGCTCCCGTTTTCTAGCTAGACAGAGAAAAGCAAAGGCAACCTACACTGTGAGTTACCTGGGCAGGACTCTGATAGTTTTCCTCCGTGCAAGCACCTTCTGCCTTCCTAATTTTGATATTGTCAAAATACTCTGAGACAATGTTTACGTAGATAAGCGTTTCCTGTTTCCGCTGTTAATTTTTAATGTCCTTGCTTCTACTCTGGGTACTTGAAACGGATTTCCTTTATTTTAGTACTGTATAGGCAGTTTCTTTTTCTTCGCCTTTTCTTAATAGGTCCTATACAAGGAATGCCTTTGCAATTATTTATAGGCGCATCTAAGGGGCTGAAGACATTAAGTGTTCCGATCTTAAAATCGTTACCATGTCAGGAAACCCCAACGGGACAGCTGTTTTAGTGCCGTATGAATTCAAATTCTGATATCGTAGTTTTCCAGATTTGCTTCTTGCATTCCCTTTTCTGCAACCAAACAGAAGAGTCACAGAAAGACAAAAGATCAAACCCTAACACCTTCCAGAGTCTCGGGTGTCATCTCAGTGCTTACTGGATTTGAATATCTATATTTATTAATGCACCGATTAATTGTATGCATTTAAAAATGTCAAACGCGTGGCTAAAAAAAGGACCCACGAATACATTTGGGGCTCGTTTCTCGAAGAGAAGAAAGAAAACTTGCATTCTGTGCTGTCGCGTTGAAGCTGGGCTGCAGCATGCAAATGTCTTGAAACCATGAAGAGAGCCACGGAGGCGATTTTGGTGCTTAAGCCTGGATACCGAATTAGGGATACGACGTTCTCCTTTCAGTTCCTGTGTGACTCGCTACAGATGTTAATAGGAGCCATGCAGCAGCCTTTTTTAGTTCTCTCTCTCTCTCATCAGCACATCGCACGGAAACTGATGCCCGTACCTCCATGTGGCGACTGGCACATATTTTCCTTCTCGAATTTGGAGGAAGCGAAACTAGCGGTGTTAAGCGCCGAAAATGAATTGTTTTGCGCTTTTTGGAGGGTGCAGGCGGTGAAATGCAGCCCTGCCGTTACCTGGGGGTATTATTTTCCCGCATTAACGCGCGGTTATGTGAAAATAACCACATTGGCTTCTTCATCTGGAGCAGTGAGCGTCAAAGAAAATATGTGGCATCTGCAAATTCCCCCCACCCACTCCGTCCGCTGCGCGTTTGCTCAATGCCTCCACTGAAGCGTACAAGGCTCCTCGCTGCGGCGGCTCATACCAGGGGAAGAGGCCATCTTGCGCCTGCGCAGCTCCGCTCGCTGGGTGAACTTCCCACTTCTCTACCGCCAAATTCAAATGGGAATTTTCAGGCCGCGCACAAGGCAGAGAGCGACGGAGCAATCGGGAAGCGGAGACGCTGCGGGGAGCCCTGACGTTTCTTCTGATCAGCCGCCAGGCCACAGAAAGACACATGCTCCTTGCACAGCCATCGCAAGCCGGAGAGCTAAGGGGGAAACGAAAGCAAGAGAAAAGCACCCACCCTTTTTACAAGTAGCTTGAAAATCATCATTGCCAGTTTGCCAGTTGCGATCATGAGCGGTCGCCACGTAGCAACCACTGCCCGCTGTAACCCTTTGCCCAACGAGCAGCCACAGCCAAATTCATCCCTTAACAAAGAATCAACCATTGCCAGTTGCCATCTTTCTCCCCGGTAACTGTACCCAAAGCAAGCACCCATTGCAGTAGCGATCCTGGGCAAATTAACAGTCATTGCCAAAGCAGCGATATTTGCCATACAACCAATAATTCCCAGCGGCCACTGTTAGCAAATAAACAATGTTGGCCAGCTATAACCATTTCCAGAACGAGAGCCATTCCCAGCTGCAGGTCCCTGCTCATTCTGCGAAAGAAGCATTCTTTCCAACCAAGGCTATGCAGATCAACTAACCCCACATTTCTCTGGGCATTGCTGGAGAAGGGAAAGAAGAAAAAGCTGCTCCTCTTCTGTTCTTCTGTGGTGACACTGTGTAGAGGACACGAATCCCTCAGGCACCGATCGCCGTCCACACACACACATAACTCCAAGCCGGGACACGAGTGCAATGCAACCAAGTCACAGACAGAGAGACGGGTTTATTTAATAACTAGAGAGCACTGATCCGTGTAATAAGGAAGAATGTCCCTTGAGAAGCCGTGACCCACTGACACGCAGGTCCCAGAGTCTGTGAATCACGGAGTCCCCACACACACTCACACGTGTTTCCTTACGATGCTACTGGGAGCCCTAAAGAGGATCCTGTTTTGAGGGAAAGTGAACTCCTGACCACAAGGTGAATGGGTGGGGCGGGGGGTGGCAATGCTCATTGGCTGGTTTAGAGCAACCCCCGCACTCCAGCAGTCTCAGTTCTCCATGGGACTTGCTTCGAACGCGAAATATTTAGCTTACAGGGAGGTCCCTCCAAATTCTGCCTGCATCCAGCGGCAAAAATAGGAAACAAAGCTCCAGCAGACCAAAGGTAAGGCGGGGCCATTTGAAGAAATCCAGGCCTCCCCCCAATAAACGAAGGTGACTGTAGATGCCATTTGGTGCTTGTATTTTAATGGCACGTTGCTGAATATCGCACCTCAGATACAGAGACAAAGGGCTGTATTTTTGATCGCTGTAAAAAAAATGCAAATTCTTTTCCCCCCTGACCACCTTGATGCTATTTACATTTTCCACTGCAGTGTGGCTTCCCCGTAGCGACTATTTCGCACAAAGAAGCTCAATGAAATCTCCTTGATGATACAGAAGCATTTAAAATCGCACAGCTAATAATAATACAAGAAAATAAAAACTACCCCCTAAAAAGTTTCCTCTGGTGCTATTTCCCAGCGACAGTGGTGAAATTACAGAGTGACTCAAATCCCAGATTAGTTGGAAATGCTCTTTCTGTCTTGTTCTGACCTTTGCTGAGACTAACGATCATTGACATTTCCCTCAGCACTGACATTTTTAACTCTTCAATTCTGAATCAGTGAAAATGATCGCCAGGAACCTTCTCTACCCAGGCACTTTTTGATCGACTAGAAAAGAGAATACACAATCTCTGAAGCTGCTGCTGCAGTGGAGGCCTCAGAGACTGACAGACCGTAGGACTTGCTTTCAGGTGGAGATGTTCGAATGATCAGAGAAAAATGTCATCAGGGCGCCTGGTGAAACCTATGCAATACAATCTCTGCCTCTCGTGTAGCCTCAGCAAGCAAACATAAAGCAACTCCCTTGGCTCAGATGTATTTCTTCTTAAAATAAAATAATTATCTTGGTAACATTATTTCTGCTGCTCTTGGACTGTGCATGCGAGTGGGTGAGGAGGACGTCTGCTTTCTAGCAAGGGGTGGTTTTTGGTGCTAGTGAGGCCGCAGCTCGTGCTGGAATTAAGTCATTAGGGGTTTTGATTGCACATAGGTGGCAGTTTGGGAAATTCCCAGGTGACCCAGTTTGTGGCTGAGACTTGGGGCCTCAATCGCCGGGCGCGGAAATACAGAGTTGCATTTTCGCAGTGGGTCACCCTGAGGGGGGGGGGGGGGGGAGGGGAAGAGGTTGTTGTAAGGACACGGAAATGCGATGACAAACGAGTATGAAGAGGGCTGCATATAACCTAATCACATACGTACGAAGAAGGGTGTCTATAACCTGATCCTAACAGGATTAAGTATGCCATCCCCTACGGACACTGGAAGGGGAATAGATAACTTCCCACTCTGTGCTCTGAACGGTGTGTACAAGTCACCCTCTACAAATGGAGAGGCGTGTATGCAATCCACCTTCCGTGCTCGGAGAGGGGTGTATAATACCTCACCCTCCTGACATGGGTAGGGAGGGATATATATAACTTCACTCTTTATCCTCGGAGTGGGGTGTATATAACTTTGCCCTCTGTGCCCTGAGGGGCGGATAGATAACCTCACATTGTAAGCACTGAAATCGTATCTCCTTTGCGTTGACTGTGACCACAGCTCCCATGCAGGAAGGTATACAATCCACTTATGCAGTGAGGGGATCTGCCATCTTGTCTCTCTTTAAGTGGATTGGCTTTTCCTTTCTTGAAAGTGTGTGCACCCAGTAACACGGGGCCTGTCGTAGGAGTACCTTCCTCCCCTGCCTTGGCAGCTGCCTCGCGGGGTTCCCAGGCGTAGTCCCCTTCTCCGTGCTCTCTAGGTGACTCCAGTGAGCCCAACAAGCGGTGGCCTCTCTATCCCCGGCGCTTTGCTTGCCACCTCCCTGCTAGGTGCTTAAAGCTCGCAAGCTGTTCAGCTGATTTGTTGCTAATAGCAACCACACGACAGCGATTTCCAGCCCGCTCTGCTGCTGGTGCCTCTTGTTACACCTCCTTTTTCTCTCGCAGACAGGGGCATCTTATCCTGTCGGCGCGGCATTTATTTGCCACCACCCTTACACGCAGCAATTGAAGGAATAAAGTGTGTGTGCTTTTGTGTCTTCGCTAGGTAACACACAAAGCTGATCTTCGCGGTCAAGATTTCAATATTGGCGTGCCAACCTCTACGCCTTATTAGCACAGACGTTTACTTCGCATTGTCTGGGAGCATTGTTTTACATTACCAGCGTGCGGATATATCTCAGCTCTCTCTGTGCATGTTCTGTGTCTCTATCTAGATAGACACGAACAGTCTTCAGCCGTAACTCAAATTATACACTCACACATATTAATAGACACACAAAAAAAGACCTAATTGCTTTCAGATCCTCAAAGTAATTTAAGGCTTCTTTCAGTTTTGGAACACAACATGCTCTTCTCTGTGTCTGCCCAAGCTCTGAAGGTTCTACAGGAAACCAGTGATGTAACTATACACACGTGTCTGCCTCTGTCTGAATAAAGTATTCAGGACTACGAGGTTATATTTGCTGGTTTCTTTTATGTAAACTGACTTGTATTGTTTTACCTTCCTTTTAATTTAGTTACATTTATTTTGTTACGTCGTTATTCTTATCCTTTCTCTGAATTAGTACTGTGACCGGGTACTAACTTCCACAAAGCAAATGTACACGATTCAATACCATTTACAAACCTCTGTTAAAATGCCAATGTTGCTTTTTCAAGTCATGAGAAAGGAATGACTAATTTCTAACGTGTTTGACATTTCTTTAGGTTTCTGGCATCAGTCAACAAACTTATTTTAAAAATATATGTATTTTAAAAGATTTTGTAAATTAAACTTATCGACAAAAATCTGAGAAGAGGACCCACAAAATTATTCTATTTAGGTATAGCTCAACATTTAGGAAAAATGGAATATTATGTTGTTCTAATTGTACTTCTCTTATTGAGTCTCTGTAAAATTAACTCGGGGGCCAAGCCAATGTTAAAGTTAATTAATGAACTAAAACGACTCGTTGACTACATTTTAATATAGGAAACACTATGCCATGACGATCCCCAAGACCAATATATTCTTCTCTAAGAAAGCATTTAGTTTTCCGGACACCCTAAATACCAATAATAATTCACTTCGCTGGGGAAAAGTTATCAGCTGAAGTTAACAGCGTTAACCTCTAAGCCACAGAGGAAATCCAGTGAGCTCTCTGCATCACTCTTTCCACCAAAGCCTCAGACCTGCTAAGACTTAAGTGATGGCGACACTAGGCAACTAAAACGTCATTTTGCGGACCTATCTGAATATTCAAAGCAGTTATTAACAAACTTAAACAAGTCTGGTTGCCAAGATAAGTTGTAAGTATAATGCAAGCAAATAAATACTACACAAGACTAATGAGTAGCAGGAATTCTGCTATATTATTGTAACTTTACATAATTCTAAGGAACATAGAAAATGTGATTTAGGAGCTGCAAGTTCTGCCATCAACTTTTAAATCCTTCTCAGACACTGGAAGCATTAACGGATTGGCTTGAAGTCGTAAACAGGAGTCCTTAAGACTGTTACATTTAGGTGATAATACAAATCCAGGACAATAGAATACATAAACCCATCAACTAAATGTAACTCGATTTCAAGCAGTCTTGATATATTTCTCATTCTTTGTGAATATATAATTACCTATATAGTCCAAAGCAATTATGCCATTTAAATGAACCATATATGTGTGATGATCTTAGACTCCTTCCGGGAAAAAAAAGTTACCTCCAAACTTCGCACAATTTAAACACAATTTAAGCGATAAGAGGATATAAGAAATACTTACCTGATCTCATACAGGGAACTGAACAACCTGTTGCAATGCATCCTCACTGACACAAATAAGAAAGTAAAGCATGTGAAAAGTTTTTTTCTTCAGAGTTTCAAAAAAGCACAGGCCAAGAACAGCTGTGCTATGCACTGAGTTGAAGTGAATATCGTCTCATTTTCTCATGAGAACTGCATCTTCTAATGAATCAAGGGACAAGATTAAAGACCATCCATATTAATGTGAATTGGCGCGATTCACTTGAATAATGGTTGGGTTTCTTGTTTTATTTTAAACTTGAAACCAGTAATGCATCAGCTATCACGTTAACATGCCTAAGGCTACAGGTTTTCCATTATAAGCACTCACAAGCCAAGCAATTAGGTCTGACAACCACGTCATTTCCATAAATGACTTTCTGTCTGGAGCACTTTTGCAAGAATCAATGATGTCTCTAGACTGAGTTTCTATACGATTTTTCATAGTTTATTACTATTCTATGTAAGTAGACCATCACAACGTACAGGAACGAAATAGAGCAGGAATATTTGGATATGTTAATTATTATAATTTTGGCTTCTTAATATCTATGAACACTTGACTTGTTTAGCCAGCCAAATCAATTATATCTGTAATTAACACCTTTACTTCTTTAAAAAACGTTGAACATAAATCATTAGTGTTTGTTTATTTTTGTAATTTAACTTAAGAACCCGAAATTAGAATGACAGAAATGTGTTTAACAGCTGTTGCCTTTGTCAAATACACGTGGTGACAATTTCCCAAAATATTTTCTGTTGCAAATGACCTCTTTGACAGTCTCATTTGACGAGTCCTATTTATTTTTGGAGCGAAACATACAGCCACTTTTTTTTAAGTAGAAGTTTTTGAACTAAATATACATTGAAACAGTTGATTATGGTGGATAATGCTGTTAGTTTCAGTCCATTTTATTTGCAATTGAACAGATTTCACGGATTATTTATTAACGTAATATAACTTTCTTCAAGCCTGGGTAAACTTTGCTAAACTTTTAAATGGGGCTGAAAGAATAACTTCTTTCAACTGCAAGGTATTCAAAAACCTTTCTTATTACTTATCAGATAACACGTTCGTGTCATAAGTAATATTTTTCATCGTAGTTGTTACATTTAAAGCCTTAAAGAATAACAAACAAACAAACAGAAACAGTTTCCAAAATCATGATGAGATTTTGTTTTACATTTTGAGCTGTATAGCTTTCTACTATCCATTAGAATTTGAAATACATCGGACATAGAGTAACTTGGCCAATATTTGGGTTAACTACTATACAAGTAAGAAGTTTTGTTCACAGATATCCAACTTATTTAGAATCACCATCAAAGGAATCTGGAGCAGGGTGTGCAACCTAGGTATGTTCAAACTCTGTCAATCTTAATTTCACATTTCAATCCTACTGTTTACTTTAGATGCTATAATGATGACCTCCGGGGTTATATTTAGTTATAAATATAATCTTAGTTCTGCGAGATCAACTATAAAGCCAGACTCCAAATTTGTAAAGTAATTATGATACTTGGCATGGAGCTCATTAAAGAGAGTAATTCACAAACATCGTATCCTTCTAGTACTGGAGTTTTAATATCCTAAGAGTCCAATGCAGTGACGAGGTTATCTAATAATTTAATATCTGGAGTCATAAGAACGGCCGTACTGGGTCAGACCAAAGGTCCATCTAGCCCAGTATCCTGTCTACCGACAGTGGCCAATGCCAGGTGCCCCAGAGGGAGTGAACCCAGGAGGCAATGATCAAGTGATCTCTCTCCTGCCCTCCATCTCCACCCTCTGACAAACAGAGGCTAGGGACACCATTCCTTACCCATCCTGGCTAATATCCATTAACGGACTTAACCTCCATGAATTTATCCAGTTCTCTTTTAAACGCTGTTATAGTCCTAGCCTTCACAACCTCCTCAGGCAAGGAGTCTTTTTTGAAAAAAAATATGAATGTTGTAAACCACAAAGATAAGCAGCATACCTGATGAAAACAGAAAGTTGTTGCTTACATCCCACTGGCATCTGTACATTACTCCATTGTCACCAACAAATACAACCTTTCTTATTGGTTTTAGTCCTGGATACTGCATTAGAAATTACCAAAAGCTATCAGAGAGACAACTCTATCGCGTACAATATGCACCGCATTAAGCTCTCACACTGACAGCCTCATGAGCTTGGAACGAACTTTCTCCAGACATATGCAGTAAATAACTCCCGCTCTTTTAGAGGGGAAGAAATGGAATTTTCTCCTAACCCCAGTTTTGAACGGCAGAAGCCACGTGGGCGCCCCCCTTACTTAACTTGCGCCTGAAAAAGGCAATAGCTTTTATTCGAAATTACAATCGATTATTCTTTATTAATTAAGACATCAGCCCTCAAGTCTGTGTACGTGTGTACGAGTACGTGTGCCCAGACAACTGTGTGCTGTGTACACATATTGCATTATCATAAGGAAGCGAGTCAAAAACAAAATTTATTTCTCGGCTGCACATGCGCGATGCGCAGCGCAGACCCATTGCCGGCTCAGCGTCAACACTTGCCCCAGTCTCATCAACCAGCTGCGCGCTGCTGCTGCTGCGGGGGTTTGGGTGATTTTAATCTCACTGCGATTCGTGTAAAGGAAACAGAACAAAGTGCCCGCGCAGTGCCTGATGGCGAAGGGCTCTCTGCCTAGCTCATCGATCTGGTGACGAGGGGAGGGGAGAAACGGCTCCGGAGCAAGCCGCGCGGTGTGCGCCTGTCGCCTGTGCTCCGAGGCGGCTGCTCACGCTCCGTTCCTGCCTGTGCCGGGGCTGGGGGAGCCGATCTGGTCTCTCCCCGCCGGAGCTTGGGGCAAGGAGCGGCCTGCCCGTGGCGCGCGGGGACAAGCTGCGCGTGCTGCTGAGCAACCTCAAGTTGACGAAAAGGGCTCGGTGCTGGGGAGAGGCTTCGGCTCCTTCCCCCGCCCCTGAGGGTTGGGCGGAGCTTCTTATTCTGCGCAAATGGAGCAAATGCCTGATGTTTCCAGTGACGTGACCGAGAGCGCAGGGCGGGGGGAGTCCCGGTGCCCGTAAAGGGCGAGCGTTATGACTATGACTGATCTGTTCGAAGTACAAGTTGTCCTGGGGTGCAAAAAAATAATAATTCCCCTACTTCCCCCCTCCGCCAGCGGCTGCCAGTGGGTGACACACACAACAAGCGGTTTCACTATAACGATAAACATCCCCCCCGCTTTCCCAACAAACAGAAAAGGCGTTTCCCCAGCGGCTTAGCAGCAGCACTTGGAAGTCACCCGAAGTTGTTCCTTGCTGAGCAGTCAGCCAAGAGTCGCCGCGATGGAGATTTATTTTCTATACAAGACACTCAATGGAGCAGCGGCTGCTTTTCCAGCCAAGTGGTTGGCAGCAGGTCTCCTGCCAACCCCAAACGTGGGATTAGCGAGGTCACCAAAACTAGCAGCAGCCGCGTACGGGCTGGGTCGCTGCCTGCAGCAGAGTCCTCAGCAGAAGCAGCAGCGTCGGCATGCAGAAGTCACCACCCCCCCCCCCTACACCCCCCCGGGGCCAAGGTTGCCGCTGAGCTGAGGATTCAGTAGGCGCTGCCGGCAGTTTGTTTGTCTCCATAGGGAATCACCACGAGATAGGACGCTCCTCGTAATACAGACATTGCTCGGGCAGCGAAGTGAAAGGAGGAGAGCCCGAGCCTGGAAACATGCACTACCCCCGCGTAGTGCAGTGCTTGCTGCTGCGCGCAGTGCCGCGGAAACCCCCGAGGGTAACCAGAGCTATAGACCTTAGGCAGGGGAGAGTCTCCAGGGAACGTCCGCAGGATCGGGCCCGTGGGGTGCAGCTCTTGGGAGCAACAAGAGCCAGGTCTATACGTTGCCTACTGCAGAGCCGCCCCCGCCTTTCGGTCCTCCCCAAACTCCCGCCGCTTTACCAGGGCTCCAGAAAGCCTCGAACTCTGGGGGAGGCGATGCGTGGGGGTGGGTAGCTGCGCCCGCCTGGCGCCTCGAACAGCTCAGTTCCGTTCCTCCCTGCTTATCCAAGGGGACTTCTCTCCTCCGGCTTGGGGCTATGGCTTCAACTCCCGGCTGCTTAGCGGAGAGCAGCGTGCAAACGCAGAGGCTGCCGATTTCCTTTTAAAAAAGTAAATGTTTTAAAACTGGGTTAATTCTTTAATCCAGTTACAGAGAAAGGAGAGGCAAAGGCAAATTGTTTCCGATGCTTAAATCTTTTTTGTGAAGACCTTAAACAGTTGCAGGAGACCCAGCTGGGCTTTGTTAAAATGCCATTCGAGTTCTTGTGAGATATTGATTTTCACTAAACACATTACGTTTTCATCCCCTCCAATTAATAAAGCGGAGGGAAAACCCAGAAGTAATGAAAGCAAACAGGGTTTTAAATTAAAACACAAAAGTAGACCTGCTAAATCTCACTCAGTTGAGGGGGTGAGAGATCCCTTCATTTGAGATTAATTTTAAAGCAGCATTTAAAGGCTTTCCCTCGGGGGAGGAAGGATTTTGCTGTGGCTTTCACTGAAGCACTTAAAATCTCATAACTGTATGAAATCTTTCTTCTCTGGAGCCTAGCACAAGCAGAAACAGTGGAGATGTTTTCCTTATAGGTCATGAGCACAGTAAATTTCAAATGAAGCTGAGGGTCTTAAGCACCTCTTAAAATCGGACCCCTTGAATGTGTGTGTATGTATAGAAGATAGAAATGTCTGTATTATTTTACATATACTACAATGACTTAGAATGACTCTCTCGCTCTCTGAATATATATATAAAACCTAAAACTTGCCACTTAAATACATAGTTGAAATATAGGTGATTCGATAGATAGATAGCAAATTTTAGGTGACAGATCTGAGGAATTGTCCCAGATTGCAGTGTTGTTAGAGGAGATTTTGGAACAAACCGATAAAATAAACAGTAATACTTCACCAGGATCAGATAGTATTCACCCAGGAGTTTTGAAGGAACTCAAATCTGAAATTGCAGAACTACTAACTGTGGTATGTAATTTATCTTAAACCAGCCTCTGTACCAGATGACTGGTGGATAACTATAATGTGACACCAATTTTTTAAAAAGGTGTCCTGGTAATAAGGCCAATAAGCCAGTACTAGGTAAACTGGTTGAAACTATTGTAAAGAACAGAATTATCAGACACCTAGATGAACATGATTTATTGGAGAAGAGTCACATGGCTTTTGTAAAGAGAAATCATGCCTCACCAATCTTAGAATTCTTTGAGAGTGTCAACAAACACGTGGACAAGTGTGATCCAGTGGACTTTCAGAAAGACTTTGACAAGATCCCTCACCAAAAGTTCTTAAGCAAAGTAGGCAGTCATGGGAGAAAAAGGAAGGTCCTCTCACTGATCAATAACTGGTTAAAAGATAGGAAACAAAGGGAAGGAATAAAAAATGGTCAGTTTTCACAGTAAAGGGAGGTAAATAGTGAGGTCCCCCAAGAATATGTACTGGTACCTGCGCTTTTCAACATATTCATAAATGATCTGGGAAAGGGAGTAAACAGTGAAGTGGAAAAGTTTGCAGGCCATACAAAATTACTCAAGATAGGGTAGTTAAGCCCAAAGCTGACTGCAAAGAGATATAAAGAGATCTCACAAAAACTGAGTGCCTGGGCAAGAAAATGGCAGATGAAATTCAGTGTTGATAAATGCAAAGTAATGCACACTGGAAAGCATAATCCCAACTATGCACACAAAATGGAGAGGTCTAAATTAGCTGTTAACACTCAAGAAAGAGATCTTGGAGTCATCATGGATAAATTCCCTGAAAACATCTGCTCAATGTGCAGCAGCAGTCAAAAAAACTAACAGAGAATTAGGTACCATTAGGAAAGGGATAAATAATAAGACAGTAAATATCATAATGACATTATATAAATCCATGGTATGACCACACCTTGAATACTGCATGCAATTCTGGTTTCCCAATCTCAAATAAGATATATAAGAAAAGGGAAAAAAGTAAAGGGAAGGGCAACAAAAATAATTAGGGGTATGGAACAGTTCCATGTGAGGAGAGATTAAAAAGACTGGGACAGTTCATCTTAGAAAAGAGACAATTGAGTGAGATCTGACAGAGGTCTATAAAATCATGAATGGTGTGGAGAAAGTGAATAGGAAAGTGTTCTTTATCTCTTCATATAACACACGTATCGGGGTCACCCAATGAAATTAATAGGCAGCAGGTTTAAAACAAACATAAAGTATTTTTTCACAAAAGACACAGTCAACCTGTGGAAATCTTGCCAGGGGATATTGTGAAGGCCAAAAGTATAAAGGTTCAAAATAGAATTAAATAGGCTCATGAAGGATAGATCCATCAATGGCTATTAGCCAAGATGGTCAGAGACACAACCCCATGCTCTGGGTGTCCCTAAACCTCTGACTGCTAGAAGCTGGAACCAGGGGATTGGGGATAGATCACTGGGTTAATTTCCCTGTTCTGTTCATTTCCTCTGAAGGATCTGGGACTGGCCACTGTCAAAAGACAGTATACCGGGCTAGATGGACCATTGATCTGAATCACTATGACCATTCTTATGTTAATTAATGTGCGTGTTCCACAAAACACACAAAGGCAAACAGGTAATGGGGAGACAGCTTTTCTTCTAGGGAGAAAAAAGGCAATGAAATAAATAAAAGCACGATATAACGATGTGATAAAATACATGATATGGTGTATATGTCATTATAGTAGAAAGACATGCCATACATTTTATGTGTCCGCTAGGACAGCCGGATCCTGCACTGACGCACTTGTTTAACTTTATGCACAGCGCAGTGTATAGACCGTCTATAGCTCGTAACAGACTAAGCAGCCAGCAGGTTCATGGCACTTTCCCCACTATGTACATACGCTGCTAACAGCCCCCAACGGATCTGCGTAGCAGGTTCGAGCACCCAAACACCCGCACGCTCTGTGTCCATGGCCGGGGCTGCCCCCGCCCGCATGCGCGACGTGTCCCGGGAGGAGCAGCTCCGCGCGCTAGGCTGCGGGGTCAGCCACCTGATGTCACAATCCGGCGGAGGCGGCTCCTCCCCACGCAGGCGCCCGGCTTCCGTTTGGTTACCTAGGAGAAGATACACACTGCGGCGCGGCGCGGCGCGGGCCAGGCTGAGCGCGAAGCAGCAGCTGCCTGGTCCGGCGCGGCCCTGCTCGGCCCGGGAGTCAGCGTGAGGGGATTCGCGCGCCGCGCTGGTAGCCCAAGTAGAGAGCGCCAGGTGCCCCCTCAGCCCCTCCCATTGACTCGGGAGCTTCTCCACCACCCGGAGCCATGAGCCAGAGGCAGGTCTTACAAGGTATTTACTTATCGGAGTTGCCACCTTGGGGGCCAGGCGCAGCGAGCCCCTGGCTCCAGCCGTGTGCGGGGCGGGAGGGACTGGCCCGGCTCGCGATCTCTTCTCATGCTAACTCTGTCCCCCTCTCCCACCTGCAGTTTTCGAGCAGTATCAAAAAGCCCGAACTCAGTTTGTTCAAACGGTTGCTGAACTTGCTACTAGGCCACAGAACATCGAGACCCTCCAGAATGCAGGTAAAGCGCTTCCCTTCTTCCGCCGATCGGGGCCACAGCCCTCTTGTGCGGGCACCAGACCACAACACATGCCCAGGGTGACACTTACTAGTCTGTACTTAAAGTATTTGCACCTTAAGGCCAGTCTGCATTTGCTTATCGAACTGACATGTTCACAGCGAAAGAGATGTAGTTGCACGATTCGTTTCATAGTCGCTATGCCAGGAAAAGAGAGGAAAGGAGGATCATACCCACCCCCCCCACCCAGGAACGAGTCTGTAGTTAACCTTTTTTACTTCCCTCCCTCCCCCACTGCAGTTTTATGAAGGAGAAAAATAACGCAGGTGTTACATTTAAAGAACAAATGCTAGGGTTTACAGTCTGCTACTATCTAATTTGTGTGTTTAAACTATTGATGGTAGAAGGACCGCATTTTACTTTGCCATTATAATGGTGTTTCACAATGTTGGAGTAGAAATATTGATCTCATTGATAGAGGTGAAGAGGAAAACTTTACAGCTTTACAGAAAGACTTTAAAATATAAATGGTTCCTGTTAAGTTCACAAAAGCTACAAGTATTTTAGGCACAGTGTGCTGAATGAGAAAATAAAATATTTGCAATTTTTTAATATTCAGCATTTATCTGTGGAATTCTTTTAGAGACCGCTCAAGACTTTTTGTTTTGTTTTTGTTTTACCTGTTGCTTAGGCTTTCAACTCGTCAATATGTAGATACTGTATAGTTCTCATTGCAATCATATTTGGGCACCCTGTCTGTTGTATCTTCCTGGGTGAAATTTGGAAGTTTAATAATACCCTCGGATTGCACACACATATTGTCTTGCTCGACTGCAGTTTTATTTCTAATTTTTTTAAGACTATGGATACCTTTGATACGCTCTCCTACAAATTCCAATTTATTTGTATTTAAAGGAAAATTGGGCAGTATAAATGAACATTTTTTATTTTGTAAATAAAATTGTATTTGGAAGCATGAGGAATCATTAATAAATGGACTATTAAATGAGGCTAATATTGTAAAGCAAAATCCTACTCAAAAGGTAAGCAGGTATATATTGTGATAGTTGTTTATAAATTGTTGAATGCTTGCAGCCTTCTCATGTGTTCTGCCACCATCTAGAAATTCAGACTTATTGCTATTATGGAATTTAATAAACCAAAATAAGAATTGTCAGGCATGTGAACTGATGAATAATACAACCCGACTTTACTTATTTTATGATATTGATGAACTAATTAGAATACTGTAAGCATTTTGTTTTAAATACTTGTTTTCCAAGTCTGTTAAACTGGTAGTTTTCCTGAAATGCAATAGACACAAAGAAAACATGTACAACTCTATTAATAAATTTTGAACCAAACCATGCCACTATACATAAGTTCTTGTTAAAGAAATGTTGAGCTTGATTGTGCAAATGATCCATGAACGGAACACCCATTAAGTAAGTCTTTTATAGTATTATATGCCTGTGCATACTTCTTGATTTCGTCTTCCACAAAACCAGGGTATACACAAACTGATCTTGGTGTCCTTACTGATGCAATTTGTCCTCATTTGTGAAACAGGACTGTTTGGTTGAATATGAACTACTCATGATTAAAGGATTTGGGATGGGGCCGAATATTTTAACAAATTGCATTTCTTTTGGAAACAGTTCTGCAAACTATTCAAGTCAAGATCAGGCCTTATATTTGCTATTTAAAAAAATGCCTAAAGAAGGTTATTGTTTTCAGAGAGTGAACCAAAAAACCCAACTAATCAACCAAATCAAACCCACCAACCAAACAAAACACCCCTAACTTCCAAGCACAGTTGTACTTTACTTTATTATTTTAAAACATTTGTGGTTGATTAACTTAGTATAAAGCTATTTGGTTAGTTGAAATTCTGATCACTTTACAAACCTGAAGAAAGAAGTGCAATGTCTCTACAACTACCTAACAATTAGAAAAAGAAAATATAAAAATAGACTTTTTGAACTTAAGTAAAATGAAAACAATGATGTGGTTTAGATGAACGATAACTAATTTTAAAAATAGGAAATGTGTTTAATGCACTAACTAGCTTTTCACCCCAATGTCCTGAGATCAAATAGTAGACTAGCTCAGGGGTTCTCACAACAAATTTTTTGGTGACCTCAGAGAGCAGCCATCAACTCTTGCTGGTGGCTGCTATGACATTTTTTTCTTAAAATACTTAATTAACTTTACGAAAAACAAATAAATATGCACATATACATGTCCAAATCATTGTAATTTATTTATGTAGGGTTTTTTTGCAGACTCAATAATAACAATAATGTACAGTTGTCCCTATTCTTTACTGGACCTAAATAGAATAGAAACACAAATAAGGTGCTTTGCATGTTTTGCTTTTTTTTGGTTGATTTTTTTTTTTTAGACTTGATCGCTAATATGTCTGCTACTGTGAAAAGTGATATTTGTATAGTTGTTAATATCACTTTGCACAGCAGACTCACTCATCCAAGCTGGGGGACAAATTAAACCCTGGATGGGGAGGTGGGTAAGGAGGCAGGAGGGCCAGGGGTGATGGGGGACTGGATGGGAGGATGGAGGAGGCAGCGGGGTCAGAGCAATGGAGGTGTGTGAGTCCGGGGCTGGAACCTCGGGTCCTGGGGGCTGGAGACAGCGGGTGCCAGTGGTGAAGTGAAGAGGGTGAGCCCATGGCCAGAGCCTGAAGCCCTGTGGCTGGGGGACAGAGCCTGCTGCCGCAGGGACAGAGCCTGCTGCCTACCACCCCAGGGCTGAAGCCAAAGCCCAAGCCCCATCGCCCCCAGGAAAGTGGGGAACTCACACTGGTTGCCTGCTCCTACAGTGTTTGTGGCTCCAGAAGGTGGCAGGGTCCAACCCCTGCTGGAGACCCTGGAGTAGGGGCCATTGCTTTGCCCCTCAAGTCACTACCCAGGAGGCTGTGGCTGCAAGAAGAGCCCCTGGTGGCTGCATGCGGCCACAGTGGCCACATTTGAGAAAGTCTGGACTAGCTTACAAGTGAGAACAAGGGCTCAATACTGCATCCACTGACATCAGTGGAAGCAGGACTGGAGGATGAGTTTGATAGTTTTATCCTAGTTTCCTCTTGTGCGCATCATAAAACCATCAAGTAAATTGGCATGATTCTGCCTGTTGACAGTTTCTGTTCAAAAGAGACCCAGGACTGGGATATCTGAAGTATTCCAGTTCAGGATTCCAGTTCTGTTTTTCTAAAATATGTGTTCTAGGAATTATTTTGGGGAAGTCCTATGGCCTGTGTTATACAGGAGGTCAGACTAGATGATCACAATGGTCTCTTCTGGCCATGGAACCTATGAGGGACCTGATACTGTATTTGTTGTGCAGCCAGAATTCCTACTGAGTTTTGGATGGACAAGGAATGCAGGATCAGGCCCCAGCCTACTGGTGTATTGGAACAGCAATGCACAATATTTGCCTGCCAGACATGTTTCAGTTTAGTCCTGTTACTCCTGTTTCATAAGTTTTAAATTTTCTCTCAAATTTTTAGATAAGAAAAATATTTGCAATGATAGTTTTTGTATAATTTTTTTAACTGCTGACGTTCAGACATTAAAAATGAAACCTGAATCCCTCCTTGAAAACCAATTCATAATCACGTGATTGTAACAACAGCTGTTAGTTTCGAAATACTTCAGCAGATGTGTCAAATGCACAATTTCTAAAACTGAATGTGGTTAATTGCTTTAAAAACAAACAAACAAAAAAAACCCCAAGAACCATATTTTGAGGCATTTTTGTCTAGCAAACAACTGTCCTGTCTTTTGTGGTGGTCCTGCTATATGAAGCTGTTTCTAATGAAACAAGGAGGGGGGTCCTTTATTACATAAGAATGAAACCATTCTATATACACTTAAAGGTTGTCTCTTTGCTTATCCTTATAAAGAAAGCTCATTATTTATTAAGCAGAGAACTGTTTTAAGAATATGTAGCACTTGATCCTGAAAGATGCTTACTGCCTAAACGTCCATTGACTGTAACAGGAGTTGAGGGTGCTTATCACCTTACAGGAGAGGGCCCCTATTGTGGATTTAAAGGACTGTCAGGCCTGATCTTGCTCCCAGTGAAATAAATGGCAATTTTGCCATTGAATTAAATTTGAGCAGCATTGGGCCTTTAAATCACTTACTTTACATCAGTCAGTGTAGAAATCCTTAGCAATAAATACATGAAAATTCCTAATGTCATTTCAAAAATGAAATAGAGTTTGAGAGGGCTTTTGCTGTTTATTAAACAGTGTCCTTGATCAAAAGCATCCAAGCTGGAGATGTTATTTTTAAAAATTTTGATTACACTTTAAGCACCACTTATCTAATATCATAATAGATGCCATTTGAGGAGGCATGTGAACCAATAGTGAGTAACAATATATGCAACATCAGTGGCAACTGTAGTAGATAGATAATAATACTAATAGTGTAATTGAATTTAAAATATAATGGCTCAGATTGCACTCCTAGATCTGCGCACACAGATCTCCACCACCTTTTGCACCAAAACAGGGTCAGCATCAGTGCTTACTTTGTAATGAAAGAGGTGTCGGGACTCAAGCAATTCGTTTACTTTCATTACTGACACACCAAACCTAGGAGGTGCCAGGGCTCAGCCCTGGCTTAAATTAAACACTGTTCAACTCCCTTAGCAGCACCATTTTCCCCTTTCAGACCCTGTGGAGGCCTTTCGGCACGGTCTGGGCTCCGTGCTAGTGGAGACTGGGGATCTGTCTATGCTGCAACTTGGAGTGAACCTCTCAGCCTGGGTAGACAGACTCGTGATAGCAGGGCTCAACCACACTGCTATTTTTAACGCACTAGGATGTTGTGGCTCTGGTGGAGACTTGGGCTAGTCACCCAAGCTCAGATGTATGGGGTCAGGTGGGCTTGAGAGCCCAAGCGGCATCATCCACACTGCTATTTTTAGCACACTACTGTCTATCCGCAGTGGGAAGTTTGCTGTCAGCTGCAGCCTATACATACCCAGGGAGGGCTGAAGGGAAGATACACATCTTCCCACCCCAAATACACACACACCTCCTGGACTTTGTGTCGAATCCTCAGTAAAGATAATATAGCCCCAGGCTGCATTATTCTGTCTGCAGAGCCCCCGCCCCCAATCCTGTAGCTACAATTGACCTGGGAGCTAGGGGTCATTGCAGATAATGCTTCATGCAGGTGGCTCTGGCTTTCCTCTGATACCCACATTTGGTGCAGAGTGTGCAAGTTTGGAGCCTACCCTATGGCTTCTTCCATGGGGGAGCAATTCCCCTCATGGGACAGTGAGAGATCATTGCGAGAGAACCTTCACAGAGATTTCCTCCCCTAGAGCTCCTTCCTGTATGTGTGCTTTCTTGCTGGCCATTGCTCCTGCCTTGGATGTTTTTGTGAATGAGTCTACTCACATGAGTAAGTGCTACTCATTACTCAAAGATGAGTAAATGTTGCAGAATTGGGCCTCTTAATTCATAATTAATGCACATGTCTGGAAAGGAAAAAAAAATCCTCCCACAGAAAACCTGCGTCAACTGGTAAATGTGTAACTGAGACACTGAAAAACAATTCACTTATCAAATTTCATTCTAGTGGGCTGGGATTTATGGAAGAAATCTGTTTTGATGTTAGTAGTTTTACACATTTCTTTTAAAAATAAATCTGTTCCGTTGGCAGGCACAGCCTATGAATGTTGGTATCAGAATTAATTATTAAAAGAAAAACAATGATTTCAAATATTAGAAATTGCATATTTTCAACAATAATTAAATATGGACTTGAATCAACCCCTCCTCTCTGTGTGATCAAAACTTCCACCTGCCTTGAACTTTGGGATAGTTTGGAATCAAGTCTGAACTTTCGGCATAGGCCCATTTCTACTAGTGAAAATCTTATTCACTGTGAGCCTAATTCTGCCATCCTCATTCATCCTTAGAAGTAGAATATTCTGCAAGTAGTGCCACTGGAATGAATGGGATTACTTGCTGGGCAATTTGCTATTTAATAAGAATAAGTACAGTGGAATCAGGTTCTGTGAGTTTAGCGGTTTCTTAGTTTCTGGAAACCAGTTCTGTACTCTCACCTTCAGCTTGAGTGAGAATTTAAGCTATAATACATTTTCTTTCAGTGGAGCTTGCACTGATGAGGATTGTTGCTTTTAATTATGAAGTTAGACATCCAGTTGGAATTAAGAATCAGTTTTATTTCTCTGATTGAAATGGCCTCAAAGCCAACAGACTAAGGAACAACTCTTGCCATCCTTTCCCATGGCTGGATCATGCCCTTCCGAATGGGGTGGCAAGGAGTTGGGTAGAAAACTGAGGATGGAATTTGAGAATTTGAAAAATGGAATTTGAGAGGCAGTGTAGTCCAGTAGATAGAGAACTGGATAAGGAATTGGGAGACCTGCTGGGTGACCTGTGCAAGTCACTTTACCTCTCTGTGCCTCTGTCATGTCTATTCAGACAGACTGCAAGCTCTTCAGGACAGGGGCTGTGTCTTATCTGTTTGTACAGTGCCAAGTGTGATGGGGGAGGGGGCGGAGGAGCTTGATGTCAGTTGAGGCTTCTAGGCACTATTGTAGTACAAATATGAAACATTTCTAGCTCTCTATTGGTAGGGTGGTTTTTCTAGAGAGGGCTGAGTGCATGGCCATAAAAGGGTAGTGAGGACATAGAGTGCATAGAAAGGAGGATGGCCTTTTTGTTAAGATAGTGGACTGGAACTCAGGAGATCTTGACTCTATCTCAGGTCTGCTATGAGCTTCCTATGTG
This sequence comes from Terrapene triunguis, assembly GCF_002925995.2. Lineage (NCBI taxonomy): Eukaryota > Metazoa > Chordata > Testudines > Emydidae > Terrapene > Terrapene triunguis. Next base: position 40,413,056 of record NW_020664435.1, read on the forward strand.
GCTTTGAGTAAACCATTCAAGCTTCCTGTGTACTTTAGTTCATGTAAAATAGGAATAATTATACTACTTCTACCTCAAAACAGTGTTGTAAGGTTAGATCCATGTCTGTCTGTGAGGCTCTCAGGTACAAGGATGATAAGCATAATGACAATGCTTATTAATAATAGTTAAGCTTCCGAGAGACCAAAACCATGATCCTGTGGAATGATGTAGCAAATGGGTGCTAGTGAAAATGGAGATTCCTGAAAGCTGAGACAAGTAGGATATTGGAATGGAGTAAGTGGAGCTGCTAAAGAGTAGGACATGGAGTGGGGTCTACTGAAATTTTCTGCCAGAAATTTTAATCTGACATTGTACATTCTGTTTAGGAGATGGGATAATGTAATGCAGAATACTCACTGCTGGCTTCAGCTCTATCCTGAGGTCCACAGCCTTTCAAAACCTGCAGTCCCAAATTTTCAGAGGTGCTTCAGCATGCTTTTACTTCGAGGAGATGGTGCTCAGGTTCATCTTGCTCCACATGTGCATGGACTAGCCTGTATTTCCACAGTTTCCTCCTCTTCTAGGACACATTTGGATGGATGATTTAGTACTTAGGGCCAGATTTTTAAAGGTATTTAGGTGGCAAAAGATACAGATAGGAACTTTTGAAAATCCTACCAGGCACCTACTACATTGGTAGGTGCCTAAATGTCTTTAAAAGTCTGACCCTTATTAAAGCAAAACTCTGACTCAACTGGGAGCATTGCCTGAGTAGGGCCTACAGGATCAGGCTCTGACTAAGGACTTCAGGGGTTTTGCCCCACATTTAACAAAATGTAAAAGAATCTACTCTTCTTTATTCCATAAACTTGCAAAGCTCTTTGCAAACATCCTGTTGATGCCACTGGACGCGCACTAATAAGGGCTTGAGGATCAGATGCATAGAATAAGACATGTAACCTGCTCTAGGGAATCTACATTCTAAGAGCTGGATCCTGCAATTGATTCTGCGTGGACAGACTCCTGTGCTCATATGGATCCAGTTGTAGGATCTGGATGTATGAGCCCAATCCTATGAGGTGCTGAATTTCCTCAACTCCAATTGACCAACTTCAGTGGAAGACAGAAGGTAAAGAATGCTGTTGAGGTGACTAGGAGTTTGTGAGAGGAGAAGTGAGTGGGGAAGGGGAATAACTGATATGGTAAAAGCTGGGCGAGAAGCATGTGAAGGGGAGAATGGAGATCAAAGCCAAGAGATAATCACTGGAGTCATGGTCGGAAAATAAAGTAGGGAAGTTGCTTTCTTGGGATTTTGTGATTTGGAGCTGTCCATTGAAGGAAAGAAGGAAGTGTGTTAATGAAAGTACCAGAGATATCATGAGGGGGAAAGAGGAATCATCACCAGGGCTCAGAAAGTAGGCTTTGAAAGGGATTTGTTGCTCCTGGATCCTCTGTCTCTTTTGTGTCCGGCCTCTGTGGATGAAGCCCACAGATAGTGTAGGGTAATAAAGATCCTGTTGGCAGCTGCTGGTTGGCTTCTGAAGTGGCCAGTAAAAGGGAGCAACTCCTTTTGGCTTCCTTGATTTTGTTGCTCCATGCCTATGTGGAGGAAGCCTGTACGGGATTTGGGTGGGAGATCCTGCTGGAGGTTGCTGATTAGCCACAAGAAGGGCATTTTAGGAGATCCAATTCTCCTGGATCCCTTCTGCCTCCAGCCCATATGGAAGAGGCCTATGAAATAGCTGGGAAGGTCTTAAAAGGAAGTGGCTTGCTACTCCTGGCTGCTTCTGGATCCTCTGCTGACAAAATTAGTATTTGTCATGTTCTCCACCATCTGTTAATTACATTGAAAATTGCCCAGTTATCCAAAACATCAGTTATTGAAACATATTCCGTATCCCCATTAATATCTGGAGAATCCTAGCTATACTCAAGCAGAGGATTGGTGGTGGTAGGAATGCTCTCTCAGAGAAATGAATATGGGGCTGAGGATTTCTATTTAAGGGGTTCTCTGAGAGGGAATGTCTTGAGACAAGTGAGTGAAGGCTCCCTTTCTCATTAAGCTTCAGGGAAACTTCTTCCAACCTCCTCTAGTTAAGTCTTGCTGCTACACTGTTTCTAGGGGGGAGGATTTGAGATAATCTAGGATACTATTCTATTTCCACTTTCTCCAGACTCCCTAAGGCTTCTCCTGTTAGTTGGTCTTGGGTCTGGATTTGGGAATCAAGATTCCTGAAAACTCAAGGTTACATGACAATTGCTTGAATATTATCATTATTAACTTATTGAATGTCCTCCACATATGCTGGGCACTGTACAAAACATAGAGTACAATAGATGGACAGCACAATTCAGATACAAAATACACTGGTGGGTCACAAAGTGGTGTGGAGTTTTTTTTTAAAAGTTTTTGTGGAAGAAATCTGTTTTTAAGGAGGGCTTTGAATGAAAATAAGGTGATTATCAGGTGCAGACTGAGAGAGTTCGAAGCATAATGGGTGACATAGAAGAATCTTCTCTTTGTGTCCAGTTACACTATTTTTTTCTTTTTGAGTTTCAGGTGTTCTCCCCCAAGCAGTAGAAAGAACCAGACAAAGGCTGCTGTCTGTGGCAGATTACTCTTTGTTTGGCTACAGAGTCTTGGAAAGAAAAACCTGGAACCTGTAGCTACCCTGAAGGTTTTTCCCTGATAAAGTTTTTCCCTGATAAAATTTGTCTCACTCTGCTGAAGTGAGACAAATCAGGCTTTTGCACAACACCACTACTTGAAATGTGTGAGTTAAAGGTGATTCAGCTTATAAAGGCTGTAAGGTTTCTTTGAAACAAAAATGATGAATTAGAAACTGTGGATAGAAAGGGGAATCATTCCCTGTCCAAGGTCAGTCACTGGGAGGTTATGTAAAGGAGAATATTTGTATACTGTTCTTTTTTACTCCATCTCTGAATAGCTAATAGGATCTCTTCAAAGACAAATCTAGTCTGTTGGTATAAGTAGCATACTTTATTGTTATTCTTTACTTTCTACATTGCTGCATGCAAACAAAAGTTAGGGAATTTGTGAGTAAAATTTTCCTGCCTCTGTAACAAGAGACTTCTCTACAGCAAGACCAAAAAGCAACCCCCCATCAAAGCTCTATAGTAGGGCACTGCTACTCCCAGTTCTCAGTCTGCTCCTTCTGTTTCTCCATAGGAATTAGTTCAGCTATCCCCTAAATGGGTGGTAGTGGTGAAACAAAGAGCTCCCTATGCTTATTTGGCTGTGTGCCGAAACATTATGCCCCCCTCTATCCAGTACATTTTTCTTGTTCAGTTCCACATACTTGGGTGTAGTGATGGCAGACCCCTATAAGATGGCTTCCTTTCCATCTCTGGTCATCTGTATTTGTGGGGCAAGGAGGTAATGTTTTTCAGGCTACTTCCTTTCCATAGAAATCAACCATTTTGGAGCTCAGTCAGGTGATATGGGCCTTTTATACTTGTTCCCTCAGTAATCATCTAGGGAAGAACCTTCCCTGTCCCAGTGAGCCAAACTACAGCAATTTGAAATAGATTGAATCTTCTCTCAGAAGGATTTGGTTTTGCTTCTGTTCTATTCAGGTTCTTATGTTGAGCCCATCATCATGGTATCTGAGTACGTTCCAGAAGAAAGAAGACTAGTATCTGTTGTGTGCTATGTGTTGCTTAGCAGGGAAGTAAGGGTGAAGAAGAAAGTTTTGCATTTTGACTAGAATGTGATGAGCATTGTTGATTGACATCCCTGTTAGCAATGTTTGTGCCAAAAATTACCCAATGCACTTGCTTTGAAGAGGTAAATAGATTGTGTAGTCACCAAGGCCTGCTGAGCATGCTGTGGGATAGTTCCTAAGTGGGCAGTAGTAATGTCGTAGATGGCGTAACAAAAAGGGAGAGCATGCAGAAAAGCAGTGGAGGATGTACTGGGATTAAAAAACATGGGCAATGTGAGTTGTGTTGGAGTAGGATTAGTAGCCTTTCTTCTCTTAAAGGCACAGACTTGCTAAAATGTGTAGTATTTTATGTTATATAAAACATTTTAAATCTTATGATAGGTTCCCCTAGCAGGTAAGCACAAATCTTTGTTTTGTTGTTTGTTGGACAGGACCTAGCTAAAACTGCAGCAGAACTGATACTATAACTCCAGTACATGGTCTCTTCTCTCTGCTGTGCTGGGGTGATTGCTTATATTACTGGGGCAATGTCGGATCCCAGTTGCTCTAATATTGTAGCTAAACTTTTTTTTTAAACTATTTTTCCCTTCCCCTATTGGTAGCTATTGGTTTCAATGTGGGAAGGGAGGGAATGGAAATTGGCTTGTGTGGAGGTATGTATCTGGTGTACAAACCTGGATGAGGAGGGGCAGGAGTGGTGGTGACAACTTGTTCCCTCACGTACAAAGTTCCTGATCCTTCACATGCTTATGCTTGTGCATGGTTCCATTGAATTGCATGAAACTACACATGTGTAAAGTTACTCATGTGCATAAGTGTTTGCAAAATCAGGGCCCTAGATTGTGTGGGAAGCAGGAGCCAGCTAGAATATATAGACCTTTTATTAGAGGACTAGCAGGGCCTTGAAGCTAATACTGAGAGAGCTGCTATTATGGTCTTACAGGGAGAATAGCTACAGCCTTTTTGTTTTTTAAATTAATGTAAAAGTTCTTACTGATGTTTAAAAAAGCAAACCAAACCTAAAGAATTCTTACTGTTGGGCTGGATAGCCTAATATGTGTGTCCATATAGTCGTAAAATGAAGAGGTAGTTGGGAGTTTCTGATGTCTAAATGTTGTACTGCTGTTCTAATTTTCTGCTTTGCTTTTTAAAATTAATGTTACAAGTATTTTGATTCAAATTTTATAAATTCCCGTGGGGTGCTGGTTGGAACATTTTTGGGAGATAGAGGGTGTGGACTTTGCTGTAGATGTGGATGCCAAGGGAAACAGGAGCTGTTGGGAGGGGAGAAATCAGGAGACTGTTGGAGTTGGAGTTGCTGCTAAGTACTGGCATGTTAAGGGAAGGAGCATGTACAATGGGTCTTTTGATTTTAGTGGGGCTGCTTGCATGAGTAAGGATTGCTTGAGTGAATAACGGTTGCAAAATTGGTCTCCAAGGACCTTTTACTGCTCCCATTGAAGTCATTGGAAAAACTCCCATCGACGTGGGAACAGGGTTGAGCCCACCCCCAAAAGGAAAGTCTCCCTTTGTGGCAGGCTGATCTGCCCTTTGCAGACAGCTGTCATCAGCAAAAGCTGTGGAAAGGGAGGTGGATGCCTTTGCTCTTCTTACAGCCAAGATTGAGGTTAAAACTTGCACTTCAGAGGAGAATTTACAACCTCTAAGTAACCAAGTTGAATCATATATATGGAAAGTATAAAACTATTTCACAAGTGCTAGTCAGAGAAATGCTCTGGCACACAGTAAATGAGAAATCATGGGATGTGGGGGGACTTTTATTGAGGAGTGGATTTTTAAGAGGGGGCTGATAGGATCTAGACCCGGAGAATCAAACTCATTGTGTGGAAGGGTCCAGCTTTTGCTTTTAACCATAGCCTGTGGGTATAGTATAGCTTTAGAACCATATACCGTCCTTAGTGAATCTCCCACTGATGTCAATACAAGGTTTACACGTAGATCAAGAATAGAATATGGCTGCTTTTAGTTCGAACAACAACAAAACTTTTGTTCAATACCTTTTGTCTCATTGAGGTATCACTCTGGGAAAATATGTTCTCCTCTATGATCAGGGAACTGGGATTGTTTAGTCTGCAGAAGAGAAGAATGAGGGGGGATTTGATAGCTGCTTTCAACTACCTGAAGGGGGGTTTCAAAGAGGATGGATCTAGACTGTTCTCAGTGGTACCTGATGACAGAACAAGGAGTAATGGTCTCAAGTTGCAGTTGGGGAGGTTTAGGTTGGATATTAGGAAAAACTTTTTCACTAGGAGGGTGGTGAAGCACTGGAATGGGTTACCTAGGGAGGTGGTGGAATCTCCTTCGTTAGAGGTTTTTAAGGTCAGGCTTGACAAAGCCCTGGCTGGGATGATTTAGTTGGGAATTGGTCCTGCTTTGAGCAGGGGGTTGGACTAGATGACCTCCTGAGGTCGGTCCCTTCCAACCCTGATATTCTATGATCACCACTACTACTACTCTTTCTCAACCTTTCCCATCTTTCTCCTTTCTTCCCATTGCATATTTCCTCCCCGCTCCATTCAATGGTTTTCACACTAAATCCCTTCCCTATTGCATCAGCTAAAATGATCATCAGTGAAATATTTAACGCTAACATTCCAAGTGGTGTCACTAAGGGTATATCTACACTTCAAGGTGGGGGGGTGAGTCCCATCTCGAGGAGACTTACAAGTGCTAGTCTAATTGAGCTAGCGGACTAAAAATAGAGTGTAGATGTGGTAGTGTGAGCTCTGGAACAGGCTAGCCGCCCCCAGTACATGCCCATCCAAGACCCTGTGCCTGTACTTGGGATGGCTAGCCCATCCTGTCACTGGCACTGCTGTAGCTATACTCTCTTTTTAGTGTGGTACCTCAGTGAGAGCTGCATGAGTAGGTCTCCTCGAGCTGGGAATCACACCCCCACCTCAAAGTGTAGACATACCCTGTAATTCAGCTTTAATACTCAAATGAAATTATTAGCCAGCAGGAGAGTTTCCCTCATCAGCACAATTGTTTCAGGCTCAGGCTGTCTGCATTGTCTCAAAGACAAATCTGCACCATATAGTCTTGAAAGCTTAATCAATTATGTTTTCACAACCACAAGGGCTAGTAGTATATTTCTGAGAAATGAAAGCTTAAAATTTGCGGAATCTGGATAGGTCATGCAGGCCAAAAATGTCATCTAGTGTGGATCTGGCACTTGGACCCCTCAGATCTAGACTGCTTCAGTCTCTGTTGCATTCAAAGTTTGAGCCACTCAAAATGTTAAAAAGGTTTGTTGACTCTCAAGCCCACCCACAGATGTTCATAGAAATGCAGGTTTGGATAAGGCTTGGAAACAAAACATGTAGAATGTTTATTTCCTTCTGCTCTGTTGGCAACTTAGAACATTTTATAAAATGACCTGAAAAAGAGGGACCTGTGCTTCCTGCTCTGACAAGGGAAGTTGAGTGCCACAAATTTAACATACATTAAAAGCAGAAAACCCATCATAGTCAGTGTAAAAGTAGCACTGTTCTTGTCTACTGAATTCTATGTAGTATGGAGTGCCTAAATACTCTTGAAAATCTGGCCATTAGTCTGTGTGTTCATACTACTACTAGAGTGCCTGATCGCTCTGTGCTCAACCGGATCTTCAGTGGGCATTTTGCATTGTGTCAGGAATGGAGGATTGAGCATGCAACCTGTCATTTTAAAAGGCAAGATAAGAAATTATTGGCTGCAAAAGTAGTAACATCTCATGAATGGGAGGTTGATGGTTTATCAAAGGATGAGATTATAAAAATTGATAACAAAATTTTTGGAGTTGGCACCAGGCCTTATCTTTTTACATACTCTGTAAAGAACCTAGCATATTTCAAAATGATGTATAAATAATTTATTAATAATGATAAACTCCTTTCATCTCACAGCGTGGGTGGATAATAATTTAGTGGCCAATCCTCTGGGATAATAAGTGTCTCCTGCAAAGTGTTGCATGAACTCCCATTGATATCATATCGGAAGGCGTATGGGAGGATCAGGCCCTTGATCGCTGTCGAGACTCCAAAGACCACTTCTTAGTCTCATTGGCTTCAGCAGAATATGCCCCAAATGTACCTCTATGACCAAAGAAATATTTATATAGGGCCCAGTGTTGCCTTTCTTTGGAATATGGTCCAATGATAAATAACTAGAAGATTTCAAAGTTACCATTAAAAGAAAAATCCTGGTTCATTGTTAACTTCAGAGCTACTATCAGTGCTTTCATAATGCTGTGCATGTATTTAGAGTTTAATTTTGGCTTTCCCTCATTGAGGGGGCCTCTGCATATTCTGATTTGTAGCACTGGGCTTTAGGAATTTTCTGGGAAGTAGTGCCCACCGGGGTTGCACTCTCGCAGCACTTGATGTTCTGAGATGAGATTTTTAAAGGGTCTGTGTGGGCCTAGATGGTTCCGTTACTTTCTTTTCACAGCCAGTTACAGACGTAGGCTCATTCTCTCCTGGCCAGGAACAGAGTTTTTTTCTCGTGATCATAAAGCTCTTCATTTCAGTATGTTATTAATTTAGTCAGCTAGCTAGTAAGTGTCAGGTAGCTGTGTACATTAAACTTTATAATGGACCTAGGCCCTTAGGTATTTTAGTCATGACCGATCAGGCCTCTGAGAACTAAATAATGAGGGTGGAATCAAGTGGTGTATTTTGTGTTCTTTCATGTTCCCAGAGGCGGACCAGCATTCTTGCTGGCTGTTCTGTTTTGGGGAAGCTTATTTCCTGATTTGTTGCTTGGTGTATAGGGCCTTTCCACCTTGAATATGCACAATTAGGCAGGCGAGGCTCTGTGGCTCCCTCGCTGAGGACAATTTACAAGCCTGGCCATGGATCTGACATCATCAGATTAACCATCTATTCCTGTGATTGGACAGAATCTGCCACTTTCAGCTTCAAACCAGCCAAGTCAGATGACACCGGCAACAAAGAAATTAGTACCAGACAGATTGAGATCTGTGGCTGTAGTGCCTAAAACTTTTTTAGGCACAGAGGCCTCATTGGCAGTGAGAATCTCAGCAGTGTTCTGTGCCAGAACTTCACTGATGCCAACCCTGATTTTGCCTCCTACAGAGCCCCTCTGTGCAAGTCTTTCATTGGTGATGGGCTAAGTAACTTGGCACAAAGTTGGTAATAATTCATCTCCACATTATGCATCCCCATAATCTATTCTGGATTATTTCTTGTACTTGGTCTCTCATCCTCTCCTTGTCTTCTATCCAGGTGCGTCTGTCTGAAACGCCAATGTATAATTTGCCAGTGGACAGTTCTAAATTTTTTCAGTCACTCACCATCACAAGACTCATAAAAATAACTTGTTCCATCATGGGCCCTCAACCTGGTGCTGGCAAAGTTGATGGTCTCACTGAGCCCTTGGGAGAACCCCCTCTGTTCCATTTGTCACTACAGACAGTGGGCTAGATCAGCTGATGCAAACTGGTGTAGTTGGAAAAAACAGAGACAAATGGAGTATAATTACCATAGCTCTGAACATTCGAGGCTGTGATGCAGGGCTCTTGTGCCCATTGCAACCACTGCTTTACAACTGAGGTAGCACATCCACCAGGTCTTAGCATATGGAGGCAACACTTTCAAAGAGCCACAGTTAGTATAATAAGTAACCTTCCCTCCTCTACAAATTGTGTTCTTTATGCAGACATGCACGTATCGCCTAACTTTTGTTTTGTGTTTGTTCTTTAGGTTATATTAGATTTGGCTCTGCTTTATAGGGTATTTTATGTCAAAAATAAAATGTGGTTCAAAACTGCTCTTGATTAAATTGTTTTATCTCTCTGCATAGTTTAATTATGTGAGGAACAATGTACCCAAACTCTCAATTCAGCAGGGTACATCCATTATGTAAGCTCCTTAGGTTAGGGAGTTTTCTTTTTTTATGATTGGCTAGCATGTTGTGGGCACTACCTTAAATACATAATAAATAATTATTACAATAATAATAATAATGAAATATGAATAACTCTTCTATCTGGAGAGCAATATATTACAGCTCTTGCTCCCCAAATTAGTCACTATAATGTATGTAATGTAATCTGGTGTAATTCCGTCAATAGGTTGTGGTGGCAGCATAAATCAAGAGGAACATCCTAATATTTCATCACTAGAAGCCCAAGATGGAATTTCTTGTGCATATTTGCATTTCCTTGGTAGCATATTTGTTGTTTTTTTAAATAAGAGTTTAAACTGCTTCCATTTGTAAAGGTTTCTGTTTATAGTTTTATATTTGAAAAAATTATTAATACTAGTGTGATGTCCTATGAGTATTTTAACTTTTATGTTTGCTCTTAGAATGTTCAAAAGTGAGACTGGAGGATGGTTAATTATCTCTAAACTGTGTTTCTAAGAGAGGACCAAATCCGGGAGTGCCCTATGGGCATCTAAGTCCCAGAAGCACTTTAAAAGCTGATTGTGGGGACTACAAGGGGGTAAAATCAGCAGAGATGTTGCAAAAGAAGATTCCACATTCCTGTATGCCCAGCGGGTCTTTGCAGCTCACTATGGAGGAAGAGAATGTAGATTAGCCATAAGAGGGACAAGGGCATAGCTGGTAGATCTATAAATGTTGTGGGTGAAAAAATCTGTGTCTGGCAAAGCAGACCTGCTACTCTTCCCATAATCTGCTATAGGAGCTATAGCCTCTGTCCAGATGTCCTGGCCTGTTGGGGTCAGGATGACTTCATGTAGAGCAAAGCTGAAATAAAAAGATTTTGCTTGTTTTCTCAAGATTTGCCCCAAAATACTCACCTGCTTATGTATATTGTTTTATGCCAGATGGACTATCAGGAGAGGAGTGGAAAGATGGTTTTGTGATTATTGTGCTGGACTGGGAATGAGACTTGCTTCTTCATATGAATAATAGGGATAACAATACTTCCCTACTACATAGGGATGTTGTGGTGATAAATAAGTATCCGAGAACTTTACAGACATTAATTCAAGTGCTGGGAGGAGAGGAGGGGCAAATCAGTACCTAGATATAATACATCGCCCACCCATGTGCTGCAAACACATCTTTACTTGCTGGAAAGCAGGTGGGAATGTTATAGACATTAGCAGGAACAGGCAAATATTTGATTAATTTTCAATGGAACATTTGTGAATTTATCACAAGTTTCTGCTACTTGTAAGAGTCTATTTAATTAGTTTTTATGAAAAAAAAGTCTGTTTAGATAAATCTTTGCTTATAGTATTGCCTCTTTCTTCTTCTTCCTAATGCAACTCAGGTGTAATGTCTTTGCTGAGGCCTCTTCTGTTGGATGTGGTCCCAACTATTCAACAGACTGCTGCTTTGGCTCTTGGGAGACTTGCCAATTATAACGATGACCTGGCAGAGGCGGTTGTTAAGGGAGACATTCTTCCACAGCTTGTATATTCACTGGCTGAACAGAATGTAAGGAATTTTCATTTTCTTAAACAATTTTAACTGCCAATGAAAAAAAACTTAATGAACTGTCTTGACTCTTAGTGCAGTAATACATGTACTGAAGTTACATACAGCATGTGCATTGGTCTCCTGGTTAGTCAGAATTGTAACTCAATGAGACATTTAAAAATTCTTATTCTGTATTATCTGTAATATATTCATGGAAGCTTTATTTTTCTGAAGTGTTAATGAAAGGATTTGTAGAAGGCTGTTGTTTTTTTTTTTTTTTTTTTTTTTTCAAATAATCAGAAATGCTGTACAGATAATTGGTTAGAATTTGTCTTTAATTCTGAACGCTTATAAAATGCACATAAATTGAACTGCAGTTATCCTGTAGTTAACATCTCCAAACATGAACATTTGGAAACTTGTATAGCATGAGGAATATAAAATCTAATTATTGGCACAGACACAGTACAATACATTAAAAGGGTTTAATCTGCTTGTTTGTCAAATAAAATGTCATATGATATAGCACAAATATATCTGACAGGCTCTCCTCCACTTTTCCTACAGTTTTTGGATGGATTCCAATTTTAGGATCCTAACTTAGGTTAACAGCAATGTTTTCAAACATGGTTCCTTGGAAAATACAGAAATTTGAAAGTTACAATATGGCTACAATTCCAATTTATTTAACCGCATTTAGATTGTAGTTTTGTTGTTTTAGATTTAGAGGAATTCAGATATCAATGCTTATCACTGAAATGAAATTACATCGTTTTTCATCTTTTGAGAATTCAGAAGTAATCACTAATCAAATAATATTTTCATTGTTGCATATCTGATTAATACTTCTACAGTCATAATAAAAATTACATATTATTATTGAAGGGAATCACCCATTCATTCTAAAATATGTATATAGTATGGAACAAAGTAGGACTTAGACACAGTTAAATAACCAAATTATTTATAACTTTATTTTAAAGAGAGAAAATTATGGTCTTTGTTGTTTATTTGATGTTACACCATTTATTTGATAGGAGAAACTATACAAAGTTAGCATAGATACCTTGACTTATCTTTTCCATTTTAGTGTCTATACTGTCAATGCATCCAGGAGACAGCTGTGATTCAAAATCACTTGGGGCATCAGCAAGATTAGTGTGAGGTCACAGAAGGCCTACCGTGCTTTAGTAACTGAGGGCAAGTGAAGGAAACTAATTATCCAGTTCATACAGAGTTTAGCAAGACATGCAAGTAATTTGTTAGTTCCTATGGGCAATTCCCTATGCATTCCTGTTCCATTCATTTTATGCATCAGTATCAAGAAGGATCAGATCTTGTGAGCACTCCATAGTGGAACTTCCATTGACTTGTACATGTGCAGGACTTGCAGGATCAAGCATCTGATCAGTGTTTTGTCATATAAACTGAGTGAAAACAAAAAAGGTTTTATAGCACATTCTAAATGTTTTTGTGAATGTGTTTTATTTCAAAAACAACATATTGTGAATAAGAATAAACCCTAAAAAGTGTCTTTCCCACAGTATAAAAGGAATAATGCACATGCACACATAGGAGGGTGTATATTGGGGCAGATCCTCAGCTGGTGTAAATTGGCATAGCTCCATTGAAGTCAATGGAGCTATGCCAGTTTACATCAGCTGAGGAACTGCCCTATCATGGATATATTATTCCTATTAAATTATGCTTTGGGCAGAGAGACATATTTTTTAGGGTTATTATTTTTATTCAAAATATCTTTTTCATTAAAAGCAACCCATTTTTCTATTTCAGAACCAGGTCCTTCTGCCACTGAAGTCCTGGGGAGTTCTGCCATTTTAACTTCATTGGGATCAGGCCCTTAGGCTAACCTCTGTCAATTTGCACATTAACTACATGAAGACTAGATTTTGCCTGGCTCATTTTTATAGGTGTAGCACAGTTCAATTAGGGAATTGCCTAGTAGGTTGGCCACAGCTCATCAATTTCCAAAATCCTGAGGGAGGGGGCCTTGTCAGGCAGTCTGGGGGCATGGTAGCCAAGTTACAGTCTGTCCTTCTCTGGGTTGCCCTCAGTTGGGCTGGGGCAGAGGGAAGGGTAGGGAGAGTTGGGACCTCCTTCTCAACTGGATCCTGGGCCTGGGACCAAAGGGAGGATGGGGGTGGGGATGCTTCCATCTCCACTAACTGATACCCCAGATCAGCCTCCCTTGGGCCACTTCCTACTTTCCCAGTGCTCTTTTCAGTTTGGGGCATGGTCACAGCCCTCTGGTTCCCTCCTCACAGAAGGTTGTTCAAGCAGTCTCAGTGATTCAGGTAGTCAGCTGGGGTTTCCAAATTGCGATGTCCAATGTTTTCCCCCTTGTCAGACAGAAGGGGAAAGAAAAAGCGGTCAGGCCCCTGGCTGCCCAGTAAGGCCTTACCCACGGTCCAGGTCCTTCTCCGAACTGGCTTCCTTCTTGCAGACAGCCTTTCCTTCACTCTCGCCACAGCTTGATTGCCAGGGTCCCATTTTAAGCAGGTCCTCCATTTGGAGCATATTCTGCAGCTGCTGAGGGGCGGGCCTTCTTGGCTTGGTCTTGCTCCTTTAGTCTTAGTGAGGGGTCTGTAAAGCCCATGACAATAAGCATGTAGGAGGTGTTGTCCCATGGATGCTTCACAGTCACCAGTGCAGTCCCCACACAAAGCCAAGGCACAATCTTGGTATCTGCTCAGAGAAAGCACAAGGACTGCTCCCTTCTAGTGCCCACAGGGTCACAAGGAACCCAAAGGGGGTAGGGAAGAGAGATGGCCAGGTGCACAAAGGGGAGCATGCTATGCTGTCCTAAGAGAGTTAGGCTACGTCTTCACTACCCGCCGATCCGGCGGGTAGCAATCGGTTTATCGGGGATCGACTTACCGCGTCTCGTGAGGACGCGGTAAAATCGATCCCTGATTGCTCTGCCGTCGACTCCGGAAATCCACCTCGACAAGAGGCGGCAGCGGAGTCGGCGGCAGCGCGGCAGCGGTCGGCTTTCCCCCGTCCTCACCACCAGGTAAGCCGACCTAAAATACGCAACTTCAGCTACGGTATTCACGTAGCTGAAGTTGCGTATCTTAGGTCGGAACACCGCTGTAGTGTAGACCTAGCCTTAGAGAGGAAGGGTGATCCAGTGTTTAGGATACTAGCTTGGGACTTGAGAGACATTGAGCAGGTCATTTAGGGCCAGCGTTTTAATGGTATGTAGGTACTTAATGATGCACATAGGCAGCCAGAGGGATTTATAACAGCACATGAAGCAGGCTAGGTGACTAATTCTCATTGACTTCATTGAAACTTAGGCACCCAACTCACTTAGGAACTTTTGAAAATCTTATTAGGCATCTATCTGCATCATTAGGTGCCTAAATACTCTTGAAAATCTGGCCATTAGTCTGTGTGTTCCTCATCTATAAAATGGAAGTAATATTATTGGGCTTGTGAGGATAAATACATTCTACAGTATTGGAGGCCATATAAATACCATAGACAGAATCTGTCCTGGAGCTTGCCCTGCGCTGGGGGCAGATTGGTGCATATCATACACAGTCGGATCCAACAGGTCAGATTTATTGTATTTGTCTAGCTCTTGTGAGCATTCATTTATGCAAATATATGTATCTTTCCTGTTATCTTTTAGTCACACCTCGTCAACCCTCCCATTTTGTCTGTTTGTTTACCTATTGCATACTGTCAGCATCTTAGATTGTGAGCTGACTAGGGCAGGATCTGTATGTGTTAATTGTTTGTCCAGTGTCTTGTACAATGGAGCCTTCATCCTTAATTTGGGTACTTATGTGCTACTGCAATAGGAATTAATCAATAGTAATAATAAAATACTTCTTTTAGTATTTGTTCTGATCTTCTTGATTTTTGAAGTAATTGATATTAGTAAAAATGTATGTTTTGTTTCCAATTTGTGTAGCGTTTCTACAAGAAAGCAGCTGCATTTGTGTTAAGAGCGGTTGGTAAACATTCTCCTCAGCTAGCTCAAGCGATAGTTGATTGTGGAGCACTGGATACACTTGTGATTTGCTTAGAAGATTTTGACCCTGGAGTAAAGGAAGCTGCAGCCTGGGCACTTGGGTATATTGCCAGACATAATGCAGGTAATAGGTTTTGTGTGTGCTATCTTACACCATAATATTGTTTGTTTAAAAGTGATTACACATTGTGATAAGTTGATTTATTGTAATTTATAACTCAGAAAATGATTTTCCCTGACATTAAATCTTACATTTGGAACTGAATTCTACTCTATTTTACCAATCCACCAAGTCTCAGATCTTGCGTAACACTGCATATTTGGCATCCCTTAATGCCTGGCAACATGAGAGAGAGGCATTCCCCCATGAAATGCCCTTTGACTTAGGAGGAGATGCATTGGGGTGGGGGCCAGCAAGCCACAGATTCTGACTTCGCCTCTTTTACTGAGTGGTTTTAATATTTCTGTGCACTTCACAACCCTTATTACTGAACAAGGACTCCTAACTCCTCCAGCATTCATTCCCTTAATTTAACAAATAGCATAACTGAGAGGTTGTGCAACATCACTTCTGGGAAAACTTGGAATAGAACTGATGTCACCTAACATCACAGAACCAAATCTCATCTGCTTGGCTGCACTGCCTTTCAGAACAAACGTGCCAAATCTATTGGCTTGACTATGCTGTTTGTAATCATTGTTCTTAACCTCTAGACCACATTCTTCTCCCAGAGCCAGGAACAGATCCCAGGAATCTGGTACCCAACAGTCCACTACTCTCTCACATATAGTTGTGTAATGCTACTTGTAATGTGTATATCATGTTCCTATTTAAGGGCTGATCCAGGGTAATAGCTTACTTCTACCAGCTGTTCCTTTAGTTCAAGTGGTAGAGGGTTGTGCTGTGGAGTTAAGGGTTATGAGGTCAAACTCCCCTGACCACTTGTATTTGGGGGGGAAATAGCTGGTGTTTATTTGGATGAAAGAGCTTAGTGTGTTGACCCTGGAATAATTGTAGCTGTTGAAATGATTTTATATTCTAAAACATTGTATTTAGTATGAATTTGAATGTTGTCTTTTGTTTTTATGTGGGTGGGCACTTGATTATAGATTGTGGGAGATCTTTCTTATATGTCCAGAGAGTAGGAGACCTTGCTTGTGTAAGCTCCAAAAAAGGTCAGCACTTGACTTAATAAAGTCATCTTTCCAGAACTTCTATCCAGGTAGACCAAGCTCTTACCTCTTCTTGATGGAGCAGCTAAATTTTTGATAAAATCTGACTTTTCATTCCTGTCCAGCCCTCTTCCCATCCTGGTTTCTTTTAGTGAATCACAGTGCCAGCTCTTCCAGTCTGACACTGCTACTTTGAACATTATGATACCACGTTGTGAGATGATTTGAGCCATAGGTGTAACTGTCTCATTACAAAGGATCAGGCATGGTCCACAAGCTGGAGAAAGAAATCTGGGAAGAAAGGTGGAAAAGAAAACACTTTAATTTCCTATGCACACATATAAAAAGATCCAAGTGTAATTAATAAGAAATAGCTTCTGCTGGTTCTGATTCCCAACATCACCCCCAAACTTGTAAGTTCTAGAATTGCAGTTCTTTTTCAGGTGATTTCAAGTATTGTCTGCGTAATTGGCCCCAATTTCAGACTGCTTCAGTGAATGTGTGATCTTGTCCCATCAGGTCCACTTAGATAATTGGCTAGGTGATAGTACTGATGAAAAGGATCTGGGGGGTTATAGTGGATCACAAATTGAATATGAGTCAACAATGTGATGCAGGTGCGAAAAAGTCTAATGTAATTCTGGGGTATTTTGTCAAGAGCGTCGTGTATAAGACACGGGAGGTAATTGTCCCATTCCACTCTGCACTGGTGAGGCCTCAGCTGAAGCACTGACTGCAATTCTGGGCTCCACGCTTTAGGAAATATGTGGATAAATTGGAAACAGTCCAGAGGAGTGCAACAAAAATGATGGCAGGTTTAGTAAACCTGCCCTATGAGGAAAGATTAAAATAACTAGGCATGTTTAGTCTTGAGAAAAGAAGACAGGAGGGGAGGACCTGATAACAGATACGTTAAGGGCTGTTACAAAGAGGAGGTTGTCAGTTGTTCTACATGTCCACTGAAGGCAGGACAAGAAGTAATGGGCTTAATTTCAGGGAGATTTAGGTTCGATATTAGGAAAAATTTTCTAATGATAAAGGTAGTTAAGTTCTGGAATAAGCTTCCAAGGGGTGTTGTGGAATCCCCATCATTGGAGGCTTTTAAGAACAGGTTGGACAAACACCTGTCAAGGATAGTCTAGGTTTACTTGGTCCTGCCTCAGCACAGGGGGCTAGACTTGATGACCTCTCAAGGACCTTTCCAGCCCTACATTTCTATGATTATACAAAAACAAGCCACATTCTTGAAAGTGTAACACTAGCATGTCTCAGGGCGTTGGTATGAGATAGAGCTTTGCACCAGTTTGAATCCAGTCCAGTTTGTGTCTTCAATGTAGCCTTTACCCTTATGGTTGAAACAAGGAGAAGTCCTTGTGGCACCTTAGAGACTAACAAATGTGTTTGGACATAAGCTTTTGTGGGCTATAACCCACTTCATCAGAGGCATGGAGTGAAAAATACACTGCTTTCTCTTGTGGACAGAGAAGAACTGCCACATCATCCATGTGACCAGACAATTCCCCTTGTTCCCCATTTCAGGTTCCATTTCAAAACTACCCTTCTTGTTTTCTAAAATCTTTCAAGGACCAGCTCTAGACTGCCTCAGGAACCTCTCAACTCTCTGCTTCTCCTCCCTCTGTTCATTAGGCACTGGCCTCCTCTCAGATTCTCCACATAATCTTTACACTTTTTGTGATGAAGATGCTTTTATTGCATCTCCTTCCATCCGGATCAGCTTCCCTATCTTTCTTGGTCTCTCCATTTGCTTTCAAACTTCATCTGAAAAAATATTTTTTTCTCCCATTCCTTTGTGTGCGCGGGTGCGTGAGAGAGAGAGAGAGAAACTTTGCAGTTGTATAATTTAACTCTCTAAAGCAGGGGTAGGCAACCTATGGCATGCACGCGAGCTGATTTTCAGTGGCACTCACACTGCCTGGGTCCTGGCCACCGGTCCGGGGGGCTCTGCATTTTAATTTAATTTTAAATTAAGCTTCTTAAACATTTTAAAAACCTTATTTACTTTACATACAACAGTAGTTTAGTTATATATTATAGATTTATAGAAAGAGACCTTCTAAAAACGGTAAAATGTATTACTGGCATGCAAAACTTTAAATTAGAGTGAATAAATGAAGACTCGGCACACCACTTCTGAAAGGTTGCCAACCCCTGCTCTGAAGTGTCTTGGAGGGTATCATTTGAATGAAAAACACCATAGAAAGTTAAGCTATATTGAATCTCTTTTTGAGAAAAATAAATTTGGTTTTACATGTGCACTTGGCAAATAAACACAAACAAATGAGAAAGTGTCTGAAAACAGATGATGAGTGTTTCTTTGACCACTGCTCTTTCTTGCTGCATGTTGGCAGGGCTCAAAATGGGCTGCGTCGACTCAAAGAATGTATGGATGGAAAAAATCATTTGGCCACTAGTGGAGAGAGAGAACACAGACCTAATGACAGCATATGGGAAGTGCATTTGGGATTGTGGACACGGAGAGCAAGGGAAATGATGGGGTGGGGTATGGCAGTGAGAATAGGTAAAAAGATTGGGGGCAGAGGGGAAATGAATGGTTAGAATCTTGCATCTCTCCGTAAACACTGACATGAGCAAATATGGGGCCTGATCCCCTCCCCTGTGCTATAGGAAAGCTTATAGGAGAGGGCTAAAAGAATTAAAACCTTGTGGTGAACATCACAGAGATTTCTCTGCAATTTTTCTGTTGCGGGAAGAATTTGTCCCATCGCCCCCTAAAGAACAGGCCCCAGGGACCACACACAAAGCTTATGAATCTTGGGGAATCAGAGGTAAGCCAGGGACACTGAATTCGTCATTGGCTCTCTATATCTGACCATACTCTTTGGCAGCATAGCTCCAACAAAGCCATGCCAAGAAGGCACCCTTTAAATGGAAATTTTCCCATCAGTGTTATGCCCCAGGCCATGTTACATTTCTGTCTTGGGCTATGCTAGGCACTAGTGGGGGGGATGGGAATGATATGTGTTTCCCTGCAGCCCTATCTCAACCTGCTCACTCTTCTGCCAGCCCACCTGCCCCCTACCCTTTGTGGATCTTAGGGGTGCAATTGGGAGCCTACATTAATTATGTCTTTAGCCATGCAAACAGATACATCTTACAAACAATATCAGAAAAGCAGATACTCATGGTTCATATTGGTCATGTTTAAATAAGTATTTAAATGTCATCAGACTCCTAGACCTTCAGAAAAGATTTATACTAAATCACACTTAGTTTATGTTCCCTTTTAAATTTTGTGGATCATTAATTTAAAAAAAAAAGTGTTAGGGCTTAGCGGTGACCTTAAGACATTATAGAACTTCTCCTCTTCCTCCTCTCTCTTTATGAAAGGTAATGACAATATCCTGACAGTAAGCCACGAAATATATTTTTCCAGCATCATCACCTATCTCCTTGATGTGATTTCCTTGGCATCATCTCCTTGGCAGTCTTCAGGCAATTGAGATGGTGTCTTTGAAGTTGCCTCTAAAGAGGCTGTTACATTAGTAGGCTGCTCAGCTGGACTGTCTGTTTTTATTTTTCTGGATATTCTCTTTCTTTAACTGACCTTTTGATTAGGAGTAAATCATGTGTCTATATCAATTAGTATACAATACCAAAACATATTTTTGGTGGGAGGCAAGTATTACTTTGCACATTTTTCATTAGAAATACATAAAATGCAACAGTTTGTCACGTGCATTCAATATCTTTGTGCTCAAATAACCTTCTTTACTAAATTTAGTTTTGAAGTATTGAATCATAGATGCACACTCTAACACAGGGTTTTGTTGAAATCCTGGGCTTTGAATATACATGTATCTCTTTAGCTTTTAGGGAGAGAGAGATCTGCTGTGTGAGCTTGTATTAGACGCATATGCCTTGCGAATATACGCAAACCCCTAATTTTCAATAAAATAGTTATTTGAAAGTGAACCCTGGAAGATTAATTGTAATAATCTTTTAAAAATTCCTGTATGTATAATATAAATATTGCTTCATAAAAACTATTATTTTAACCATGTAAAATCCTAAGTACAGTGTAAAAACTTGTGTGTTCAATGCATGTCAGGGTGGGCATCTGTGGTCTACTAATTCAAAAAACACATATAGTCATAAAGATGATTTGGGTACTAACAAAATACAAGCCGCATAATGACTGCATAACTATACATACTTAATGAAAGATTGTGTGTGTGTGTGTGTGTGTGTGTATATATATATATAATTTCTTAATATGGAAAGCCTTGATCGATGGACTGTAAATGAAAAACTAAGCTAGGTCCTTGAAATACAATAGCCATATGTTGCCATGGTACTGTAAGCCAAGTTAAATGTTAAAGATAAGACTGGATGTGCATAACAAGGATAGAACGTAGCAAAACCTTATTTAAGAAGCTAACAGGTTATTTGAAACTAATGTATTTTGTATTCATTCCTCAACATCTTAAAATGGCTATCATGTAGTTTTTGCACCTCATTATCTAATAATTTCTTATTTCAGTACTGTGATTAATGCCAAATATAGGGAAAGAGCTAATGAATTTCTAATACTGCAGTTCTTGAATAAGTCAGCTAATTACGTGTGTTTTTTTTTTAATTAAGATGAAGTTAGCTAAGGATGTTGTGCTAAACTCAAATGCATAATCTCACAATGACAATACATCTCATTTAACTAAATATATGTGGTAGAATTTATATTTTAGTGCCATCAAAATGTCTTTTAAATGGACTGTGGCAACTCCTTGTTGGGTTGTGTTACAAAACAAGGTGCATTTTTTTTCAGTGAACAGTGTAAAATATATGTTTGTTTGTTTTTTAAATAGTATTGCTGTATTTGGCACATGATCCATATTAATATCTGCTTATAATTTAAACGGACAAAATGTTGTCTAATTAGGGTGGTTGGTAAAATTTTGGTACTTTAGCTTTCTCTGTTGTTAGCCATGCATAAAATGCTTGCCTATTGATCAGTGCAGAATAGCCAGGGCTTAAACAGCTGACATCTGCTTACTCTTTTTTTTTTTTTTTAACACAGAATAACAAACCATTTCAGCTTAATCTACCTCAAATGTGTGCATGTAAATGGGGGTCCATCTATTGACCTGTATTCTTTTCAGTTGTGGATTGGTCCACATGGTTTATGAAACCAGGAGGGCTGATTTGAAATGCAGATGTCGAGACAGTGAAGTACACCCTCCCTTTTTTTCTTTGCTCTATCTGTCAGGGTGAAAAATGGCTTGCACAAGGGTCAGTCACCCATACTCACTTAATTACTTTTCTTGGACCTACAGAACTGTCACAAGCTGTGGTAGATGCAGGAGCTGTTCCTCTTTTAGTACTCTGTATCCAGGAGCCAGAAATTGCTTTGAAAAGGATTGCTGCCTCAGCCCTCAGTGATATTTCAAAGCATTCTCCAGAGTTAGCTCAGACAGTAGTGGATGCGGGGGCCATTGCTCACTTAGCTCAGATGATCCTGAACCCTGATGCTAAACTGAAGGTACTTTTAATTTTTTTTTCTAAATTACACTAGGCATTATTTGTTACTAAACTGAGGACATTGATATCCATCTTTATTTAGCAAGATCTTATTGAAATGTCTAACAAAAAAAGCATACACAGTTGATAACAGAGTTCTGATTATGTTTGTGTGTTCAATAGCTCTTCAATAAGGAACAGTGAAACTAGTCTTTCAAGTGAATAGTGTTTGTGTTCTAGGCCAGGAGTGCACAAAGAGATTTACGTAGTAATATCTAAGAAACAAATTTGGTGTTAAATGTAAAATCCAAGCCCTAAACTTTAAAACCTGTTAGATGGATTTAATAGGTATTATGTGTACAACCCAGTTACAGGCAAGCAGAGTTACACATTTCTGGTTGTGTTATAAAAACGTTTTAGTTTAATATTTAAATACAATAATGTATTTGTTTTTGGAATACATTGAATATTTGTTTCAATAGCTGTTAAGTTGTCATTTATAGTTTAGTTTATAGAAAATATAGTTCCATTCCTGTGTACAGTTTTACTGTCTTATTCTTACAGCTATAAATAAATAATAAAATATCATTATTAAAAAGAATATAGCTAAATACTTACATGGAATATTTTAAATATAAGATCTGTGGGCTCAATCTTATGCTTTGCAAGCAAAAACAATTACTATAGGTTTCTATATTTTCTTTTAAGATATAGTGTTAAATTGTGACTTATTGTATTTGTGTTTCTGTTATATAGCATATTTTAAGAGGAAAACCTAAGGAGAAACTTTTATTAGATACTAGTAAATACTCTCAGCTATTAGACTTGCATATGAATTGACTTAATGAATTATATAATAGCTGTGGTTGTTTGCTCTGTGTTGCTTTGTTTTTTGATGGAGCAGATGTGTATATGATGACACTCTGTGTGTGTTGTGGGGTGTTTGTATAATAATAATTTAT
This sequence comes from Terrapene triunguis, assembly GCF_002925995.2. Taxonomy (NCBI): domain Eukaryota; kingdom Metazoa; phylum Chordata; order Testudines; family Emydidae; genus Terrapene; species Terrapene triunguis. Next base: position 40,435,774 of record NW_020664435.1, read on the forward strand.
AAAACAATTTCTGTTTACCAGCGTCAGGTGCTTTCAGCTCTCAGCCAAATAGCAAAACATTCTGTGGATCTTGCAGAAATGGGGGTTGAAGCAGAAATTTTCCCAGTTGTACTTACATGCCTGAAGGACTCAGATGAATATGTCAAGAAAAATGCTGCAACTTTAATTAGAGAGATAGCAAAGCACACGCCTGAGGTAACACCTTGAAAATGCAAATACAAGGTTGCATCATTAGATTTTACATTTTAAATACAATGCCATATTATTCGGTCATTTGCTTTTAAAAAGGGAGGGCAAAAGGCTCTATGTAATTTCCAGTAGAAAAATATGGAAATGTTTTTGTTGGTGTTCTGAGATGTGTATTGAATATGAATTGGATTAGGAAACTAGGAATAATGTATATAATTAGCTTTTCCTTACCAGCAGGTGTCAGTGCAGGGAATGGGGAGTGCACTAATAATATTGCCAGCCAAGATACCCCCTTATCCCTCCAATCATGAGTTTGGCTTAAACATCATGAGATATTTTAAAATGCTGGGATTTTTTTCTTTTCCTTCTGGTTGTTGAGCCTTTAGGTGATACTTGAATCACATTTTCAGGTTTTTTCCACAGCCATAAAAACTTGCTTTTAAAAAGAAATGAAACCTGGGCTTCTGAACCACAGGAATCGGAGGCTTGAAGCTAAAGATTAAATATCATAAGACTCAAGATAAAATCACAAGAGTTGGCAACGATGGTCTGTGAATATTTGCAATAGTTGTGCCCTAACCAGGCTTTAGATAGAATCCTAATGACTCTCATTGACACTGGAAAGTTCTAATCCATAAACTTGACTTTAGACTGATAGCTATTGGACCAAAATCATCCCTGCTGTAAATCAACTGAAGGAATTTGTGCTACACTAGAGCTGACTCTGGCCCCAGGACTTTTCTAAACTAGTCAGATATATCAGTTATATGGACATTCTGGAAATTGTCCCCTTGGCCTCCTTCTGCAAACACAAGGGAACTAGTTCGGCAGCAGGATTTGGAGAGCTCGTGCAGTGGTCCACACCCGCTCTGTGCTGTGGAACACATCTCTACTGGACTTCCCTACAGGGCCGGCTCCAGGCACCAGCCAACCAAGCACGTGATTGGGGCGGCACCTTAGAAGGGGCAGCCAATGTTGGGGTGGCGGGGGGCGCTCGCGGTGTGTGTGTGTGGTTTTTTTTTTTTTT